>NC_046642.1:3887555-4487555 GCF_900324485.2 Mastacembelus armatus | reverse complement strand
GCTGGCAAAGTTTGGAGGTTTTCACTGCTTTGTCAGTAAGCTGATGTGTCTTTTGAAATTAGTACTGTGACTTATGGGAGTTATTTTTGACAGATAACACAGTTACAGTCTTGTGTAATGCTCCTATCTAATCCTTGGTGAGATCTTATGACCACTTGAAAAGACAGACAGCATTTTAAGTGCTGTCTGACTTGGCAGACACACATCATAATGAACTGTCTCTTCTTTTCATTCTGGCTAGACAGACTAGAGCTAAATGTCAAAAAATTATTGCTATTTGCTCTGATCTATAGCAGGGGTGATGAAGTACAGAGCTTTAGCCATGCTCAGCACAAAATAATTTATGTTTAGATATAGCTTTCTTATGTTTTTGTGTTATTAGGTTTTTTAGGTACAAAAATGCTTTTTAAATGTTGTTTTCCTGAATGGCTGTCTCAGTCCTCCATGCCATCCTCATCATGGTCCAAGCCTCCACCCTCAACGTTGCCTTCAACTCCCACAATAAATCCTTGCTCACCATCATGATGTCCAACAACGTCAGTACACACACACACACACAACTTCACACACATACATGTACAAATGCAAATAAACATGCGCATGCATCTCAAGATATTGGAGGAATCCCAATTTCAGTCTTGCACACCCAAAATTTATGCACACATGCTCACACACTGCCTTTTATTTAAATAATTTGTATGTAGATGTGTTCCAGAAAAAATCAACTTGGCACTGTGGTGATGAAATGCAGCTGCAACGTGATAGTTTGTGTTTGTATTTTTTTTGTATCATAATGCTGCTAAGTGCGTTTCTTTCTTTGTTTTTCTGTTCTTTCAAACACAGTTTGTGGAGATCAAGGGAAGTGTGTTCAAGAAATTTGAGAAGAACAACTTATTCCAAATGTCCAACAGCGGTAAGATCTTTAACGCCATATTCTTCTACTTTAACTGAAAACCATTTTTACAGTTTCATTCTTCATGCACTTTACTACTATTAAATACTAGGAGAAATATTCACGGGTCTTACTGTCTTCAGGATACAAAAGGGAATAGTGCAGTAGTGTTTATAGAGTACACTCTGCTCCTGTTCTTGAGATCTGCCATTCATAGAAAAACAATGATGTGAGGTACAACTTCTCTACTGAAATGCTTGATTTTCAATGTAATAATTCCGAACAAATACTTACAGTAATTGTAGATAGGACGAATGTAAAATAAATGCATATTATTATATATATTTTATATTTACATATGCACCATATGTAGAGGAGCGAGCTGTAGTTTAGGCTGTAGGCACGGGTACCAAAACATGCTAACAAGCCCAGCGGCTAAATTGTTATAGTAGCATGCGTTGTATGGATAAACTCATATGTTATTCATTCTGTTTCTGCACCGGAGAGTCTCTCCCTCTGCGTGAGAGACGGAGCAGTGCACACACTGTAGCTGTGCCCTGTTTACATTTTACACACACAGCTTCAGCTAATGATGGCAGGGGAAAACCTTTTGTCTCCAACTTGTAATTACATTGTAGCGTATTAGAATTAATGCTGACCATGTTTATCATGTGCAACAAATCTGAAAGTAGAAACACGTGCGATGCAGACGATTCTTGCTAAAACATGCAGGATAACTTTCCTCAATAAATGTGTCTGTGCATCTGACACACACAGGAAAGAGATGGAAAATTAAAATCGGCCAAAAGAATCGGCATCATATATCGGCTATCGGCTGCCCTGATTTCTAAATATTGGCATTGGCCAGAGAAAACCCATATTGGTCGACCTCTAACCATATGTATAAACATGAAAAGATCTGATTATGCTACTCTGGCTGTGAATACAAATTACTTTGGAGTAACCTTGGTATCCTTGTCATCTTATTAAAATCCTCAGCTTTAACTCTATGTACGACAGTTTTTACTAATATGTAAGGTCTGAATTCTTTCATTCCTTCCATTTTAAAAGCAATTAAATGTCACTGCTGTTAATGTGAAAAAAGTGACAAACCTCTTCTCTGAATATCACAGTTTCTGACAATCTGACACAGAATGGAGCATGGCACTGATTTCATTACATTGACTGTCAGGAATATTTAGCACCAAACTATTATTGGAAACCTTCAAAACAGAGAACAGTTTGAGCTTACTCCTCTTACTTCTCTTGTGTGGGAACATTTTATTAATTTATCCTTTTGACTTCTAAAAAGAAGAGTGCAGACGGTGCTATATATTAAACACATTCTTCTCCTCTCATTCTTATTTTCTTTCATCTTGGACATCCTGACATATTATGATGACAGAAAAAGACAATAAGCCTTAATCGTCTGCCTTCTCATTGTGCACTCACATGTTGGAAAATTGCCTGTTGAGCATTGTCCTAACTAGCATGGTATTATCACTGCAGATGATGACATGCTAAACATCTACAGCTGCATCTTTATATTACCATAGATTGATGTTCGTAGCATGAAGTGCTCACTATGTTTAAAGTGATTATACAATAAAGCAAAGTGCTGCACAATAAAACTGACAGATCGGCTGATTTAAAATGTTCTTTCATGCCTTTGAAACCAATATCAACACAAACATTTCTAAAATAGTAAATAATTCAAAGCCATGTTTGACTTTCAGTCATACCATCATATTTTGGCAGATGTGACTGCAACACAGTAGCAGAGTATGTGGCAGCAAGACAACCTTAGCCTTAAATTTAACTTGGCTCTACAGAAACCCTAATTAGGATATGAAGTGTGGGTTAAGGCAGTGAGAGTGCAGTTGAGTCTTGAATGAAGACATTTACTAATCACATTTTCTTATCCAGGAGTTTCCAGAGTTGAGAGACTGTAATTGCAAATTTGATTATTTTCTTCCTGTAGATATCAAAGAACGGTTCACCAGCTATGTTCTCCTCCTCATCGTCTGTCTCAGGAATATGGAGCAGTTCTCATGGAACCCAGGTAATCATCTGGTTTCCCACTAAACTGTAGTTTGGATATTTTTACATTACAGTTAATGCAGACAGATTTTATGCTGCCTCAGTCTTGTTCAGTCATTTCTAAAGCTGATTTTTGTTTATTTATGAAAACTCCTTGCTGTCAGGGTAAAAATTCACACAAATATGCTGAGCAGCTCCTGTCCTGTTGTTTTGACTGACCCACTGCAAAACCCTGGGGGTCTTTCTGTCCTACAGACCTCAGTGAGTGAGACAGAGCAGAGTGAGAGATGAGAGCTTCTGTGTGACAGCTCTCTAAAAACACTCAGATCCTGCTGACAGTCTTACAGCCAGACACAGTAGATGACAGACGTGACCTGTCAGCTGAAATCGTAACACTGATGTACTAATAAAAGAAGTAGATTCTTCTGTCTGCTAAACATGTATACAAGTCACAGGTCCGCAGTAATTTACTTAACTTCCATGCTGCATTACTGGTATGCGCTCGTCTTTGTTGACATTACACAGCAGAGAGAAGTCGCTCTTAGCTTGCTCTTATCTGGTTACCTTTGAAAAATGCCTTGATGGTTATACTGAATGAAGACTTACTGAGTATGTGCTTTCTGAAAAATCTTTCCCAGCAAAAATGAAAGTGCTGAGAAACAAGGTTAAAATCTACGTACATATAACACAAGTTTCTTGTGTGGTTTCTTTCCACAGACCACCTGTGGGTTTTGCTGCCTGATGTCTTTATAGTCGTCACCTCTGAAGTTGCAGTTGACATCATTAAACACGCTTTCATCACCAAGTTTAATGACATCACTGCCGACGTAAGGATCAGTCCTGATGTCTTTTACTCCAAAGATAGTCTTTCATTAACAACTTGTGACACATCTAAAACTGTATGTAGTCATCTGCTCCTTTTTGATCTCCTTTGTGCCCCCAGGTTTACAGCGAATACAGGGCCAGTTTGGCTTTTGATCTTGTCAGCAGTCGACAGAAAAATGTAAGCAATTGTTTTTCATAATCCCCATCATTTTACTTACGAAGACCACACTGAGCAGTTTTGTTATGTGCTGTATTCTGTGCTGGTTTGTCACTGTGTAGGCTTGTACTGACTACAGTGACTCAGTGGCAAGGAGGATGGGCTTCATCCCTCTGCCTTTGGCTGTTCTGGTAAGAGACTGCAGTCTGTTGCTATTCAGGAAGTAAAAGCCAGAACTGGCACATAAACACTATTCAGAACTTCTTACAGACATTTATATATATATATATATATATATATATATATATATGTCATCACGTTTTCAAAATCAGAGTTTTTATTTAATTTGCATTTTGATGTTTCAACAGCTCATTCGAGTGGTGATGAGTTCAGTGAAGGTGCAGGGAGCTCTTTCATACACGTGTGTGTTCCTCTTTTATCTTGGGTAAGTCTATTAAGCTTAAACTTTAATGTTATTACATGATTTTATTGTAGAATTTCCTGCCTACCATTTCAAATTAAGTGGCCTTGTCACTAATACAATGCTGTACTTGTACTAAGCACAGCCATTTCATTTTACATATGCTACATATATTTTAATCTGACTGTAGAAAGGTAGCTCTAGGGCATATTTAAGGGTTGTAACTTCTCTTGGTTGGTTTTCGTTGTTTTAGTCATTCATGCAGATTAATCTGGTGATAAGATACTGTATGTTATTCCCTCCCTCTGACCTACGGGCTTAAAACATTAAAATGCAGTTCAAAATCTCTTTCCATATTACTGAATCTAAACATATTCATTTGGTCATAGTAGCATTAATGTAAATATTAAATTTTTGTGTTTATTTATAGTGTGTCAGATGTTTACAGAGACTGGCACAAACACAGATATTCGGCATATAGACATGCAGGAACTGTCATAAACACACATTCAGATTTAAAGACACACAGTTACATAAGCATTAACAATGTGGCGTCATGCTCTCCATGTGCTGAGCTGCTGATAGCCCCCTGCTCATTCGCATTGCCGGGTCCCATCGGGCTTGAACCATTGAAAAGTTTCCCTCAGGGTGAAGAATGCACTGTTGTCATCTCTAGTGCCATCTCTGGCCTTCCCCACCCCCAGTTTAAAAATAGCTCCAGCTTGAACAGACCACTGTGCCTTGGCAAAGACTCAGCCACTCTTGGTTCCAGTCACCATGTCACAGTGAGCAGTGGTCCACAGACCCAAATGTGTCCATCTCGCTCTCATCACGGTGCAGAGTCTGGGCCTAGTAGCAAAGCCCAGAAACACAGAAGCATGGTAGACATCAACATCCTGGTGTCAGTGGTGGGATGTGAACAGTGATGACTGAAACCAGATGGTAGAAGAAGATTCATTATAAATGTGGCCTGGCTCAAGACTGCACTGTGATAAGCCTGTTGCATCGGAGCACTGAGAAACACAGAAGACAGGTCACAAGAGCCCACTTAAAACAGTTTGAAATAACTATAAAACTAAGAATCATTAATTCTTACTCATTTTCTATTTATTTCTATTTATCTATGTTGACCAGAATCTACTTTACAGTGACTCTATGATCAGGAAAAGTGCAACTTAGAACATAGAAGTGAAACATATTTAAAAAACATGTGAACATGTTTGAAATAACTGATACCTGCAGAGTTTGGTATCAATTATAGAAAGACTGCCATGTTACCTCTGTCAAACTGTTGTTTTGATAATCTGATGTGGAACAGATACTGCAAGGTAAAAAAAAAAAAAAAAAAAGTGGGAGGACTGCAAACTTGCCCAGCAGTGATATGTTGTTTTACTTAAAATAATTTTTAACAAAAGGTAACAGCTCCACAGTGCAATAGTCTTTCATTCTTTAGTCAGAAAGCACCTTTGTAACTGCAGCCTTCTCCCTCACTAGGCTGGTGACACTTAAAGTGTTGAACAGTATTGTGCTACTGGGGAAGTCCTGTGTGTACGTCAAGAGGGCCAACATGGAGGACAAACTGTTTGAGAGGTCTTCAACTGCTCCATCCTCCTCTACAAAGAGCCCCAGCAAAGCTGATCAAGCCAAAAGTTCCACACCTTCAGGTAAACCACACGTTTTTCACTGTTCCAGTTCCCTCTGTGTGCTTATAGTGCCGTATACAGCGCAGCAGTTAACTCTTAAAAACAGACTAACACACTTAGCAACTGGTTGGTGAACATAATGGAGCATTTATCAGCTACAGATGTTTTTTTTAAGGACCAAGTTAAAACATAGTGAATAATATTGAACTTAAATTTGTCAGGTGGCCAGAAACGTTGCATTGTAACTGCTGGATGTGTAAATAAGCAACTATTTTCTAACAACTTCAGCTTAAAAGTTATCTTGGTCTTCTTGTTTCTGCTGTTCCCAAGCATCTTGAAATAAGTAATTTCAGGAAATAATTAACATATAAATTTTCACTATGTTCATTACTATAATGGACACAAAACACCATCAGGCATCGTCAGGTTTAATGCACAGGTTGACCCAGTTATAGCAGGGTGTGCTCCCAATCTATTTCAATAACTATTCAAGCATCCCAGCTTGATAACATCCCGTCCTTCTCACTAATTACCGTTTGGCTCTATCAGGCTTCCTGCAATCTAGGAAAACCAGACTAAGTCCTGGCATGTTTCAGATTGATTTCAGGTCCATGTTTGGATTTGTAATGGGACTTTGTTAGTACCTATCTTTGAGTTTCTATTATTTTGGCTTTAAGCCTTTATCCAGAACACTGGCTTTATAGATTTTACAGATGTAACATTATATCTTATTTTGAAAAGTGCTTGGACCTAAATAGTAAGCCTCTTCTTCTGAGGAATAGCGATCTCGTAAATGAGATGTCCTGGGACTGTCCATGAATATGTTGCACGTTGCTCTTTGCCTCCTCCTCACTGCTTTTTCTTGTCTCTCTGCAGTTTGATTTACTGCATCTAACAAAACAGTAATGCCTTAAAATGATCTTTTAAAAAACAAATGCACAAAGGAAACAAAGCACTGTGATTGTTTTTAGCTCACATTAAGGTTGACAGAAATTCACATAGTTTGAATGCTGCTTGAATATTGCATGCACTGTAGTTTCTTAATCAACTTGAGACTTACTGAATCATGTAAAATTATTTAGACATTTAGCTGATATTTATATTTACATTTTAAGCATTTAGCTGACACTTGTATCCAGACAGATTTGTCAGCAGGTTGCAGCTCAGTGTCCAGCTTCAGACAGCTAATGGAAACCTCCAGTATCAGGTGACGCAGAAATCTAACCTGTAACCTGTAACCATGTAGTTGTAGAATAATCCCTTTAAGAATCAGGTTAAATCTCATCAGATGTTGACTTTGATTCAACCTAAACATCCATATGTGAAAACTGCCCAAATAATTTTTTGCACATTGGACAGCAAGTGATTCATGACTCATCAAAATGTTTAACCCAATGTTCATTCTTAGCATAATGTTTGAAGTGCACCATAATGCTGTGTAGTCTGGTATGTTCAGTTGAAAAATTATTTTGAAATTCTAATCTACCAAATATGTTTTATGAATCATTTTGTGTCACTGTGAGCTTAATCATACTTAAAAAACAGCTGAAAGCTGAAACAAGCAGACATTTGACACTTAAAACAATTACTAAAGTAATGATCACTGTCTGTAGTTGATATACTGTCACATTAATTAACGTACAAATTTTCATCAGTGTACTTTGCATTTGATTAGTAACATGACTATTAATTATGGCAATGCAGGAAATAAGATCTTTCCTTCTATCCAGCCAATGAGTTTTATTTGTCTGGACTCTAAAATGCAGTTTCACAGTGTACCAGCAGTGCTTTTGGTGGTTATTTTAATCAACGTTGACATTAATCATATGGTCAGTCGCTCTTTTGTAAAGGTAGCTACAGGTGTATAGCAGGTTTTGTGTACACTACCCTGACCGTTGTAAAAGCTTTAGCCTTTAGTTGGTAGAAAATGATGGTGCTTCAGCTTTGTTTTTTAGTCATTACAGCAGAGCCATAGCCATAAAGCAACCTAAGGCTTTGTTAGTGATGGATTGGCTTTGGTCAGACAAAACAAGAAATTTGAGACATTTGTTTCCTTTTTTGGGCATTTTTCTCCTTATTTCCAAGTTTAATAAACGGAGACAGAAAACGGGGAGTGAGGCAGGGCTATGACATGCAACAGAGCTCCATGGCATTAATAAATAATTATTAATGAATGAAATCTGAAAATATCCAGTAGGTTAAACAATAATGAAAAACATTTGCTCTTTTATGCTGCTGCAGTTTTATATTACAGACCTAGAACTATTGGTGCCTTGGAAATGATCCTATATGTCACATTTGACAGATATATACTGAAATAAACAAACCCTCTAACTTATGAACTTACTGATTAAGATTTGATGTAAATATCTTGACAAGATGTTAAAAAAGCTCTGTACCACCAGTCACACAGCCACACAGATTTAGATGTGGCAATATCTCCCTGTCAACCACAGCCAAATCCCTGCAGATCTTTTTCTCCCGTGTGCCATAGACTCAGCTGTTCTGAGCCAGGAGCTTTAAAATGACAAAGATACTGATGGTGCATCGTGTCATATCAAACATCAAAGCTCCTACCACAGCTTGTGTTTGAAATGAAAGCAGCATAGTATAATAACTAGTCTGAGTTTGTGGGAAATGAATCGCTCTGCTCCTTTCCCACACATTCAGCTGTTGGGATTCGAACCAGCAACCTTGTGCCATGCTTACTTTTCAAACTTCAAACGATTTTTGTCTGCGCCTCAAGCTTCACCTGCTGCTCCAATTGATTCACTGCACGATTATGTTTATCTGCATGTTCTTGTCTTTACAATAATCTGGATTCACATAACACAGAGATATGCCATCTGTCTATACTGCATGTTTTTCTCCGGAGGGCAGAAATGGGTAATGAGCAGTTTCGCATCAGCCTTTTTGTGCCATATGGTGGATAACTTTTATTAAAGCTCACATTTCTTCCAAAGAAGAAGTGAGAACAAATTTCCGTGTACACAATGTCACCTGAATATTGGTTCTTTTAAATTTAAATTTACATTCTTTTTTAAATTAATCTTTTGTGATGTAACCACAGAGGACTAATGGTAACTAACTAAAACAAATTTAAATGTGTGTGTCAGAATAAAAAGAACTGCTAACAAATGCTCAAAACTTCATTGATTTCTTTTGTCAATTTGGGAGACAGCAAAACAAGCTAACACCACATTAAAGTCAAATTATTACCTTATGATACCATTTATTCTGCCAGTGTTTGTTTAATATTCACTCTCCTGCTTTGGTCTCATTACGCCTCAGGAAAAATCTGATGTTTGTCATCACACTGAGATGTTTGCTCCATTGTGTTTACTGTATCAGCTAGTCGCTAACTTTGTGTCTGCTGTCTAGTGCTGGGACATTCAGGAAAAAAAGGTTAGAAGAGCTGAAACTAAACCCCAACAGTAAAGATGCAGCTCAGAAAACCAAAACAGTCCCAACTGAGTCCCTCAGTTGAGGGAAACTGCAGTCGACTACAAATCAGTGTTGAATATTAAAAATATTAAAATAACTGTTTTCAAAAACAAATCGATAGCCCTCCCAGGGAACCCACAGCTGTAAAAATTTTGGAGAAAAGCTGAATTATTGATGCCATCAGGTGGAACAGTGAACTTTTATTTGTCCTTTGTATGTGAAACAAATTGTGAAATACAGTGAGCTATAATTAGAGTATGTAGTTTGTATGTCTCTTTAAGTCCATCCATTTTCTTCCGCCTTATCTGGGGCCGGGTTGCAGTGGCTTAAGCAGAGATGCTAAGACTTTCTTCTCCCTAGTCGCTTTCTCCAGCTCTTCTGTAGGGATACCAAGGCGTTCCCAGGCCAGTTGAGAGACAGAGTCCCTCCAGTGTGTCCTGGGCTTTCCCTAGGACCTCCTCCCAATGGGACATGCCCAGAACACCTTCCCAGTCAGGCGTCCATAACCCAATCCACCTCAGCTGGCTCCTCTCATTGTGGAGGAGCAGCAGATCTACTCCGATATCCTCACCCTTTCTCTAAGGGAGCGCTTGGCCACCCTGCAGAAGAGGCTCATTTCAGCCACTTGTATCTGAGATCTTGTCCTTTTGGTCATGACCCAAAGCTCATGACCAAAGGTGACAGTCAATCTCACGTTACATCCTTCCCTCCCTCGTTAACAAGACCCCAATATACTTAAACTCCTCCACTTCAGGCAGGATCTCTCCACCGACCCGGAAAGGGCATGCCAACTATTTCCAGTTGAGAACCATGGCCTCGAAGTTGGAGGTACTAATTCTCATCCCAACCACTTCCCACTAGGTTGTAGTGCACACTGAAGATTCTGGCTCAGTAAAGCCAACAGTCCAGAGGTACAGTCCCTGAACGCCATGTGATGTTGCAGAGACGTCAGTGACTTCAGCCTGGGTGATGGATGGACCAGCTGTTTCCTCTATGGAAGGCGCGTCCTCGAAGTATTCTTCTCACTGTCCAACGATGTCCTCAGATGGCAAGGCACTGCTTCCCCCGTCCTAAGGCGCCGATTGTTTTGCCAGAATTTCATCAATGCCAACCGATAGTTCTCCTCCATGGACTCACTGAACTCCTCCCAGTCAAGGTCCCCACCTTTGACCCCTTACGCTCCTGTGGGGGATGGGTCCACAGAAGGACATCATGGAGAGTAACCCGCCACCAGGCGCTCACCAGGCCTTGCTCCAGGTGCTTTGCTGTACCAGGCGACATCACAGTCCTCGACTTTTCATAATCCATAATGGGAGTTTTGAACTAGAACTTGTAGTAGATAGTGCCAAATACTACGTACTCTGAAAAATAATCAAAGTGAGAGATGGTGTTTGCATCATCAACACGTTTGCCTTATTGTTGGTTGATTCAACACTGAATAATTTTTCTTTTTCTCTTTTGGTGTGAAGCTCTTTGTCTTGTTTAAACATAGACGTTCTATATTCAGTGAGATGCTCTATACTGTAGCTTCAGTTTAGCTTTGTCTATCAGGAGAAACAGAAGTTTGTAGAAGCCAGATAGCCTGGGGCAGGGGAGTCTCTGTGGACAGTCCTAATATCCAGTGCTGCTCCACTCAGTTCTCTGTGATATGATGAATTATTCTGTTTGGTTTATGGTTTTCTAAAGTAATTACACTCTTATGCTCAAAGTGTAAAAATGTAGCAGTTTTCTCTTAACATAATGCAGCAGATTGCGATAGAAACTGACTTTGCTGCTGTATTTTCTCCTTTTCTGGCTGCTGTCTCTGAGCTGCTTTCAACGTCAGTCAGGTGGATGTCACTTGTGTGACTTGTGGACCCAGCAGGTTGAATCAAGCCCTGTCACTCAAGGCAGAGCAACTGTGCCCTTTGTGTTACAGGCTGATAGTTGTTGCATGTCACCCTCTCAAATACTACATGTTCAAGTTCCTGCTATAAATTATCTAAGCATCTCCTAAGCTCACTAATTATCTTCTGTGTTTAATCTGCATCTGAAAAGAAATGAAAAAAAGGAGTTTGGCAAACTTACAGTGACAAGTGGACTCCAATCTTCTGGACAGCCAAGCTAGCTCAGGCTCTGTGCAACTCCCAGCATTAGCGTATTGATGCTTGTTAGAGTGGCATCAATCATCCTAAGTCTCTGGAAAGAAAAAAAAAAAAATAAAAATACAGGTGACCTACGATTCAATGTTGTGCCTGAAAAATATCACACACAAAGCTCTGAAACTGCTGTTCTGCTAATGTACTGCATATTGTTTACAGTCCATTGGAAATGCTGAACAACCAAAGTCTGTAAGTTCTTTTAGCATTAAATGTTTGTATTTGGTTCTTGACAGGTGAATTCCATGTGGAGCAGATCCCTGCCACACCCTGCAGCCCACCATCCTCTTCCTTTACCTCTTCTGTGACCACCCAGCCAACTCCCAGGACTGATTTGTTTCCTCCTCCATCCACTGATGTCTCTTCTGCTACAGCAGTAAGCCATCCTCCAACTCCACCACCTCAGCCTCAACCAGCTGCATCCTCCCACTCCCAAGAAGAGGTGGGGGAGGCTCAAGGGGCCTCTGAGACAAAGAACAGGACTCCCAAAAAAGACTTGCTGGAGATCGACCGTTTCACTATCTGTGGTAACCGCATTGACTGATTAACCTCTCAGGAAAGTGGAAGAACAAAGGCCTCGGTGCAGCTTTCCTGGCCAGCAGGAGCAGAAAGGAATATTTATTGAGGTCAGAGGAAATACAGTAAGTTATTGTGAACATGGACACAATGTGAGACAATCCAGCTGCTGTTGAAAAGTTAGACAGGAAACTTCAGCTTGCTGAGAACAGTATAGGAGAGAGGAAATGCGAGTGTGGCAGTCCTCAGCATGAACTGGTGTGTGACACATGCATGTGTGTGGCTCAGTTTAGAACAAGTGTGAGACAGCATATATGTGAGCACACAAGCACTTCTTGCACGAGCAGCACTGGGACCAGAAGGAGAGAAGTTTCTCAGTTCACTCAGCAGTTAGAAAACAGTCACACTCTCATGTTGAAGGTAACACATTATTTTAATTCCATCAGATGTTTCATTTTCCCTTAAACCCCCTAACTGAGCAGGTTCTGGGCTCTGCAAAACAAGCTAACCACTTTTAAACAAGCAATGCTGTTCTAATCAGATTTACAAATACAACACAGTTAAAACATGGAACAGCTTTTGAGCAGTTCCTTTAAGCCACTTGTTTACAATGTGAAGGTCAGGATCCCCATTAAGGAACGTAACATCGTTAACAAGACATTAACTAGTACAAATACAACTCCATCAAGTTTGTTTAAAGCTAAAAAGGTTTTTAAACAGCTCTAAGAAGTCGCACACTGATAATATCAAACATAGTTTCCTTCAGTAAGTAACTGGTGTCATTTTGTAAGAGAAATGTTATTTAATTTGTCTTTTGGCCTGGAGCATGTTTGCACTGATGGACTGTTCTGTCTGTAACACGACAGGTCCTTTTCCTTATTCAGTGTTCTAATGTTTACATCCTAGAAAACAGAAGCAATATTCCCACAACAAAATGCCTTTTTTGCAGGTGTTTTAATGTTTGTTGACTGATATAGTCTGTTGCTGCAATTGTAATTTATGTTATCGCACTGAAAAATCTACAGTATCTGCCCTGTCATGTAATAGGCCATTCTCTGAGTTCTGAGCTTTAATTTGCCACCCATATATGTAAATGAGTGTAAACAGACTATAACATATTATTCCTATAACTGTACAACTGTTTTAAAGTTCAGTCAGGAGATGAAGTTCCTGCAGTGAAGCCAAATATTTATTGGGTGTCGGAGGGAAATAATTTTTCTCTAAAGTCTTTCAAATTAATAGTGTGTGATGTAGCACTTTATGGTACCTGCCATTATAAAGGTCAGACTTTGCATTTTGCAAGATATTTCAGTGTCGCAAGCCAAGTAGTTTGAGCAGAATTACTGCACACAGACAAATACATTTGACTGGTAATTATTAAGGTTGAAATTGATTAGTCTCTCTGACTTTAGTTTTCTCTTCTTGAAACACTCTGTTATTCATTTTATTTGGGAATTTAATAGGCTCTTCTCTCTGAACAAGTCTAAAATCCATCATCTACCACCTAGGGACAGTTTAGAGTCACCAGATAGCCTAACCCCATTCTGCAGGTCTTCAGACTGAGACCCAGATATACCAAGTCCACACAGAAAGACCCCAGGTTTGAACCTGGCACCTTCTTGCTGTGAGGCGACACTGGTAATCCCTACAAGGCTAAAATCTAACTAATGTTTTGGCAGATGGTCATATTTACTTTAAGCAGAAGGACGATGTATATAATGTTTACACATATCAACATTGATTAATTCAGTTTTGGGGAAAATTGCTCTTTTTAATGTTCATTACCATTGTAATAAGGAAGATAGTTCTATTTTTGGAGCTGCCAGTTGAGATACAATTATATTTTTTGTACATGAAGTCTGACTCTGCTCAGTTCTTCATGTGGTCTCATCTCCATTGGCCTGAGCTCAGCCTTGTGGTCAGTTTGGTTCAGCCTGACTGGTCCCAGTCTGCAGTGGAGATCAGTCTAAGTTGAACCAAACCACAACTGGACCTCACTGAGCTGAACTAATGGAGATGGGACAAGCTGTGATGGTCCTGTACACTGCCTGCTTTGTTTTATCAGTTATTTAATTTCTACCTTGATAACTCTGATCATTTTGGTTTAATAAAGGTTGGTTTTTTTATATGTGTTGTTTTAATCCAATGATATGCAGGAGAATAATAATGCAAAACTTATTCTTCAGTCTTTTTGAAGATATTCTACATGCTTTTCTGTCCATGCTGTTGACAGCTAAATGTATTTGGAAACAGGATCATTCTCTATGATAAGATAAAATTTATTCTGAGCCTCAGACTTCAGACAAAAGCTCCTACCAGTGTGAAAATATCTTAGTAAGTTTAATTTACTTTCCCAGCTGTTTTGGAGAGATTCTTACCTTTGCTGCCTTGATTGGATCCTTCAGATACCAAGGTCCTCATTCCTGAAGAAATGGAGATACTATTAAAAAACAGTCTTATAAAACTTAATACTAGGTATTGTTTCATACAAGTATAATCTGATAACATCAACTATAACACAACAGACCTGCAAGGAATGCTCCACTGATGTTGATACTTAGTTTTAAAGTGTTTAAAACCTTCACCACTATAAAATCCAAGGATCAAATGATTAAACACCACAGTATAACACAAAACAACTGACACTCCACAAACTACAGCCTCTAAAATCCATATACAACACAGTTAAATCAACACATCTGTAAAACAACAAAAACTGAACATAATCTCCTTAATGAAGGACTGTTGTATCAGAGTGCATTAGTTTTAGTTGGGTGTACCTAATAAACTGGTGTATATTTATCCCATTTCTTTACAGGTGAAAATATTTTCGCCAAGTGAAAAACCAAAAGTGAATGTTTTCACTTTTATCTCTAAGAGGTCTAATGGCTCCTGAGCTCACAGGTCAACAGACGGAACTCCATGCGCTGATGAAAACCATGTGACAGAGCTAAAACTACTGTCAGTAGAGGAAAATATTTTCTGCCGTTGGAAGCAAATCAGATATAGGATTACATCTCTTTAGAGTGAGTACAGGAAATTCAGAAAAGGATGTTTTATTACTGCCAGTAAACCACAGACGACCTCACCTGCAGAGCTGCACGGTATCTGTCGAGGAGGTGAGGTCAGGTAGAGTAAATCTGCAGCCGACATTCTTAGAGTCCTAAGCTCCTTACACTGCTGACAACTCAGACAAGCTTCAGCTCTGTCACTACTGGGAACTTTTCTCAACACAGTACGATAGCAGTCATAGCACTGTGGCAGCCTCAGTACATCAGACTTTAAAAATGGTGTTTCGGGTGTGGGTTTTGGAAAGATCTTGCTTCAAAAACGAAAATAAAATGACACCAGCAAAGATAACTTTATCTAAGTCATGAGTAAAGATAAACACAATGTCCTTACTCAATGAACACACAAGCATGTACAGCTCCTTCCAGAGCTGTTTCAGCTAAAGACATATTCTCAGGAAGCCTGGTATGAACAGCTCTTATTGGACTCTCCAGAAGGTCGGCTTTCTTTGTCTGAACTCATTCTGTGGTAGATTTACTTTGCTGTTTAGGGTCACTGTCCTGCTGCATTGTCCAATTTCCACTGTGGACAGCCAAAAGTCATGGTAAAAAAAATGTAGGAACTCTATTCCCTTCAATGATGGCAGCACTCCAAGCCCAGAGGCAGCAAAGCAGCCCCACAGATTTGAGTTCTTACCAAACAATTCAACCTTAGCTTCAAACACTAAGCTCACAAAACATGAACTTACAAGGTGCTCACTTACAAACGTCCAACACGCATTGGAGAGCTGCAGCTTCATCTGCCATGAACAGAGATGTGAACCAGCACTAATGATTTCTTTAAGCTGTTCCCGAAGCTGGAGTCTGTTTTTACTTCATTAAGCTTTCTGTATTGTGCTTCTCGAGTCAGCTGGGCACTAAGGGTTCACACATTCTTTTCCAGTCTACAGTTGAATGTTTAATATGAACAATACATTGATTTGTGTGTTGATTTAAGCATATAGTGCATTTATAAATGTAATTAAGATGACAAGACAATTTTATAGAGTACATTTATACATAAATATATGTTTTTCTAGCTGCAGTATATTTCAAATCTACTCTTGGCTCGAGTAACATGCAATCCTCAATCACTTTCCTCCTTCAGGGTACAGGATGAAAAACGCGTGGGTAACTAAAACTCATATCTGCCTCACTGCAGATGTAATGATCAGTGAAAAAGGTGTTCCGAATCAGGGATCAAAGGTTTCCAAACACAGTCCCATTTTGCCTCCAGGAGCTGGGGCCCCTCATGCTCAGGAGAGAGGACAATAGTGTTACTGTGCAAAGAGACAGGAGGAAAACCCACCTGATTACTGTTCCACCAATCACAATGCACCTCTGGCCTGCACCGCAGGTATCGTGTGTCTGCCCTCTAGCTGAGAAGAAGGTCACAGGTCACACGGAGCATCTGTTAATGGAAGAGATGCAAAGTTTAGTGCATGTAGTCTCAACAATATTAAAACTAAGGGAGATACAACACAATAAGAGCTGGGAGTTCACAAAAAAAAACCCATAAATAATTATGTGTCTGCTGTTTAAACTATCAGCTAATAAGAGCAGAAAAGACATTAACTGTTATAAAGGTGATTTGTACAAAATTAGAATACTGGGCTTAGTCTCTTTAGTACTGTTGGTTCTGAGTGCTGCTTTTGACACAGTGGACCATGTGATCATGACACATAGGTTAGAGGACATGATAAGCATCTCTGGTACTGCCCTTAAATTGTTTAGGTCCTATCTTGAAGACAGGAGGTACTTTGTTGAAATTAGTAATTGTGTCTCAGACAAATGGCCTTAAAATATGGGGTTCCCCAGGGGTCCATGTTGGGACCCCTTTTGTTCAGTCTTTACATGTTTCATTTAGGCTAGTTAATAAGCAGAAATAATGTGTCCTACCATAACTATGCAGATGACAATCAGACTTACATATCACTCACAGCAGGTAAACATGGGCCAGTCGATTCACTGTGTCACTGCACTGAACAGATCACTATGTGGATGCAAAACAACCTTCTCTAAATAAACAGAGATGAGAGGTAATCATCTTTGGGCCACAGAAACAAAGAAAGTGTCAACAGTCCCCTAGAGTCTCTTTCTCTAAAATCTAAACCTTGGTTAGAAATCTAGGGGGTAATCAAAGACTTGAATTTTAACAGCCACACACAGTTACATCATCAGCATTTTACCACTTCAAAAAAATTGCCAGAATCAAAGGGATCATGTCTAAACCAGACTGGGAGAGACTCGTCCATGCATTTATCTCCAGCAGATTAGATTACTGTAACAGCCTGCTCACAAGGCTCTCAAAACGAGCTGTAAGACAGCTGCAGTACATTCAGAACGCTGCTGCTCATGGCCTGACTAGAACCAGGAAGTACAACCACGTTACTCCTGTTCTCAGATCTCTGCATGTTTCTGTATAAGTCTCTTCATGGCTGAGCACGACAGTGCATCTCTGACATGTTGGTGCCATATGAACCATCTCAGACTGAGAACATCAGGGTCAGGCCTTCTGCTCATGACCAGAGTCAGGACTTAACAGGAAGAAGCAATGTTTCAGTTTCATGCAGCTAAAATCTGGAATAGTCTTCCCGATGATGTTAGACAAGCCTCAACTCTGGCAACGTCCAAGCTAAAATCTTTTCTTTTTAGCTCTGCAAATGAGAACTCAAAGTGTTTTATCTGCTCTCATTCTCCTTTAATTTTATTTCAAGTTAATTTTCTACTATTTGCTATTTCTTAATTTAATTTTTGCCTATGTTTTTTTAACTTTTATTTCTGTAAAGCATTTTAAATTACTCTGTGTATGAATTGTGCTAAATAAATAAACTTCCATTGCCAAATAATAAGCACATACTTTTACAGATTAACAATTTACACATAAAACATAATCTGCTCATGAAAAGTCATTTTATCTAATATTTTACTTTTAATCAAGTACATTTTTGAATAGAAAGTTTACGTGTGGCTGAAGTGCAGGATCTGTACTTGTCTTATAGTGCAAATACCTCAAATGCAGCCTATTTAAGTACAGCAATGGAGTGTTCCTATTAAAGATGGTTGTCAACCTCAGCTAAAGGCGGTAACTACACCTTTTCCTAAGGGAAAAAATTGAACCATATTAGATCAAGTGAAAAACAAGCGGTTCCTATTTCCTAACCTCCTCCCTCCTCTCCCCGGCAGGAGGAGCGCTTCTCCCTATGGATATGACGGCAGCGCGCACCTCCGCCCGCTCCCGTGACGCAGCGTCTCCCCGAGCGCACTGATGCCGGAGTGGAAGAGACAGGCGCGCTCAGCTCGGCGGTACTGAACGCATCGAAGACCGAGGACGGAGGAGAAGATCACCCGTTTTACGACCATAAAGGAGCCCCTGACCGCGGGGAGCGATGCTCGCAACGAGTCCCTCCGCGGGCAGCAGGACTTAAAAAGCTGCGGTCCATAATCTGGACACTTTTTAAATCTACTCTCGTCCCTTCCCCTTTTATTTCCCTTGCCCTTGTAAAGGAAGATAAGAATCCGTCATCTTCCATCTTGTAGTCATCTTTATTTAACTCCAGCTTCGCGGCAGGACACGATGTGGAAGACCGGGATCCTCCTGCTGCTGGGGGCGCTTTTAGCGGCCGGCGAACTCCAGCAAGAAACGGAGCCGCGGAGACTCCCACCGCCGGGAAAGTTGGAGTTCGGTTACGTGCCTGCGGGAGTGTACGAGACTCTGGCCCATTACGAACCGGGACCGATAGGGATTCTGTTCCACATGCTGCACACTTTTCTGTATGCGGTGCAACCCAACGCTTTCCCACAAGGTAAGCAGCCCGGCCCGGTCTCCCAGGCAAACGGGTCACACATCCCTGTGTCATTTGACAAGAATCTCAACGGAATAGAAACTTTTGCAACAACTAATCATTCGAACTGTAGAGTGTGGTTGGCACACATTAAGGTCATGGATGCTGCTGGGTTAAGAGTCATGCAATCCAAGTGTATTCCGTTCAAATCTAGGTTTACATGGGATGGCTACATGGTTCTCATCCGACTTAAGGAGAGCCCAGAGGACACTTTTACTGCGTCCAAACTCTGGTTAAAATGATGTTTAGTCCCGTTTTATGAATGATTCAAAGCTTTTAGTGCTTCTGACCGGACTGACTCTTGTCTCGCTGCGTGAAAATTTGTCCACTCGCGGATTTGCACCCAGTTTGTGCGTCACGAGCCTTCATACGCGCGTTTTGATTTGCGCACAGATCTGACTGCGCACTTGAAGGTGGCGTTTCTGCCTGCGGCGCACTTTGCGTCAGGGTAATTACAATTAACGAACGTATAGCTGACTCCGTGCTCGGTGGCCGGTGTACAGACACAGTTTCTGCCTGAGTCAGTGAGGGAATGCTTGTTGGAGCACCCACACGCCCCTTGAGAACCTCAGCGCGAGTGGCTCCACATTTAATACTATTAGACCTGACTACTTAATCAAACACACGAGGTGTGTGCGTTTGACTGGTTCGTAGATTTTCAAAACACGCAGCTTCCCTCCATGCGTCACAGTCTGTCCATACTCCTATGGAGCGTTTTGCAGATTAGCCGCTCTCTGAGTCACCTTGTTAATTGGGTAATCCCATAATCCCCTGCGCCATATGTTATTGGCCTTTTAGTTTTCAGTTTGTCACCAGCACTCGTGGGCTCATGGCCTAATCCAATGGAAGAGAGAGACCACAGCCCTGAAGTTGCTCAGTCATGGGCGTGTCAAACAAATGATGCAAAAATGGAAACTAAGTGAAAATTGGTTAAACACATGCAATTATTCAACAAATGAACAAGTAGCTACAGTGACTGATTTGAAAAAGCCAATAGGGAATCATTTTTTCTGAATGGGTTTGTTAGAATCTAGATGGTGTAAGCAAAGGTCATCTGCTTATTAATAGCAGTCTGCGCCTGATTGTTTAGCACAATAAATCCAGCGACCTGTCATGTCTGGTTTGATGAATACAGGCTGGTTTGCAGCGAACCTCTGGGGCAGGCAGAGCTTGTCATTTCTGGAACATGTTACACAAATTCCGTTTGCTTTTCACCCTTTGTTGGAAAACAGCATTTTGAGTTACATTGAAGACAAACAAGGAAAAGAGTCTATGAATAGTTCCCAATCCAGTGGTTTGGGACTGGAAGTGGTACAGATTCAGAGTGGAGCTCTGTTTGTGTTGAGTGTCTCTTCACTTCAGGCTGTGGTTGGCTGCAGTGTTTGCTTCTTCCAGCAGACATTTAAAGAATGAATCACTGAATCCTTGAGTTAAAAAAGAAAACAAGGTTCATCTTATACTGTATCGAATCGTCTCAAATTTATCTGTATTGTTTTTTGCATCGGATCGTGGACCACGTATAAAGATCTGTGTTGAATTGTGAGAGGGAGAGATACACACTCCTACATATTAATATGCAAATTCATGCAACAAGCCACAACAAAATCTAATCAGCTCATCTGCTCTGTATGAGGTACATTTGGTGTAATTATGACGCTTCTAATTATTGTTCTTGAGTTATAGTGTTCACATGAAGAATTAGTTACCATCTAATTAAGCCAATTAGCTCATTAATTAGCAAAGATTTTTAATACACTATTGAACTAAAGAGTTAAGGATTTTCAGCAAGTCCTGTGAAATTAGTGTTTCCTCAATAATATGCCAATTTATGGAGTGTGCCAAAATTTAGTCAGATCTACTCAAACAAGTTATCTAAGTTGTATGACATTTCTGCTGCGTATTGTTCTACTAGATATTGTGTTCACAGTCATAGATGCCAGCATAATAAACAGATCAACTAATAAAAACATGAATCAATTAGCAGCTGAACGGTAAAATGTTCTGTTGGTTTTGCCATCAAAATCTAAGGGATCTGTGTCATGATTATGTTTTTATGGAAAATAAATAACTAATTCAGTATTAATAGGATTATAAAAGCCATGAAACATATTCAAACAGCGCAGGTCCTGAACACTAAATTCCCCTGAGCACAATGTCCAGTATTTAGCTCCATGCAGTGTCTCTACTGTGACAGGTAGTTCACACTCAGTAAATGGAAAATGTTGTTGTTACACATCTAGTGTTCAACAGCTGTTGTATCAGTCTGTGCCTAGAAATGACTTTGCTAGATGAACATTATGTTGCTGGGTAATTACTGACACCACGTCATTATGTCTTTTACAATCACAGCATGACATTTTACATTGTAAAAATCTTAATAATCTCATGAACGTTCATGGTTGACGGACATGTTCATTCTCCGTTTCAACTGTTTGCGTGTCGTGTAGGCTCCGAGCTCGTAGGCGGTGTTATTCACAAAGAAGCAACAAACGTTCATCACTGACACCCACACATAGCAAACGAACAGTGACATATTCTCTCTAACTTTTTTTTTTTTTTTTTAGCAGTTTCTGCTGCAGTGTGCAAGCCCACAGGAGCTGCTGATGCCCCATGTCTCCCTCCCTCACGCCTACCCACACTCACCAACACACAACTGCTACATGCCAAAACACTAACTGACGTATTGGATCATAAGCCATGTGATATGTAATATTACTGATTTCAGGGTGATGTGTACATTATTTGTTCCCTATGTCTTAATTCAGACTTGACAGGGCATTAAAGGAAAGAGCCCTGGTCTTGTGTGACATTTGGCGCCTAACGTGCGATGGAATCACTGCTGGAAAACAGCTGTGAGTTGAAACGTTTATGAAACAATTAAGAGCACTGTTTTCTCATGGGCTATACCATGATAGATTTAAAAACTTATATTTGCTGATGAAGCCTGAAGTAATGAACATCCTGAGCACAAAGGGCAGCCACTCCCTGTTCTCTTATAGTAAATAATTTAACTCTGCTGCCTTAATTGTAAAGTCTGACAAGCTTTCTCTGCACAAAGATCGAAAGAAAACCTGTACAGCTGGGGCGTTAATCCCCATCTGCTCACATGCTGTATGTAAAAGATTTCACTGGATATTCATGGTTCATCCTTAAGGAGTGAGACAGCTGGTCTGATTATTATTATACTTCTCAACAACCAAATGTACATTTGCGTTGACGCAGACTGCAACCCTAACCCTAACCCTTTCCACACATGCAGACTCAAAAAGATGGATGACGACCTACTGACAACAAGAACAAGAGCTCCTTTGTTTAATTTGCCTGAACAGCATGACAAAAGGCAAAAACAGAAAAATGTTCAAGACAATTAGGACCAGAGACAGGCAGGACAGTGGGACAGTGGTTAACAGAGAAAGAAAGTTCTGGGATTGAACCTCCTGCCTAGTATGAAAAGCGTGTACTGTACTTGTACTGTGAGGAGAAAAATGAATTTGCGTTGAATGATATGACGACAGAATAATCTCCTAAGCAGCGTCATATTAGCTCATTCAGTGTTTCATAGTTTAATAATCTGATTTTGTACTAAACGTTGTGCTGCTGTAGCATTTGTTAATGACAGCATCTTATTTATCTGCATTTTATCTATCTTAAGTGTAACAGAAAGGTTACAAGGCCTAATCTAATAAGACTGCGGTTTGAAATGAAAGTACATTTATGTGGTAAGATGCATGTCCGAAAACAGCTGTAACTAACTCATCACACTAAGTAGAGTCTAGTTTTTTTTAAAGAACGTCTGTTTTGTTTCTGTTCAATCTGACTTACAGGGAGCACATAATCAGTGTTGCTGCTTTGATCAAGGACACTTCAATGTAGGAGTACAAACATTAGACCTTCAGCAACAAGACATTTTTTTCACCCACTATTCTTGAGAACAGAGTATATTAAGCTATTACTGCAGTTTTAACTCTATCATTTAACGCCTGTGGGTGAGTACGGCTGGGGAGATGATACCATCCATTGTTGTGCTGCAGATCCCTGCTGAGAAGTATTTTCTCATTAGTGCCTGTACTTTTTTTTTAGAAAACCACGCCTAGGTGGAATTCAGATAAGAGGGGACTGGTAAAAATCAGGCATTGATTCAAGGAAAGTAACAGTTGCCAGGGAAACCCATCGGCAGCAATCACAGTCTGTGTTTTGGTCCATCGCACTGGCCCTTCATACTATATGTCTCACTCCACCAGTATGGTGTGAGGTACAATACCATTTGGAAGGTACATTAATTCATCTCAGGTTACATGGGATCATCCTGTTTTGGTCATTTTACTGTCATTAAAAGGGAGTCAGAGAGTTTTTTCAAGTTACAGAAGCATAAAGGGACTCCGGTGTGCAGTGAAGGACACGTAGACATGAAAGAAACTCAAGAAGAACACTTCAAAAGATTTCCGACCAAGGACAAAGCAGAGATCGAAGCGCTCAGAGATCAGAGATTTACTGGAATTATAAAGTAGCAGACATATTGTTTTGTATGTCTTTCATCTTCTGAGGGGGAAATATCTGCATGACTTTGTGAGGTTAGATGCTGATAAACCCTTGCTCCACTGTACTAAAGAAAAAGGGTCATATGTTTGAACATTTACTTTTAATTCAGTCCTTGATCTGTTTTGTTAAATGCTTTTGTGCAGAACAGTCTTATGGTTTCTCTTACTTCCCCAAGTAGTTGTATACAAAACTGAAGCTTTCAACCAAGCCTGGAAATCTACACAAAATAGCATTAAATATATAGAAAACATATACCAATATTAAAGAGGTACTCTTTACACAATGTTGGGAGGTTTGGAAGAGACACAAACAGATACAAAACAGCAGGTAAAATTAATGCCCATAGCTAAACTATCTCTACATTTAGACCTTTGGCTGTTTCAAACAAAACAAATCACTGGATCTGGCCCTTCTCATAATGCAACTCATGGATTTTTAACAAATTAGTCCTGCACACAGCCATCAGACATGATGTCATGTTTCTGATGCTGGTAATAAATAGATCATATCACCAGTATCACAAAATGTAAATAATTTTGAGAGTAAGGCTTTAGGTTATGGTCTACTCAAGTGAATACATAATGAATATACTGAGAAAACAAGCTAAAATACAACTTCTCCATTTCCGAAGAGTGCAGCTGAGCACATCGCGTAGTCGGAGATGAACCCTGACCTGCAATTGTGCCGGAGCCGTTGGAAGATCAGCCCAAATCAGAATACATGCTTCAATCTGTCCATAGTTCAAGTTTCAATTAAAGTGAATGAAAGACGTTATAAGTTTAAAAACATTTAATCAAGCAGCTAAATGTATTATTATGACTACTGATGAAACAGAGAGGATGAAGCAAAACTGCATTAACATGAATTTGATGTTCACATCTGATAGAGTCACAACCAGGCCACAATCATTTCTCCCATATAAAACAAATTTTACCACAACAGCATTTTGGCACCTACTGTACCTAATTGCCAAACAAAAACCTGTTTATGCACATCCAGATAACTGTGTCAGAATTTGTTTGGTTGTGGTGTTTTAACCTTTAGCACAACCAAGACCATCATCTCCCCAGGGTTCAATCTAACTGCAGTAAAAAGCAGGAATAAACATCCAAAGATAGATGATGACTTTTTCCAATCCAGAGTGTTCCCACAGGTCACCCATAGCACATGTGGATGAATGGTTTAAGCTGCAGGCGCTGTCAAATACACTACAGTGGTAAAGTGTTTAAAGAGAGTGTCCCTCATCTGAGACGCCGTGGCCTGAGCCCCTTGACAGTAAGCATCCGCCTTGCTAAAGTGTCCTTAGGCAATATGTTGAGTGCTAGTCTATCATTAACCCTTTAACATCTCTATGGGGGAGGGTGACTGCAATGACAAATCTTTCAGTTATGGGTGTTGATACAGTGTAAGAAGAAAGAAGGGAGTCATTATTTTTCAGTATTTTCCCAGCCAGTTGCAAACATTTTCCTAATTAGAAATTTCTTTAGCAGCAGGAACATCTGTGGAGATTATCATTAGATGCTGTGATGATTCCCCCAAAAGGGTTTAAATTTGCAATCATAACATTTGGCAGATCTAAAGCATTTCTCCATACATAATACAATAAGCAAGTGGATACAGTGATGACTTACAAAATCATGTTGCTGAGATGATAGGTTGGTGTTTGCTATTTTGCCATTACCAAGAGCCTTAGAAGATATTCACACCAAGTGCATTGACACATTGTGTTGCTGCATTGTACAGTAGGTACATGTGCCATGATGCACATGGTAAACAAGTGTTCTGACTGTCTCCTATAACGTGACTTATCATTGCAGGGCCTTGCCAGATAACGTCGCAATGTATTTCTGGAAAAGCTGAAACATATTTAACTTTTTTTGCTGCATGGACATGTGTCCATGTGTGGGCATGTGCACCACAGGAGGCTTGCGAGAGCCTCCTGTGGTGCACATGCTGGTGCTTGCAATAGCCCATAGGAATAAACAGGGTGGTCTGAGTCTTGTGAAACTCAGTCTGAAGACTGCCTGACTCCTCAGTATTCGTTAGTGAAAATGTGTATACAGCAGGCGTTCTCCAGCCCTGGTCATTTAAGCACTATTGTCCTGCAGGTTTTCTATCCCTGCCCTTCCAGGTTTTGTTTGGCTAAACACATCTGATCCATGTAATCAGCATTGGGAAAACAAGCAGGACAGTAGTGCCCGAGGACCAGGGTTGGAGACCCCTGGTATACCACATAGATGATCTCACCACAGAAGTATTTTAATTTGATTGTGACCACTATATGTTGAATATGTTGAAATTTAAAGATAAATGTAAAGCATAAAATCATTATCAAAACATTAAGTCAGGGTTTTGAAAACTCATACCCAGTTGTTAAACCAGCTCTACTAAATATGTGTGCACATCTTGTAGGGTAGGATGTTCTTGTTCGTGCAGTGGAAGCTTAGATGTTTTGGGTTAATGACGGTTAGGGGGTCAGGTGGACCTCAACTGCATACAGACACACTCACATTTGCTGGACAGAAAGCAATTCGTGGACAGCTTGTCGCAGATGGCACTGGCATTCTGGGACACTCCTGCAGCATATTCAGACCAACAAAACCTGTTAGGGGGAGAAACATAAGAAAGAAAAAGACATTATATACTGTAAGTATTTTCACTGTACATATTTAAGGTAGTGTTTTACAACTTTTGTAATAAGAAATAAATCCTGACTTGACCTCTATGTTTCTGTAACTCAAAAAAATCTTTCTGAAATAGTGAAATATGCTTGAGGTTTACTGTCCATAACTATTTATCAAAACACATGAAACACTAATGATTTAAACCTATTTAAACAACCTATAGAAAACCACAATGTTAAGCCGATAACCCAAAAACAACTCTAATTTCTCTAATGTCTTTACTGAACACACACATTAAACATTTATATTGCTGAAGGAAAAAGTGAACACATGGACTAATTGCGTCAACAAAAGCTAATAGAAGTCAGTAGTTTACAGCCCTGGATTAATTCAATTAATGAGTTTGGAGGTGTAATTCAGAACTACTTTGATTGATAAAAGATATTGAAACATTTTAAATTTGTTGTTCATAAGACGTATTTGCTGATGTGAACTATGCCTTGCAAAATGTCAGGGTGGGAGAGAGGCATTCATCAATATTTTAAACTTTTCACAGCTTCCATCTGTTACTATACAAGATCAAATGCGACTATTCATCAAAGTATGACTGGACTGTTTCTATGATATCATCTTATTATGTAACCATTGCTTCAAACAGCCGGTATTGTGATTTGTATTATTACATTTCACAAATTCTGTATAAACAAATGGCATTTATTTACAATACATGATGCATTTGTAAGATCTTAGAAAACCAGCCTATGCCTGTTATAAATTAAGTGATTAGTAATTTTGCATATTTGCAAAAGCCTCTTGCCCAGTCATACTGTAAAAGCATATATATCCTCTGCAATGTTTTCATTCTGTCACATGCAGTCATGTCACTGCATTGACAGTGAGAGCCTTTGGCGGGAGCATGCTTCAGGACACATACAGGCATGGCCTAACTCGCCTACAGCATGATGCCAGCTGATTGCCAGAGGCCATGTGTCACTGTATACAGAGCTAACGAGGCCTTCACAGGTGAAGATGTACACGACTGACATATTATTTCACAGGTTTGCAATGTTTCCACCTATATTTACACATAATTTACTAAAATACAGTATATTTAATCAAAAATGAAAACATCTTTTTCCAAGGATCTTCTACATTCAAATAGTAAAGTAACACTGCAGGTGCACCTCACTAATGTTAATTACATACAGGTGGCATATAAGAATGTTTAGGTCAAGATTATAATAAAAAATTCTCTGTAATTTGGCTTAAGAAAGATCTGATGACATTTCACAAAA
The DNA here is from genome assembly GCF_900324485.2 of Mastacembelus armatus. Lineage (NCBI taxonomy): Eukaryota > Metazoa > Chordata > Actinopteri > Synbranchiformes > Mastacembelidae > Mastacembelus > Mastacembelus armatus. Next base: position 4,460,129 of record NC_046642.1, on the reverse strand, counting down.
CTCAAAAGATAAAAGTGTGCCATGCACTAAAAGTTAAGAGTTTTATTTAGTCTAATACAGAAGTTTTTATTTTTGTCAGAAAATTACGCAACATTACATGAATAACTGATTTTCAAGCTCTTTTTTCAAGCAAACATTTGCAACTTCATTGGTGCATATGCCTGTAAATTAAATATTTTTTGTGTTTATGAATGCAGGATCATTCCTGAGCTCTAGGAAATAGTGATGGAATTCTTTACATTTTTCTGTCTTGACATTTTGTTAAACTATGTCTCTATGTTGATCAGAAAACAATCAGGCGATTAATTGGTAATAAGACCCAAATTCTTCACCACTCACTAGTGTTTCCATTTGTGACATCAGCCTTTTGTGGTTAAGGAATATATTCCTTTAACGTGTACTGAGTTTTACAATTAATGCTCTTCTGCAGATCAAAGATAAAAGTTCTTTTCCCACTGGCTTCTTTTATGTTTAAGCTGCTGTTGTCCCTGCATGATCACATATGTTATATTATAATAGCAGGTCCAGGTAAGAGGAATCAGATTTAATGACACGCAACCAACAACTGGCAGCAGGTTATCATTAAAAAGTTCACTGGAAAGCAAAGATATGAAAATCAAGGTGGTGGATGAGTTTAATATTCTCCTTAGCACCAAACACCTGCAGCTCATTCCCACATCAACCTCACACTGGAAAATGTTCCTTTATGTTATGAGCTTATTTTTAAAGAAATACTAAAACTGAAAATCTCAATTGCATCCATGTGAAATAAGATATTACTGAAAAGGCTGTATATCTTTGACAAATATAAGTTCAAGGAGGAGACAACTGGGGTGAAATTTAAATCAGCAACTAACTGAGAACCTAAATTATAGCTCCATTAAATTTATTGTACTTTTACTGAGCTATTAGAGTCACTTTAGCTTTTATGTCATTGTGAACATACTGTATATTACCACTTTTGAGACACTTAATGTTTATAGGCTCATTAAACCTTTGTTGAGTAACATGGCACTGCAGCTGACTTAGTAATGAGACAATAAAAAAGGTTAGAGGTGAGATACCTAGGACAACACTGCAAATGTCAATTAAATAAAGACTTCACCTCTCGCCCTAACATTACATCGGCTCAGAGCATTAGTTGGTGGGTAGGATTTTTTAAGTCATGCTCGAGAAACTATTTGACACCACTGCTGACTGACACTTTGTTATTTTAAGGCGCAGATCTGTGAACTATGAGTGACAGGTCCACTGCACCCAGCTCTCTACCACCCTCACAGCACGGTTACTCTGCAGTGCCTATCCAAGTCTTACCTTAATTTGCATTATGAGTAAATGTATTCACTTTGATATACAATCATTTATAAATGTTTTAAAACTATTAAGAATATTGTTTTGCCTATAAGACAACACCAGAATGCTGACAGGATATTAGGTAGAGAGAGACAGGAATTGGGAGACTGTGAACCAGGGTGTTGCAGTTCGAGGTTCAAGTGTTCCTAAGGAAAGATTTCTAAATAGAAAAGTTAAAGCATCAGCAGCTACTGGATTCTCACATAAACTGCTTAGGTTATCCACCATGCATCCATCGCAGCACCACTTAAGTCCAATTCAGGGTCTTGGTGGGCTGGAGCCATTTCCAGCTGACATTGGGCAAGAGGTGAGGTACACCCTAGATAGATCACCAGTGCATAACCTGGCTGACACATAGAGACAGACACACATTCACACCTAGTGGCAATTTAGAGTTACCAATGAACTTAACCCCAAACCGCATGTCTTTGGACTGAGGGAGGAAGCTGGAGTACCTGGAGAAAACCCAGACTTTTATAAATAAAATTCTACTAAAGATGCTCATTAATTCTGACGGAGAGGCCCTTCCGTTGCAAACAATCTCCATTTCAATAAGCCAGAAAGAGCTTTCTGTGTGTTTGTTTTGTCAATGCAGGAACTATGAGGTGTTTAGTTACTGGCACAGGGCATTCAAGAAATGCTTTTATAATTAGAGGTGGTTCTTTCACTGAAACATCTGGGTTCTATGACACAAAATGAATTCAAACAGCCCTGCATAACTCCATCACAATGTGTTACCTGACACCTTTTATACTTTTTGAAGTGAAAGGCAATTCAATGAAGAATTGAGTTTCAGTGTTGACGTTTGTTTTTACAGTATAAAGGGGAAAAAGTAGAGCACTAGACTGAATAGACAGCTCCTGGATTCTGAGAGGGAAAAAAAGCATCTCATTTAGAAAGCCTGCTTCACTTGGGGCTGGCATATTAACAGACTAAGTAAGGAGAGATAAGAGGCATGGGCATTATGATAAGTTGAAAGTTTGAGACATTTCAAGGTAATATTATACCACTATCAGCTTAAGCACCCAGCTATCTGACAAAGAGCAGGTGTGACATGTGACAAAGTAAGACAGAGTGAAAAACAGGTACAGACAGAAATTAAACGATTACTGGAACAGGAAAAGGCTGAAAAGATATCTTATTTAAAGAAGTAAAAAAGAAAAAAAGAGATAAAAATAGCGGTAGTGCATTAGAAAAAGTGATGCCACGTCCATGCGTGCACCAAAAGTCACAACTCATTTGAGGACGTCATATTTGGGTCAGGCCTGGGTAGCCAAGCAGGAGAAGCAAAGGCAAGGCAAAGCGAGCGGCTCAGTCCTGCTGAATGGATGGCAAGTCATGCATTCTCTGTCCCTTTGTTCCGCTTCATTGGCGGGTGCAGTGGTGCCCGCACTGAGTCGACTATGGGGACAGGGTGATTTGTAACTGCAGATGTGTGGCGGTAAGGGGTCAACCTGCCAGCACCAGAGACAACTACTCTAAACAGCCTACATGGCATTTAGCCTTGGTGCCACTCATCACACCACTTCACAAGTTCCTTGTAGTCTTCACTCAGCAGTGCAAAGACAGTTTCCTGAATGAAATATGTCACTGGAACACATCTGTGTCACAACTCATAGGGGACGTTTTTGGCAAGTAAATTAAATTCCAGTGACTGTGTGCCAGGTATGCTCAATCAAAGAAAGCAGTATTGATCTTAAATGGTTTTGGATGAATCAAACTGGGTCTGGTGGAGTCTATCACATGACTAGGGATGTATATATTTATGTAGGATTTTACTGTACTAGTACTGCATTTTGGTTTTAATACCCCTCAATTTTGACAGTGATCATGTCTCATACACTGGGTGGAAAGTACCATGTACGTATGGTACTTTTACAGTGGTGGAAAGCTGGTGCAAAACTCCTCCCTTGCTTGGGCAGTGAAAAGGGGGCATTGATTTTGACAGCCATAGCACCAACAGACCACCACAGCTAGCTGCAAGAGATTTATGGCAGTTTTTACACTTTGTTTAAACTGGTGGGGACATTTTCTTAACTGTGGAGCACTACACTAAGAATTCATTGTTGATCGTGGGTAATTTAACAGTCAACAAACTGAAAATATCTAACATTAAATGAATTAATTACCCCTACAGATGAATTACTTTGATTAATGTGTCTAAGATGCATGCCCATCAACAGCCATGGACTTAAGAAAAATCTGATCTACTGACCTGATACAAACTCAGGTCTGTCTCAGTAATAACATCCACTGGCTAAGATGAGCAAGGATGATTTTGTGCAGTCCTCCTGAGAAGGAGGCTCTGCTCCAAGTAATCCAAGTAATCTCTTTTTCTCATGGTTATTATATGCTGGTGGATGTATGATTGTCACCTCTCACTGGTGAGTCTGCAATGTTTTCATGTCATTGTTCTGCTTTGTCATTGTGTCACCTTTGTATCATGGCTTGAGCCTTAATTAGCTGATGGTAATCTGGAGCGTTGTTTACCTTGGTCTAGACTGTAAAGCCAATCCTTTTGGCATTCAATATGCCAACCAGACTCCACTGCAGACTGTTTGTCCTTTTGTCCCTGCACTCAACTACTTCGACCAATGGTTAGAAGAGGAAATTTGTAGCAAGAAGATCCCAATTCAACAGTGAGATTCTTGAAAAGTTTGGGTTCTGTTTGGCTCACATGACTAGAAAAAAGTTAATAACCTGAATCTACATTTGTGTCTAATCACTAGCTTTCACGGATCTCATAACTTAACATAGGTTATACTCTCTAAAGTATAAACTAATACAATTAGGATTTGGATAGAAATTCTATCAATATCGTTTGACTAAAACTCATGATCAAACTGTGTGGCAGTACAGATGTGTAGATGTCTTTAATTAAGGTAGCACAATGGCAACACACAATGAGTACAAGTTGAAGTTTTCTAAAAAGCTTGAGACCTGTAAGAAAAAAGAAAATTATTGAAGGTGTGGCAAAAAGCCTACCACCATAATATTTCCCTCCTTTATGTCTCTTTTGAATGTATTTGTAGTCCCATTAAAATGAGTCATACAAATAAGGATATGGGCACGCACATTTCAACACACACCTTGAAGAATTTCATTATTTCAATCAGTTTTACACACAAAACGAGACAAAAGTACAGAAACTCTACGAAGAATTACAACAAAGTGCTTTAGAAAGAAGTTCAAATCCTTTGAAATTTGACAGCTGTGTGCAGGTTAGAATTTAAATGTCCTAAACGTTGATACAGGTTGTTTTAGATGTGGTTTGGCAGCCATGAAGGCCCTAATACAATGCATGAAAAGGATTTTTTTTTTTAATATTTAAATTCAGTACATAATAAATTTAGCATAGTAGTGATCTGTTGCTATACTATGCTGTGCTATGTCAAAATGCATAGGGTCAGTACGCATTCAGAACAACTTACCTAGGAAACATGATGATCTCAATGTTTTAAGGATTTGACAGATTAAAATGGATCATCCCTGGAAAACTTTGTGTACTTCTTTAAATCCTTCTGTAAAGCAGCACCGTGAAGCCTAAAGCCTCCAACAGAATAACTAAAATATCAATCTAATTTGAAATATAAGATCAGAGTATCAGTGTTTTAATTAGTGTTATGGACAACATTTGCAGAATACTAATCATCTTATTCACTACTACTCATGAACAAAAAAAATTGCAAAATACGAAAAGTTAAATACAGAGAAAGAAAGTCAGTGCTATAACAGACTGTGGATTATTATATATACAATATCTCTACAGGCTCATGACTTTCATGAGCTTTCAGTTTATTATTTGGATCCACAGTACATTGGATTAATTTAGTCAATTCTAGAAGTCAGCAGACGAGATTGCAGTCAGTCCCTGTGCAATATAACATGCTTTATTAGTGCCTGTTGCCATGTCACCCAGATTTATTTTTATCCGTGTGACAGTGTGTGTGTGTGTGTGTGCATCTCCCCTGTCATTCATCTCTACCCTTCAATGTGATTTCCACCAGAGGGTAGGATGTCAAGGTTATTAAAATAGTAAATGTGCAGACTACATTGTATATCATGGCAACTACATTACAACATGCATGTGAGCTTATCAGAGCAGAGAAGAGATGTCTATGAGCATGTCTGTTAAAAAAAAAGAGTTAAGTGGAGTGTTGGACTCCAGCTGTATATGAAGCCAACAGACTCAGCTGGAAGGGCAGAGTAAAGTGCTCTTTACACACCCACACATATACATTTTCTGTTTGTACACTCCTGGAACAATTCACATAACCTCACATCTTGTTTTAAGTATTAACTTAAATTTCTAACAAAAGAAAGTGAGAATGAAACTACAGGAATATTCTATTTTAATTAAAATGTGCGGGGTAACTTTGCCATGGCAGGATAAGTCGTCTCTAGACCAACTACTGGTAACACCTTTTTTATTAGTTAAGACATCGTGGATGCCAAAGGAGGCACACACACACACACACACACACACACACACACACACACACACACACACACACACACACACACACACACACACACACACACACACACACACAAACCCTAAAACACTCCATGGAGTTTAATTATGTAAATGTCACTGGTAGAAGCACTGTTACCAAGACATTAAGGTAAAAGTTTAACAGTTTTAGATTAAACGTTTTCCCCCTTTCACCCTACGTTTGTGTCTGTCCTCTACTGCTGTCTTTTGTTTGTGTAATTCTCCTTCCGCAGCTGCAGATTCTATGGTAACAGTGTTTACCTTGTGCAGAGGTGTTTTTACATCAAGCTCATGGAAAGTCAGCTTTGATGCAAACAGACACACACACACGCACACATTCTTGTTAAACAAATGGCCATAAGAACAATTCATTTGACATGACATTAGTCCAGGGCACGGTAAGATATGTTAAGTCTTATTAAGTGTCGTAATAATTTTTTAATTTAATTTATTTTAAGATTTAAGGTTTGTCTGTGTTGGCATAGGTTACTCACTGAGTAGTAGTACTCCTAACAACTAGTAAGTTGGCCTTCTTGGTTAAAACCAGTAGCTTAGCTGGTCGTGTTGTTATACCAGGTCTGGTTAACGATCACTGTTCATCACTCTCCTCTCTCCAAATCTTTCTTGTTACCTATCAGTTTGAACTCTCTAGTAAACACAAAAAAAGCAACATAATAAATAAAATACTGAACTCTTTCTTGTCGCATAGCAACAAGGATGAAGAAATGCGCCTTGAATGCTTTTAGCTGCTTCTCTTAATAGACATTCACAGCAACACCTTAAGAGCTGCGTTCTAGCTCATTCCAGCCAGAGGTGTACAGCCGGTGACACTTCTCTAAGGTGACAGAGAGTACCCTGGGTACCAGCATTGACTCAACTGCTAAACATCCTAGAATGATATATGCAGTTATTAAAGTGAAAATCTTCTGTTTAATTTCACCTCCATCTCGGTTGCTGAGCTCTAAATTTCTGTAGTGACATTGTACTCCCAAACAGTGTAGGTGGTATTTTGATTGTATTAAGTTAATATTTGTTGTTTGTCAGTCTCAGAGTTCATTTGAAAGACTACTAAGGCATGCAAAACAAAATGACCACAGGCATGAAACCATTAGGAAGCATGCAAACCCCCAACAGAGAGCATGGTTTTGCTAAAATTAGCACCAATAATGAGATGCTGAACTTCCTAGCATCTTTTTTAAGATATTTTCTACAGACGTTCTGTTGCTGTTTTTTCTGCTGCTGGGTGGTGGCTGACTACAAGTGACCCCCTGCACATATATGTAGTCATTTGATCCATTGTTAATGTAATAATATTGCTTATAGCAGCTTTAAATAAAATGTATTTATATGTAAATGACATGTGTTATTACACAGGGGTGTAAAAATGAGGGCACTGCGAAGCAGGTTTATGTCACTAAATCAACATAAAGGCTAAGAGTCGGCACTAATCTTACAACTCTTGCCGAATTTAATTCTTAATGCAAAGCTCTCATCCACTTGTGTGTGTGTTCTCAGATAACTTTGTGAGGGAGAATCCACAGAGTTGGCAACAAACTCCCTCTGTTGAGGAAAAATCCCCAGCTGGCTGTCTGCTTTGTTGAACCGTATGCCTTACAAGCAGAATGGGGCTAAATGAAGTTTTGTGGTATGGATGCATATCTCATGGCGAGCTTTAGTTATTTATTTATTTTTAATAAGCCTGTTAGCAACGGGTGTTGTCACAGGGAGCTGCCGGAGCTTAGGGAGAATATAAGAGTTATGTTGATTCGGCTGGTGGGTTTTGGGGCAAGTTGATTGGAATTTTTTTTTTTCCTTTCTTTCTATGCAGTTGATAAATATTCAGACAGCCACACTGCTATCAGTCAGTGCAGCACTGCCAATAAGAAGAGAATGGACCCTATAGTTTCTGTGACATCAACTTTATCTCTTTGCATCATAAATAGACATCATTTATATATCTCTTTATAACTTAATCATCTGTCCATCTCTCCAGGCTATGTATCATGTACTTATATATCTTTCCTTCTACAGTAACTTCAAATAAGCAGTGATGTAAAGTAATTCTGAGCATTAGCAGTGTCCAATGAATGTCTGTGAGCAACTTCCCATCTCCTCTGTCAAAATCTCTTCCACTCCCTTTCTAGCTTTAGAAGGACACTTGATAGATGCTTTAACATATCACTATCACTGTTTCAACTAATTAGTAAGAAATGACATTATGTTTTGGGGAGTACTACTGCGTGTGTTAAATAAAGTCTGTTGTGATTCTAAAAGGAGCTGTGAAAAATCTGATAAACTGCTGTAAATTAGTAATTTGAGATAGTGGTTGTAGCTAAACAGCACAAGTTTGAAAACAAAAAAGCTGACTCGATCTTTGTAGAACTGCAGCATACATATTTTAGAGTGCAAGGTCTCCAACATTACAAGCAAGAATAGCTAGAAAATGTCACAATATTGATAAACTGTGTGTCCTTATGTTGACTAGCAGATTAGTGAAAAGTGAGTAATGGGTTCAGTGCAGGTAAGGGAAAGGGCTGTAAGCTCTCAGCCACTTGTCTCATCCCACCAGGCAGCTTAACTGCCAACTGGACATGTTTGTGACATTTACTTGAGAAAAGGCTTCAACCTCTCTCAGGCCAACGTTACTGGCTTTTCAATGACAGTATGTTACATAATGTTCGTGAATGGTTGATGCTCTTTGAGCCTTGCCACAGTGTTTAGAAAGGTCAGTCATCCCAGTAGCTCTGCTTCAATAATAATCACTGTATACTATATTGGTTACACAGTGTGTGTCATGCTGTTCCTATCACACTGTTAAAATTGTTACTAAGGGTAAAACGTATTTCATCAAATAACAGAATGATTCAAAACACACACATCACCGAACAACAGGAGAAACACACACCCATTTGATCTATTCCTCCAAGTACAGTACACTGACAACAACAAATAATCTGACTCTAATTTTCAGTAGTAGAGAGCAGGGACAGTTGCAATGTGTAGCAGTTGCAACTGTCCCTGCTCTCCTCTGTGTCTCTTTCAGTGCACAGAACTAATTGACAGGTGGGTACAAATATAGACAAACAACACGCTGCACGAAGATAAGCAAACACAAACATAAAGCCATTATTTACTGGCATATTGCATGAGATTACAGCACCAAACACAGCTAGAACATAAGGCATCTCTCCGTGGACTAGTCTGCTATGGTAATGTTCATATCTCTTGATGCAATTTGATGCCAGTTTTAGTTTAGAGAAATAATCTGATCTCAGCGCTATATGGTCTCAGCTAAATTTAAAATGTGACCAAAGTCATATATAGCTACCATTCTCTATTTCATTTCACAACGGTTTGAATAGTAGGTGTTGGCAATGGTACAGCTGAAACACACAGCAGCACAGGAGCTTATCAGCTAAGTCCTTCAAAGACAATTGATCCACAGTTGAACTTGGTGTATTCAATCATTGAAGTGTAAGTTTGAACGCTTCTGTTGATTGATTTAATCCTTGGAACAACATTTTTCCATCGTCAGACATCTCTGTTTACTGCAATGGTTTTTCAGTTGTACTTAACACATTTAAAATATACAGCCTCTATGGATGTTAATGTTATATGGACATACAATGCATGGCCTCTACTAATCTCTTTGAACAACTGAACTGAACAACTTTTCAGCTGTAATACTAAAATGTTTGTAGAGCTGCAAATAATGATTATTTTCATTACCGAATAATCAACTATTTATTATCAAGATAAATTAGTTACTCCTATGACCCTGCATATAACAACATAAGTGGTAGATAATGGAAGGCTGGAATTAGTTAGGCTATTGGTTGTCAAAAATTGTGAAAAATACCTGTCACTATTTCAGTTTTATTGTTTATTTCAAGTAATTTAGACACTTTTTAAATCCTCATATTTGTGAGCCTGGAACTGAAGAACATTTTTGCTTTTTATGTATTTATTTATTTATTTTAACATAGTTTCGAATTTTCGAGTTGCTGATTAAGTGTGAGCCATTTGACATCTATGAGCAGAACAGTGAAGCATAAAGAGATGAATATAGGTATTTTGGACGAAGTGCAATGTTGATCAAATTAAGCTTTTTTTTAATCATTTTCTATGTTTCAAGCCAGGATAAACGCAACACAAACGTTAAATTAGGGCAAAGGCTGCAGACAAATCCATGAAAATACTCAACTAAGTCTGCATGACTAAAATCTGATGTGTAATTCCCAACTGTCAAAATCTCACAGCACTGTTCAATAAAGAAGCTAGCTGAGTTCATGTTCTATTTACAAGCCCTGGTTCAAAAGAGAGCAATGGAAGCATAACTAAATTTAAAATGATGCTAGAAGGCCAAATGTGCTACTATAATTGCATAATTTATTCTTCCACCATGGTGGGACTAAAGCTCTAGTTCAGGAAAGCATTCAGCACATTGGGAAACCCCACTGATCACGGCCATCAAAATAGCTTCTTGCTCTGCTATTCTGAGGCAGAGTAGTTGAACTAACATAGAAAGCTGCTGCTTTCCTCTGGGTGGGTGACTCCTTTCTAGTGAAACTTATGAAAAATTCATTTTGCCAGGTTCTGTTTTATCTTCAGCTCCCTGCAAAGCTTCATTAAATCCTCTGTAAAAGCTCTACCTCGATTTGGTTCAGAGTTGAGAAGGTACAGAAGCTGGCTGCTATTATACATTTACATTATTTCTCTCATGCATTTACATTAACATCTGTAATACTACACATGCATATTTCTCAGAGAGCAGTAAATAATCCGCAGAGAATCAGTGTAGACCTTAAACTAAAATATGGTCTGCATAACAAACAGATTTGTTTTTTTGTTTTTTTTTTTTAAAGGTCAAAGTCTACAGAATCCTGACAAACACATTTATGCACCTTTAAAATTACAAGTACCAGCAGAGAGGAGAGAGTTAACGTGGGTGGAAACCACCATCAAGTGAGCTTTTCGTTCATGGAGAGGGATTAGACGCCTCTCACTGGAAACAGAGGTTGGATTCAATCCAGCGCTCTCTTCTTGATGCTTCTCCTTCTTTCACCTCTCATTTTTTCCTTTCCCATCCCTCTGTCTTTAACCTGTCTCTGTCATTTCTTTCTCCTTCCTTAGAATATTGTGAAAAATGTTTGTGATATTTTTCCCAGTGACCTTATCTTAGAAGTGACAGCAGAGACCAGGTATTGTATTTCCATTACTTCAAATGCCCTCTTTTGTCTGACCAACATATTTATTGTTATGTCAGACAAAGAAGCACATTACATCCTTATGTTTTATAAGCCAGAACCAGCTCATTTTCTTGATAACTGTTGCTCTAACTGCCAGGGAGGTCAGAACAAAACTGAGGTATCCCTTTCATTTTCTGACATATCCTTACACTCTTGCTTGTTGTGCAGTTGTAAAGGCCTTCCTTCAGTACCCTTATTGAAACACTCACAAAGCATCACTAGGACAGAAAAATATGGTAGCTGGGCTTGGCTCACTGTACTTCTATTTTTTTTTTTTTCCCCAAAAGGTTGGGTCATTTTACATTTCAACCAAAAATTGACAAAAGTGACTGCCAATATACCACAGAGAGCCAAATACTCTATATTGAGAAAAAAAAACAAAACAATAATAATAATCAGCTGCAGTTGCATTATTGTTATAAATGAAAGCAATTAGACATGATCACACCAAATGATGAGCTCTCTTTTCCTAAACAGCAAGTATAAGCCTGAAACAGCCTTCTATTACTACAAATCTCACACTTTGGATAATAGGCAGGGATAATCAGTCTGACTTATGATAAATAGGTTGTCTTCTTGTCAACAATTTGTCTGTAGGATAGTCTTTCTTCAGAAAAAATGAAACACTGCATTGCAGGAGAAGAAAAAAGCCCCTGTGTCTTTTGCATTTTATTTTTGGAAACCTATTGCCTCTCAGATCTCTTGTTGTCACTATCATCATTATAAAAAGTCATAGCCCACACTGCATCGGGTAAAAATAAAAAGGGAACAGCAATATACAGTAGGAGGTACTGTTTGGGTTGTTATGTGATGTCTCCAGGATTGCCATCTTTTTTTTTTTTTTTTTTTTTTTTTTTTTTAAGGACTTTTTGGTTGAATCTGATCGAACTGAAAAAACATGTTAAACATATGTAAGTGTTAGAAATTATCGTTCATTTCAATTGTCAATAATTTATGAACAACTATGAACAATTCTATGCAATTTGGCCATAATATATAGGGAGCACATCATGTGCATTGGCATTTCAAGGTTTCAAGGCAATTCACTGTGGTTGATCAGATGGACTGGACAGTGACATACAGAATTTAGCTTAAAAGGGGTTTTACACATTTTCTGTTAAACCCACACTTATACTTCTGACATTTATGTAAAACCTTGTGTTTTTATGGCCTCTTTGTGTTGAATAAGGGAATCATGTTTTCATTAAGGAGTAACTGATAATTGTTCTCATCCTGTGTTTGTTTTCTCTTTGCTTTGCAGATCTTATTGTCAAACTGGCAAAGGATAAGTTTGGAGCCATTCAGACAGAATATCAAAAGGTAAGTGTTTGTCTGAGTGGTATTTTTTTTTTTTTTTTGCTGTACTTATACTGCATCATTTTTTTCCTGATTAGTATAGTAATTTACATAAATTAAATAAATTACATAAATTACCAAAAAATGTACCTCAGAAACAGTCTGTACCCCGACACTTCTGTGAAGCAAAATGATAACAGCTTTTACAAGCTAAGACAAGGCCATCTTTTTACTGGCACCCCAGAAAGAAATATGGTAATTGCTTCTGGCACAACCTGTGAATTTAAAAAAAAAAGGCACATCAGGTGAATTTTTATAAGGTTACGATAACTTTGATTACTTTTTAAAGCTCTTTGACCAACTCCATACCTTTTTTCTCAATATAGAGTATTTGGCTCTCTGTGGTATATTGTTACAGTGCAATATGCAGCTATGTTGATATGCATTCCAGCTTTGAATTCTTTAATTTCTTTGTGTTGTTCTGTTCATCTACATGTTTTTGTTTTGTGGCTTTGCTCTTTCTTTGATGCTGTGTTGACTTTGTCTTCTGCATGCCCTCTTCATCTGATCTACTCTGATCTGGTGTCTCTCAGCCAGAGAACATAGTGCTGACCCTTCAGGTAAAGTCTGTACACTGACCTAAAATACAAACCATTTCCTGTGTCTTCCTGCTGTCTCATGTCACAAGGGTTGCACAAATGTTTTTGTTTGTTAGTTTTTAACGCGCCATTGCCACATTTGTGGTTATATTTGATTGTTGTAGTATACATGATCAGTTGTGCAGCCCTATGACTTTCATCCAGCCCTCTCCTCCACCTCCCAACTACCTTGGAATGCAACCTTCAGCTTGGTCAAAGCCGTAGTTCCTGTGTCATTTGAGGCACGTCTACAATTAGATCTTTCTGCTTCATGGAAGAACAACAATGCTGACTGGATAACCGGTTAACCAGCTGGCTGGTTAGTACCTTGAAATGAAATTCAAAGCTGCAGACAGGTACCATGATATTGGCTTCTCTCTGGACATAATGAAATAGTACCCTTTAATTGGCTAGTGAGGATGTCAAACATGAAAAAAATAAACTATGGGTTTTGCGTAGTATACGTTTGTCTCAATGTGGTATTACTGAATTGCTATGAAACTGCTGGTCAGCCATCTAATTTGCTTCTCAGCAGTATCTGCTTTAATATCCACAGAAACTATAGGAAGCATGAACTACACGTGACACACGTGTTTTACGTGCTGATGTTAACAGAACTCTTCCTAAAATCATACATCTTGATGCTTTCATGGTGACAGTTAAAATAAATAAATAAAATTATTTCTCTTGTTATATTAACAGAATATTAAATACATTAAAATGAGAAATAAAAAAAGAACAGTACCTAAAAAGTACGCACACAGACACACAAAGACTTGATGTTAATTCATTCACAGCGGCTCCTACATCTCAAGACATTCATCTTTCAGTAAATGCCAAGTTTAGGTTAACAGCGTCTTACTCTAGGACATTTCAGCAGTTGTCATGGCTGCTGCTGGCATTAAATCTGATTAAAGTTAGAGAAATGCCTGTCTTAACATGCCGCCACCTCATCATCCAGTTTGTCCTTATTGGAAGGTCACCTTCTTCTTTTGGGCACTTGCCAAGACAAAGCTATAGTCTAAAAATAGCCTGAGCTGCAGGCCCTTGAAGAGTGGTGGTGGGGGGAAAAAAAGTTTTGACCTTTTTTTGTGAAGATTCATCCAATAACAAGCTGCGCCCAGAAGCAGAATGACAATGCAAGTGTTCAGATTTGCACAATGTCCTCAACAGCTTGACTGCTTTTTGATGACAAGGACACACATACATCTATTTTTGCTTCTCTGCATCTTCATGATTCTCTGATTTTTTTTTTCTCTCCGTTTCCACTGACCCTGAAATTCCTTAAGGTCAGAGAGGGAGTGACTGACGGTCTTTTCCTGTCTAAATCTTTTAAATTATGCTCTTGACACAGCCAGAAGCTCACTCATCCAAACACTAGCTACTGGAGTTTGGAATATACTTGCAGATGGAAATTTCCAAGTTTGTGAGAAATTACCAAACGAACTAAAGAAAACACTACTCTGACAAGTCATTTCTTTATACTCTGCATGCTCAAAAGCAGAAGCTGCAGGTCCTTGGATAAGACAGGGTCACTGATTTATGAGGGCGATTAAGATTAGTGCAAATCAGCTGAGAGAGCAGTTCGTCCCACGAAAAGCAATGACAGTAGTGCTGCTTTGATCCTTTCATAACAAGAAGCTACTGGAACATCAACGTGACAAGTTACATACAGTCTGGGAATTATCAATCCCCTATTCAATTTTTCCAATTTCCAAAGCCTGTGCTGAGTGCAGTTTAGATGGAAGCAGATGAAGAAAGAGTGCTGTGGTACATGACTGAGCAGGTGGAAGAGCTATTGGGGTTCTGCAAACAGTAGCAATTTAACTCTCTCATTATATCTGGAGGAATCTGTAAGAAGTTGTGTTGAGTCACTTTGAAAATTTCTAAGTTTCAATCAAAGCCAAGGATTACTAAGATGTTGTGATGAGGGATGAGCAGATTTCAGAGCTGACTATCTAGAGATGAAGCAGAATCCCAAGTTAAACGAACAACCAGCTGTCTAAAAAGTGTAGGTATGTAAAGGTCTCAAACAGTCAGCATTCCTCGGTTCGCTCCTGTTAACGGGCACAGTACATGCATTTTATACCCTCTGTCACAATTCACTAGCTCTCTGATCTTACTACACCCCTATTAACTGTTTATTAACTATTAACACAACTGTCCTCTACACTGTTAACCTCAGATACTGTATATATGCCACTTATAAGTGAATATAACTTTGTATAACATAGTTTTACAATTATAAACTCTGTTTTTCAATAATTCATAATTATTAATTCACAATTCATTAATTCAATAAGTAGAATTATTATAATAATTTAACTTGACCACTATATATTTTCAAGTTTTATCTAGTCAGGCTTACAAGGCCCAAAAGTAATAACAATTTCTAATATTTGGGCTACAGTGGACACTACAGTGGACACATTATAAGCATTTCTATGATAGGATCACTCTGCTGTGTTAAGTACTAAGGTGGATCTCAATGTCATTAACATCCTATTTTGAACTAGTAATTTTGCCACTGCCAAAATAATTTCTTCTGTTTCACAGTTTCCTAAACTTGTCTGATATCCTTAATTAAACTTGAAGAGGAGCTGTAACAGTTTGAGTGATGCAGTTTGATTTTTTTGAAATCATTAAAAATGATGAACTTCATTGAAACAGGTATAATTACTTTAGAAGACAAACTGTCTTCTTGTTTCTTAGCATGCAGTTTTCTGCAATGCACTAACTGCCTTTAGTCCAGTCCTACTGAAGCAGGTTTTTCATCACAAATGCCATCTTTCCTGCTCATTAGAGTGGGAAAATGCACCACAGGGCAACGTGACTGAGTATTTTCCCCATCATCCTTCATGTAATGCTATCCTCTCAGTGCATATTGCAGTGTGTTGGAAATGTATGTTAAAAAAAATTAAGAATTGCGTACATTAAGTTTCAATTAGTTTGGAGTGTAATGTGAGAAAAGTACCTTTTCGCAGATTTAAGTCTTTGCATTTGTGTAGCTAAAAAGTCCATTATGGAATTGACTGAGTATTCATGCAATGTTTGTATTGTTTATCCACTAACACCTTTTAGACAGAGAGCAGAGAATTTTCATCATTGGGATCATTCTAGATATTTATAGATTTGTTGCTCATTTATCCTCTGCCTCCTTAAGTGTGTATCCTCCCTTCTTCCTTCACCCTGTATGCAGCTATTGATCTATCCTTTCTTCTCTCCTTCACATCTCCTCTCCTCTCCCAATCCAATCCTGCTCTCTCAACAATCCCCACCTCATTTTCTCTTCTCATCATTTCATCTCTCTTTTTTCTTGTTCCATCTCTGACTCCCCATTCTCTCTCTATCACATTTCACACGTTCACCTCCTTTCTCCTAATCAATTTGGCTCTCATTTTTCATTTCATTTTTCCATTCATTCCTCCCCTGCTGACCCCAGGCCATCTACTACGAGATAGGCTTCCTAGTATGTGCAGCGGTGGGCTTGCTGTTCATGGTTCTGATGCCAGTAGTTGGCCTCTTCTTCTGTATGTGCCGCTGCTGTGACAACTGCGGTGGTGAGATGCACCAGCGCCAGAGGAAGAATGCAGACTGCCGGCGTGGCCTGCTGGGAACACTGCTCTTCTCCACCTCATTGGCTATCACGTGAGTTAAATGTGCACCCACTTGACAAATATTAGCAAAGTACATGGAAATCAGCTTGTAAGCAGACAATTTGCATGCTATACTAATGTCTATTAAATTGTCGCATTTTAAAGAAACCTGGTATGAGGAAAATATAAGCAAAGAATTTTTAAAAATTGTCTGGAGCAGGCTGACCTTTTATATATGAAAACAGCAGCTTCAGGAGAGTTAAAAGTAAACAAGAATATTAACACAAGGAGCTTAAATGTAGTAGGTAGTCAGTCTTTTTTGAGCCTTAGAGTTAGTATCTTTATCCAGACCATGGAAAATCATTCCCCAAATCAAGCTGAACCTTTCACCAGAGGCCGTTTTATCACAGCAAATCTAATTTCTCAAAAATGTCAAGTCTTTTGATTGACCATCTGAAACATAAGAGTTTATATACTAAGCTATCACCAGAGCACCTGTAGAGCAGCAAACAAGAGCCAGCCAAACACTATTTTTCATCAAAAGAGGACAAGGTAAAAAAGAGAGGAGGAGAAGGTTATGACTTAAGCATATTATTTTTCCTGATCCTATAGACTGCTATGGAGGTATATATTCTTGCTACCAAAGAGCCACCATCTTAGAAAGCAAGAAATGCTGGTGAAGCAATTGCTGAGATTCTGGCTCAAACTGCACAAGATGATGAAATAGGCTGCAAATGGCCAGAAGCAAAGTTTTAGTTATGCATTTCTATAAGAAGCCATTACATCACCTGACTGTCCAGTATCTTGCTGAAACTCATGTCTCCACTGTTTACAGTGTCATTGATAGAAGAAGCATGTAGCCATAGTGCAAAAGGCCTGGGAGAACTGTGCCTATGTCTAGACTGTAGGATCCAGGAGTGTACTTAGTTTGATGTTCTTTGACTTTCTGTTTTCTTGGAACAAAGCCCGGTTATTAGAAATTCCACAGTGATGTCCTAGCAGCATGGGCACAAGAGTCTGAGAGCATCCTCAGAGCTTATATTAAATCTCCCTAGCTACCAGGCAGAGATGCTGTCAGGGCTCTAATGAAGCAATTACAGGCAGGAGAGGGATGAGTACTGAGCTTAGCCCAGATTGCTTTTTACCACCACTAGAAAGCTGCTATCCAGGCACAGAGAATTGGCTTGGGTGCTATATATTTCCCATGAAGCATTAAAATCATATTAC
Source organism: Mastacembelus armatus (assembly GCF_900324485.2). Taxonomy (NCBI): domain Eukaryota; kingdom Metazoa; phylum Chordata; class Actinopteri; order Synbranchiformes; family Mastacembelidae; genus Mastacembelus; species Mastacembelus armatus. The sequence continues at coordinate 4,442,275 of NC_046642.1, read as the reverse complement.
ACAAGGCAGAAGACACCCAGGTAAGGGTGGAGACAATAAAATGGCTGGAGATGAAATATAAGAGTGAATATTACAAAAAACAAAAGCAGTGTGGACAGGACTGTCTAGTAAATCCAGTGAAAATACTAAAACAAACAATGATCCACCCAGTAAGGTTTTAAAAACGATTAATAACACACCAATAAATCACATTGTCACAATGACAATCATGCCCACTGCATTTTGTTTTCAGTCAGTGCCACATACACAAATACTCATAAGAGCACAAAATGTCTATTAATTCTCAGCCAATCCACAAAGCAGGAAGTGCAGAAGCAAACAAAATGTCTGAGTAGAATCTGTTAGAGTACATGACAAGTAGCAACAAAACTAAACAAAAAATAAAGAAATAAAGGAAATAAAGTGTCCAGGGGAGGATGAGAAGAAAATTTCACTCTTGTATTATCATATACTGTGACGGTGGCAGGGTCAAATCCCAGAGGACCTGCCAAAAGGCTGTGGTTGTAAATGTGAATGAGTAATGTTCACTGGGTTAGAGTATTGCTGTAGGGATTTGGGCTTTGATTCACACGGATGCCAGTCATGCTGAAAATGCACATGGTCCTGCCCTGGCTACAACTGTGCTGTCTAAGTAACACAGGGAGGGGGTTTGTTGTCAATGTGTAATTAAACTCTACCAACCACATAGCAGATGTGGCGCTCAGTACAGACCTCATTCTGTATTACCTCTTGTCTTTGTGTACTACTTGTTTCATTGTGTACTAGATATAGTAAACTAAGCCTAATTTTGTTGTGATAAATATGGTGTAACAACTAAAACACTAATAATTTCATCAGAACAAGATTAATATAATTCTCCATTTAGTGCAGCTGTCATATTAACACTTTTACATTATGTGAATGAAAATTGAAATCTAAGTAAGCATGAACTGATTAACAGGTCTGTATTAATTGTTAATCCCCAAATTATTCTGGCATGTAAACACATTAGGCCGATGTCTTTCAGAGCTTTGAATGAGGGCACATATCAGGAAAAAGGTGAGAGTGCACAGAAACATATTTGTGGTAGTGGAAAATCAGTGTGTTAGCTTTACAACTCCAGTAACAGCCAATTATAAACAAGTTTACAAATGAACTGCAGCTATTATATAATGATGAGGTAATAATTAATGCACATTAACAGCTTTGTTTCCTTTTGTTGGATCATCTTTGGCTTTCCTGAAACTAAATACCCTAGGTTACCATTTATTTAAGGTTTAACAGGTACATTTAGCTTAGGATTGAATCCTGTGTTAATCAAATAAAGCTTTACATTTGTTCTAAACAGTTTATTATGTTTTATTGTGGACATCGACCGATATGTGTTTTCTATGGCCGATGCCAATTTTTAGAAATCAGGGCAGCCAATGGATGAATTATGATGCTGATTATTTTTGGTTGATACGTTGGGCATTTTCTGTTTAAAAGTCAGGGGCTGTTGTAGTATCACACTTTTGGGGGTGCTCAGCTCCAAAGGAGAGTGTGACATTAATATGGTACCATGTGCCCTATATGTCAGCTATGTAACCCCACTCCTTTAATCCCTGTAGTAAAAGGGTGATTATCCCGAGGGATGAGCCAAATGCAGAAATGAGAGGCTACATTTACTGTGATTTACTGATCAGTTTATCCTAATTATGCCCACTTACTTTCTTCTCAGTGCTACACTCACACAATATATGTGTGCATGTGTTGTATAGTAAAATGGCATGGTGTATTATGTCTGTTATTGTAAGCTACACTGCACATTATTAAAAGATCAGCATGAGCTATTTCAGCCTCTACTAATCAGCTCTGATGCCACATAACTCTTGCATGGATTTATAATGATAAAGTGACAGAAGACCCTTCCCTCTGTTCTAGCCAAGTGGAAGACCCTTGCCTCATGCAGTTACCCATCATGCATTTCAGCAATCTATTTCAGTCGCTGGGTGTCCAACACTATTAACACAAAAGGTTCCAACATTGTGCTCTTAGTAATTCAAGTTAATCATATGAAGTCCCTGTGCAAGAAAAATAATCAGATAAGAAAAAAATGATAAATTGTATGTGTATGTTCAGACAATGCTATAAACATAAATAAATATGTATATTGACCAAAATTCAAAGACCACAGACCACTGAGTTCTATATGTAGAGCTATTATGGATCATTTTGTATTGTTTTTTACGTTTTCCAAAGTATGTTTTATCATACTCTCATTATTGAAGCTATTGAGACATGGTATCATAACCTTTCTCTGGAACTCCAAGCACCAAATTAAGGAGTATATTTGTAAATACATTATGTTCTTGTTGTAAGGTCTCCTTGAGTGTCATGAAAGGTGCCTATAAATAAATGAAATAATAAATAAATAATAATAATAAAGAGCAAAAATGTAAAAAAAAACAAAAACTCAAGAAACAAACTTTTAGCTACGATTCTTCAGATAAGCCTGTTTACATTTATTAGTCAGTATATTTCAGATCAGTGAAACAGCATGTTTGGGTTTTTCTGATATAACCTCTAATTTTGAGGGAGAGATATTAGCACTTAATTCTGCTGAATTATTAATAACCTGCTCCAATTAATGTTTAGAAACACCAGTTTTTATTAGAGCAGAAAGTAGTGGAGGGACAACACCAGAAGCTCAGCAGCAACAGCCGACAGATACATGATGATGTACAATGCTAAACACAAACAAATGTTTGCATGTTATCTATCTGAACAAACTCCTTCATTTCAATGTATACTTCTCAAGATAAGGAATACATCTGGGAATACAACTTAAAAATTCAAATGCCCAACTGCATCACTGCCAGCATTAACGTTTCGATGCAAAACTGTGCACATTTCCCAAAACTTAAAGGCTTTTAGTTTCGCCATCTGAAATACTACATTTCAGTAAGCCCTTGAAAACTGAAAAGAATACCCTCCTGACATTTACTGCTTAGGTGAACTAGAGTCTGGATTACAGCTCTGAGAAAATAACTAGCAAAAATGCCTCATAGTTTATCTACTTGCTGCTTACACAAATACATGAAGACAACTTTTGCAAATACCTACACAAAACAAATGCACAATTTTCCCAGTTACTTAAAGACATACAACAAAAACACAGTCACACATCATCTGCCTCCTGTATCCTACACATCACTTAGTTAACAGCCTCCCCAGGGAGTCGTCACACAGGGCTATTTTTAGAGAATTCGTTAATAGTGTGATGAGCATTAACTTCACTCTGTCATAAACAAAACCACAATGACAATGAAGATGTCACTTGTTGACTGAATATCAAACTCCTGGGAGGTCCTCACAGGGAATTCATTTCCAGTGCCAGAGCCAGGTTTTGGAGCATTTATAGTCAACAAAATGTAAAACAAAACTATGCTCAACTGCATGTGGGAACTTGGGCAGCTGCAGCAAACATAAGAGGATTCAGCAGGGGAAAAGAAATGTTCTGACAAATTTTCTCTTCAACAGAAGGCAAGAAAGAAAGATACAGTTTGGATTTAATAAACTCAATGTATAGAATTTTGTAGTTATTTGTTTTTTCTGTCTTTAATGTTATGATTTGGAATTTCCTTAATGGCCTTAAAACCAAAGGTATTGGAATATTTTTAGTGGAAGGACACAGTGATGCATTGTCCATTTTTATATACAGTCTATGGTCAGTACAGCAGTGGTTAACAGTACCAGTTATTATGACCAGTAATAAGCCATTTTATAACAGCCCAGTGATTTAAAAAAGAAGATTAGACGTTCTTGGCCTGGAGGTCTGACATTCATCCACAGCTTTTCTGCTTTCTGTACCACTTTCTGTCAGATATCAGGGATTTATCTTTCTATACTGGGAAGGCTGACTTTATGCTTCGTATTTTTAAGGAAGGGTTCTTGTCTCCAATCAAACCACTGCAACTAGTCCATAGATGAAACAAAGAGCAACTTATACAGCATCCTTACAAGACAAATAACAGCACAATCTAGCACTGTCAAGACCGGTGAATTAGAAATGCCAGAGTAGTCATTGTCTAGTTAAACTTTTTATGCTGCACAACACTGTATTAGGAAGCTGGGCTTAGTCTGACCTGCCAAGAGAAATAAAACAGCAGTTAGCTAGTACAGCAAAAGTAAAGCAACCAGAGGTAAAAACAAGCATTTTAATCACATGTAAACAGGCTAACCAGAGGCTTAACTGATTAAAATGACACTTAAATTAAATATAACAGATTAAAATTTTAGTTCAATAAGAAATGAAAAAATGGCTAAAATGTGAATAAATGGTGGATACTAGCCATTGTTAGCTCTTAATATGATGTGGGTGTCACTGGTAATGTCGCAAAATACAAAGAAGCACAATTACTTATTTCAAAATAAGAGTTGTCCAGAGGAAATAAAGTGCAGTATGAGAAGTCACTAGTAGTGTCTCACATAACACAAACATGATGCTATCTTGTGATCTCTCTGTTCTCTCGAGCATTTAAGTTCAGATCACTAAGGTCAGACTAGCAGGAAAATAAAGACCAAAAATATCACACATTTCCATGTTCAAAAATGTAAATGTAATGTTATGAATAAAACTAGGGTCAGTAATTTAGTATGCTTCCACTTTTCATGCCTCATTTCCCTCCAGTATCAACACTGTAGAAATGGCATTTTGATAAAAGCAGTTCATGCACAGCACTTTTGTTAGCCATGTTAAAACAAACTGTCAGGAGCATTATCTGTCTTAAAGTTATTACAATGACTGAAACTATAATTTTCTTATTGAGTGATGGAATAATACAGGTCCAGTTCCAACAGTGTGAGAGCAAGAATGGGCTGAAAGAAAACTGCCCTAAGCTTCACAACTGCACAATCATACTGAATGCAGGCCATTGTTGGAATTTGTAAAAGCTATAGAGTTATCCAGCCCACAATAGTGGCCTAGATTCTGGGGCACTGCACTAGTTTGATGCTCTTCATCTGCTGTTGTAGGGTTTCGACCCTGAGGGAGAGTTTCATGTGCCATTTGGCTTGCACTCAAATAGGAATTACAACCCTTTTTCAAAGTTGCTAGAGGAAAATCTTCCTCCTGCTGTGTTTGATTTGTCCTCTGTGGTCAATAAGAGACACACCATCAACAAGCAGCCATAGAGCCATGCAGTCATTAGCACAGTTTCAGCTACTGTGGCAGGTTTAGGTGTTGCTGATAACAGCTAAATATAATGATGCAGCACATTAGACCTCATTTCCTCAAAGTGAACAGCTGAACTAATAAGTGGAATTTTTAAAGGCCAATGGCCATTTTAAAGAGAAAATGCTACCAGAAAATTACTAGGCAATAATTTGGAAACATGGCTAATTAAGTAAATCAAATGTATGTGCATTCAAAAGTCTAAATTCAATTAAAGAGGCAACAATTTATTGATTGATAAAAGAAAAGAATTTTTGATATATGGATCATCAATTAGTGATTTCTTTAAGCAAATATTTCCTGGTTCAAGCTTCTCAAATGTTGGGATTTGATGATTGAAATATCTGAGTTTTGGAAGATTGTCAGAAAACAATAATCAGTTTAAGGATTTCATTTCTGGCTCCAAAGCCGTGATGGCTGTTTCTTTTTTATTTTGAAATTGCATTGACTAAACTCATAGCGATTTATCCAGAAAACGTCAGCCAAATAACAAAAATAGCTGTGCGACTCTAGATTCAATAGGAGCTTCAACAGTACCTCTAGCTTTGTGCTGCATTTTAGAAGAAACATTCAGCATTTGGCAACATGGCATTTGGAAAGGAAATTGTAAATGTATAAGGTGATGAGCTTCACATCCTTCTAAATTCAAATTTTCTCTCCACTACGGTCATTAAAATTCATGAGTCTTTTTAACATACTATAATGAAGTAAGTTTTTGCTTATAAAAACAAGACTGGAATGATTCCATCATATGTAATATAAGAGACAATATTAAATCTGAGGTGAAATTATCTTTTTTGGTAGTGATTGGCCCACGGGGGGATTGCCCCATGTTTCCTGTTGTCTGGATTCAAATGCTGTGTCTCATATTCGGTCTACAGCAGTGCTCATCTATTTTTTGTTATCCAGTTCTGGCATGTCTCGCTTGCCATCACAAGTTTGTTGTTTGTTTGATCATTTTGAATGCCACACAAAAATGTATTTTATTTCTTTTTCCTTGTATCTCCTGCTTTAATTTCATCACTTGTCTAATAACATATCTTAACTAAAAGCATATAAAATTAAATCAAAAATCTAAATCAAATTTAATTCTGCTGAAGTTTGACAGTTATGTACTACACAGCTTGTTGTACAGCATTTGCCATTTTTCTCAAAGAGTCTTTTGTTAGCTGCAGATTCCAGTGACCTTGCTGGACACCGGCAGGGAGAGGGAGTAAGCAAGAGACAAAGAAAAAGAGAGGGAGGTGGATAGAAAGAGAGAGGGAACTGAGGGCAAAATTGGATCCAGGGAAAGAAAAAAAAAAGGCTGCTGCAGGAAATAAGAATAAAGGACGAGCTTGAGAGAGAGAAGGTGAGGGGGGAACAATGAAACAGTCCGAGAGAAGAAAATATACAAGTCAGTAGAGAGACAAATTATACATAGCTTGACAAAAAGGAAGAAAGTATAGGTTTTAGTGATGAAGACACATCCAGAAACAGAGGGAGGTGTGTTTGTGATTTTAAATTTGTAGATGTAATAAAAGACAGACAGTATATGTATGGAATTGTGTGAGAGAAAGTGAAAGAGAGACAGAGAGGGCAGAGAAACCACTGACAAAAGGCTTTTGTTATGAAAGTAGCCATTTTGAATATTCCCCTGGTTCCGGATGGCTCCACTTCACTGTGTCCAAGCCTAGTTGTTTGGCCTAGTTTCTCATTAAGTCTCTACTTATTCAATGACAGTGTTTACTTGGCCCACTCAGTATTTATGGAAAACATCATTACAATTCCTCCAGAGACATTGCAGCTCAATGCCACAATTGAATAAGTTTCTCTCTCACAGGCAGCATATGATCCTACACCTTTGCTTATTGGCACCTTATCAGCAATTCTGCATGTTTTAGATTTTTAACTGCAAATTGCAAACACTTAACATATGGACCAGCCATTTTATAGCAGGAATTAGTTACAAAAAACTCTCCCCCTTACTACATCTAAAGATTATTTGTCTTATCTACTTATCTGCCTAAAGTATTATTTCACTTCAATTTATTATTTATTTGCTTTCAGGGTTTGATTTTCTGATAATACAACTTATCTAATGCTTTTTTAGCCACCTCCCAAAACATGGACGATGGTACATACTTGAACATACTGTATGTCAATGTAATCTATGAATTGACAAACAAGTAATTACAAAAAAAATTGATAAAGTAATTTATTAATCAAACTAGGTTCTACTTTGTTTTAACAATTGCTTTTCACAGTTTTAAATGCTTGTAAATGGATACAAGGTCTGATATACTGGTTAGATAAAGCCAGCATATTAAAGAAAATGTGTCCTGGAAATTGTGATAGACATTTGTTGGCATTTTTTAACATTTTATTTATTGGAAAAAATAAATCAGAAAATCTATGAATTTCCTGATTGAGTCTGCACTGTAGATAGTCAACAAAGTGAAGAGATTTAGTATGATGAGATATCTAGGTAGAAAGAGCCTAGCAATGTAAAATCCATAATGTGATAAAATGCCTGCACACATAACAGGCATTTATGTTATGTTAGATTAGATAACAGTAGATTAACAGGATTATAATAAGACAGAGACTAAAGCAGTAAGGGCTCATCACAGGACTGTGAAGATGAACTACATTCACACAGACACGCAAATATCCTGCTCTTCACGCATTATTAATGGGGCTTAACCTCACTTTGCATGCATTGTAGTCACATATGTACCGACAGTCACAAAAGCCCAAAGAAACCTCTGCCCTTTATACAACTATCTAAACCTTCCCAGCAGCGTCTGACTCCGTCTTTCTACTATTCTTTTCTGGGAGTCATCGACATAATTATCAAAGCTTCTTATTTCACGGAAGCATTTCCAAAAAAAGATATTTAGTATGTTGTACAAATGTCCAGCAATTTTTAGACGTTTTACAATCTGCTGTACGAAACCCAACTGACCCAACCATGCTCAGTTTCACAGATCCATGCAGCAATAACACCATACGTGTACACACTTAAACGCATGTTGATAGCTGTAGGGTGCTGAGCTGAAAATTCAGCTGGGACAGGAGTGAGTCATGGAAACAGCTTAATATTATGGGCTGCCTTTCCCTTGATGTTGCTCAAGCTAATTAAGCCTTGTACTGAGCTACTCAGGTCTGTTTGAAGCATGCAAGAGACTCACTTTAATGGACTTCTTTATGCAATTCTTGGTTTTCACATTTAATTTGAATATGTTTATAACCCAGGGACCTTAGATAATATAGATAAGTTTAAGTAAATACACCTACATTTGCTATGAATTCATTCCAAATTGCTTGGGAAGTAAAATTAATTGCTGAAATTCCTACTAACTCAAATGCACATAAAATGCAGTCCAGTACCCAAATATATATATGTATATATATATATATGTATAAAATAATCAATGAAATTTTGTGACGCTAATTTTGTTTTGATTACTGAGCGTGTCTTCAATTTTTGAAAGGGACAAATGTAGTCATATGTATTTAACTCAAGCTGCTTTATACTTCTACTATATTTCAGTGACATATATTGTACTTTTTACTCCAGTACCTTTAGCATTGTAACTAAAAAAAAAAAACTAAAAAAATTATTGAGATGCTATTTTGATGCAAATGCTTTTGTAATTTTACTTAAGTGAAATTTTTAATGGAGGAACTTCATGTGTAACAGAGTAATTTGACAACTTTATTTCATTGGTTCTTTTACTTATTTAAAACATCTCAGTACTCCTTTCACCACTTTGCATTCTACAGGTGCACCATTGTCAAAGTAAAAGTGGTGGTGCATACTGCCCCCTACTGTTGAGGACATGTTAACATCCAGCTCTGTTTACACATCATAACCCTGAGCCATTGTGCTGACTGATGTAGGAGCAGCAGGGACACTGTGTAACAGAAAGGTCACAGCTTTTGTCATCTGTGTGCAGGATTGGTGTCCTGTGTGCATATGCTGCCAACCAAAACCTGAGCTCTCAGGTGAAGAACATACGCAGACTGGTCAATACCAACATGAGGGACCTGCATACCTTTGCTAATGATACACCAATGGTGAGAAAGTGAGAGTTGGAGGCAAATGTCTATTTGTGCAACGGCTGCAAATTTGGCTTTTAAGTCATCTTTCTACATCTATAAAATTTCTGCAGTCTAGGCTTTAATGTCATTTTTAAAGCTTATTTGGTCATGTCTCCAGTAGAATGAAAATGCCTGCTTCATATTTTGTAATTGCCTCCATTTCATGTTCACAGACAATATAGCAGCAAAACTGTATGTTACTTCAAATGTTGTCAATGTGTATAACTACACAAACTAATTTTCTGTGTGCTTCTGCTTCTCTGGTGTTTCTCCTGTTTGTAGCAAATTGATTACCTAATATCCCAATACGCCACAGTGAAGAAAAAAGTCATCTATAACCTAAATAGTAAGTAGATCTTCTATGTGTCCCTGACAGAGAATTAAGTGGACAGAAACGATTCACTAAGATCTTGCTCTTGGTTGTATATCATGCTTATTATCTGAATTTACTTGTGTCTACTCTCCACAACAGATTTGTGACATAACTAGGTCTAGATGGTTCCAGTAGTGGCTGTTAAAAAGATCCCTTGAGGATCCATCCTACTTTTCTTATGCAACAGCAATGCAGGCAGTTCTTTCCTCAAAGCTGAGAGTTGCAAAGGATGAATTACAACTATAGCAGTAAAATAGTGTCTCACTACAAGTTGAGATGGTAAATGTGACAACTAATCATCGGGAGGGAGATCATGAGCAGTTGTAACATAATAAAAAAGAATGAGTTGTACAATTTTAGTGCTTTTCCCTTTATTGATCTGATGCTGTGTTTTTTTCCAGATATTGGTCCATTACTGGGTGGAAGGATACATCATCAGTTAGATAAGGAGGTCCATCCTGCCTTGGACAGAGTACTCAATATGGCTGGAGGTACATCTCCTCACCTTTAATTTCCTCTTTCAGTTACAATAGTCAGGTTCCTGCAGGCTGAAAGCAGCTGCACAACAAAATATTATACATCTCAAGTAATAAAGTGGCATACATAGCATGTTGGCTTTCCTGCAGGTATTAGCAAGTATCTTGCAATTACATTAAGAATGATATTATCAAACTACAAATCTGGCAATTAAATTACTTAAGGCTGATGTTTTCTGCCAATATAGTTTGCAGATAATATACTGTAGGAATAGTTTTGTTGAGTTCAGTGAGACAATACAAACTATAAAAGTAAGTTAAATGAGATTAAGATGTTGTAATAATCATTTAATAGCTTTTCCCCTCAATCTCCTTCATTTTTGTTAAGTGAAAATCGAGAGAGCTATCAAAGGTAAAAGTAACTCAGAAACTCGAAAACGACCCACAATCCTTTGACCCCTCACCTTGTGATGATTGGTCCTTTGATTTGTTCCCTTGTGATCTTCCTATCTGAGTCATCCCAGTGTGAAATGAGTATAAAACATGTGTCTTTGTATCCTGTCCTGTTTAAAATTACAATGCAGTTCCATAGAGATGAATGCACAGTTTGAATATTTATTCAGTGACCTTACGTGTTATAACAAGCAGCTGTATATGAATGTTAAACTACATTGAATATACAGGCTTGTAGCTGAACAGAAACAAAGATGACTGCAGTCAGCAAGCATGCCAATAGCTCATATCACCAGGCTACAGATATGACTGTGATTACAGTTTTGAGTTTCTAATGTGTGTGTGTACCATTGTGTCCCAACAGGGGCTGAGCCAAGCAGTCAGAGGATCTTAGTATCTGGCACAGATACTAAGCATTTTATGAGATACAAAAACAGCCTAAATGCTGAAAATCAAGACTCAAAGTTTTAAAATTACACAAAGGCATGAGCAAGAGAGAATATGGTCTTTATGCACTGAGCACATGGAATCCATCTGTGTTCCACTTGCTCCAATGGTGCAAAGCATTAAGCTGTCTCACTGTTTCTTCTCCTACACTTGTGCATCTTTTCTGTCAGTGTTTTGCATGCTTTATCCTGTTTAATTTTAAAAGTCTGCTTCAGGCTACACAGTGATTGTTAACTAACACTGACTGTTGTCTGGCGATGCATTCAGTTGCTAGAAAAAAAAAAAAAGAGTTAGTTACTGAACAACAAAATTTTAATACAAGAAGCTAACAAATTCATGATATATATATATATATATGCAGCACTTGTTTGCCAAAAGCAATGCTGTGTTGAAGTCAAAAGTCTAAATTTAGACATTAAGAGAGTCACACCACAATGTGAATACTAAATCCTAAGTACCAGGGGCTTGGACCACAAATACAATATGGCATATTCTGGTCAGGAGTAGGTCCTTAGGTGAATATACACGGTGAGTCCATACTATAGTATTGTAATGTATGCTGACACTATGAGCACATTTGCTCAGTTAAACAAGGCCATTTTCATAGTCAACTGATTAATATATAATTGTACTGCAACTGATTAATATGTAAATGTACTAGTTACTAAGATCTGAAGTTTGCATATGCCCCAGAAACTGAGAATGTCTGCATTTAGCTTTACATTTACATTTACTTGAATTTCCCTTCAGGGATTAATAAAGTTTATCTCATTTCATCTCATTTAAACACTTTTTAAGATAACAATTCCACAAAATGTGTCAGGCTTGAACTAAAAGATTTTAATACATTGAAGTCTTCAGGAGTCATTTTGCAGCAAAACTACATAGTTTAAAGTTCATAAAAGAAATGTTGAGTAGGTAAGACACTCCAGCTATATGAACAATTGCTTAGATCATTTCAAATTTTGGAATAATAATCTCATTTTGCAACAGAAACAATGGAAATAATTTCACTCCGCTGTTCCCGTTTTTGTCCTGGTTTTCCCCGCATAACAGAAACTACACTCACTCTTTCTTCACCCTCATCTGTGTTCTCTTTCAATACAGCCATGAGAGAAACCAAGGAAGCCCTTGAGAATGTCAGTGTGTCGCTGGAGGTGCTGCAGGAGGGAACAGGAAAACTTAACTTCAACCTCAGTCTGATCCGGACCAATATCAACCAAACCCTCAATGACCCTGGGTGTCATGACGAGGCTTCAGACGCCACTACTGTCCAGCTGTGTCGCAACATACGGCAGTCGCTGTCACAGCTGCAGATCAGTGCCAACTTCACCCGGGTACAAAACTTAGTACAACACATACTAACGTACAAATAACCTACAGCAGGTGAAAGTAATGTGAAGTTTTGTGGGATTTATGTTGAGGTTAAATCTGTCAGTCAGTTCATTTCACTTACTGTTAAAATCAGAGTTGAGTAAAACTGTGGTTAAGGTTTAGGTATCACTAATAGTTTAGTTAACAACAGGACAGCATATGGTCATGATTAAGAAAATAATGAGATGCCTTTGACATGCTGTGTAATTGTTTTAAGAACAATTCTCTTGAACAGCATGCTGTTTACAGTCCATAAACTGTGATGGCTAAAACAAGAGTGGCTTTTTCCTAACACTCTTCTCTGCTACATGCTTACTGAACTGAATTTAGCTTATTTCCAAAGAGTATGTTTTCAGCCATTGATAATGTCTATCAACTATGTTAATATGACAATAAATATCCAATCTTGGACATTTTGTCTGAGTAGAGTATTTTTTTTTTCTAAATGTAACGTCTTCTCCAGTGTTAATGCATGATAAACAAAATTACAGGATTTTAATTATGTGTCACTGTGAATTCTTATTGTTTATATTTTAGTTACCCAGAGTGAACACTCAGCTAGAAAGGATGAAGAATGTACTGAGAACAAACCTCAGCGCTATTGTCCAGAGGGTGAGCCTGGACCATTTATTATGAATACTTTTACACTACTGCTACTGTCAGTCTGTGACGTAAATGCAATTCCTAGGACTTTTCTATAGTTTTTACTTTTCTATGGTTTTTACTTTTCTAGTTTTTACTTTTCTATAGTTGCTTGACTACTTGTCCTTAATTTAATGTTTTCAACTTTTTTCCAGAACACATTTAAATTGTCATTTGAATACTCTTTTAACCGCCTCCAAACTAAAGTACAGATCACAAAACTACGTTTCCTCCCTCAGGGTTACGCCTCTTTAAACAACACGCCAAATATGGTGTTTGAACAGACCGGGGGTGTTGTGGAGAGTAAGTGCCAATGCACAATTTAAAAAGTTTTATTCTGAAAGCAAACATAAATATTTCCACTATGTTTATTTAATATCTGATATGTTACTATACTAATGATTTATAGATCTTTCATCCCTGTAGTATGGTACAATATTAACTAACATATTTATTTCTCAGTAATGAATTTTAATTTTTACATGGTACATCATTTATTGAAAGCATTGAAACAAAATTATTAACTGATTCATCTGTTTCTAAGGTATAAAGAATTTGATGGATGGCATTGGCAACAACATCAGCCGCTTTTCCAAGAAATTTCCAGTGCAACGCTGTCTGTCTGACTTTACCATCTTTATTAACCATGCACATGCCAAGATTGAAGACTACTACCCTGAGATTGACAAAATGGACTTCTACAGGTACACTGACCAACTAACACATTTTTAAAAAATTGTTACTTGGCATAGATCAACATCTTTAATGGTCTAGTTTGTCAAAACGTGACTGCAAAATTAATATGTGCCATATAAGCCTGGGTTTTTTTTCCATTTATCATATATACATAAGAAACCAAAGAGTTTTAGTTTGTTTTAAAAGTTTTGAAATACGTTATTTATATAGCTTATGTGTACATTTTAAATGAGTGAGCAAATAGGGTTTTGCTCAGGGGACAAAGATTGGATTTGTGTAATGGGAAGCCACTCTAATTGCTCTAACTGGGCTCTAATTGTTTATATTTGCCTGTGGTTTACAGGTGGATTGGCTGTATTGCTCTTTGCTGTATGGTGGTCCTGGTTCTGGCTTTCAACTACCTGGGTCTGTTGTGTGGCACCCTGGGATATGACAAGCATGCTTCGCCTACAACACGAGGCTGCATCTCCAATACAGGAGGAACAATGCTGATGGCGTAAGACACCTGTTATTATGACAGGCTCTGGCAGATTTGAAAATTTGAAACAGCATGATACACTTGACTTTCATATTTTTAGTATCGCTTACACTACTGGTACTATTTCTACTAAAGCTACTGCTGCGGCTGTTGCTGTTACTACTACTACTACTACTTCAAGACTACTCAAGACTAGATTATTTAATGCACATGCAACAGATCTTCTAAAATGGTAAAGATGACCAAAATATATAGTTATAATAATATAAAAGACATAAAGCATGGGCCATTAGGAGGAAAGTTCACCTAAAAGAGCTTATGTTAAAAGAAAATTATTCAAACACAAAAACAACTTTTTTGCAAAACACAACATCACAATACCACAATAAACAGTCACAGTATAATATTGGCTTCTGACAAAATAAAATAATACCATATTAAGCAATTTAGGGGCCACATACAAACAGCAACCTTTTTTTTTTAATTTTAAATGATTTTAAACGCTTGTGACTTGCAAAACTAGATATTAACAGCCCAGATTTTTATCTGTTATTCCTGTTTTTAATGTGAGATATTGCTAATAAAGTGTAACTACCACTTCTTTTAACTTCCTTACTTTGAATCTTCTATCTTGCATTTCATTTTAAGCTCATACCACTTACTATGACAGAAACCTTAGGCCACCTCCAATCCACCCAATTCACCACAGCTAAACCCACATCTCTTATTGTTCTATTCTTTGACTGTACCTGAGGGCCTGTCTGTTCTCATCCACAGCGGAGTTGGGTTTAGCTTCATTTTCTCCTGGGTGCTGATGGGAGTTGTGACCATCATCTTCCTGGCTGGAGGGAACATGGAGAAACTTGTTTGTGAGCCCTTCCACACCAAAGAGCTCTTCAAGGCAAGTCAAAGAATCAGAAATTGGATATTTGCACCAAGACATGATACAGATATTAATTCCTCTGCAAATTACAAGTACAAACAGCTCCTTCAGAGCAGAGAGTGAGCGAGCACAGCACTTCACAATTAACACTTATGTCTTATGCCTCTCTTCCATGAACAGAGCAGATGTGTTTAAGAGGAATATGCAGTATATGGTATTAGGATCAGTACAGTTCAGAATTACAGTAATTTATAGATGAAAATGTAAGCACATATCCTCCTCAGCTATACCCTAGTTGATGCTTACCCTTCACAAAACGTC
This sequence comes from Mastacembelus armatus, assembly GCF_900324485.2. Lineage (NCBI taxonomy): Eukaryota > Metazoa > Chordata > Actinopteri > Synbranchiformes > Mastacembelidae > Mastacembelus > Mastacembelus armatus. Next base: position 4,426,852 of record NC_046642.1, on the reverse strand, counting down.
CTGAAAAGACAGGAATTCCAAGAGTTTCTTCCCCCATTTAAATTATAAAGTATGAGAACACACAGGAAAAAGTGAGGCCTGGTGGCTGTTTGTTTGAGTCTGTGACTTGGTCTTGAAATACTCGACCCTGTTCTAAAGAATTCAGGTCAAGTTTTTTAATTTACTGACTGAATGAACTTGTTTCCTCTGGGAATTAATGATTACACAAACTTCTTCACTGATTTACCAGGTCGTAGATACCCCACATCTGGTCAACCCAGAGTGGAAGAACTTCATCCCCGGCTACATGTACAATGACTCTGACCTGGAGCTAACAACGGAGAGTTTGTACAGGCAAGTCAGACTCTCACTTTTCATGTATTTTGGTGACAGTGTTGTGTCTGCCACATTTCAGAGGCAATGCTGTGGGGATGATTATTCTTCTCACCACCTACTCCACACCTGTTTTCTCATGTTATACCTTCATGCATCATTCATGTTTACATTTGGTTACAAAGCTGAAAGGATTTGGCAGCAAGACAAGACATGTTTTCAATTCTATTCTGTATAATTACTGGATTATGCTGTTTTCATATTTTGCTTGCATTTTTGTTTTAGCATTGGCATCAATCACGCCACAATATTTTATTTCAATTGATGGGGGTGCAACTGAGAGATACTATTAACCTTGAGCAGTGAATTAGCATTATTTTTCTGCACTGCTTTTCTTTAGCCTATTTCTCTGTGATTACATCAGCTTTCATCATCTCCCTCCAGTGAGAAGCTGCATTTCCTTGCCAGACCCACAGTCATTATATTTCCAAATAAAGCAGGATTGCTTCCACAAGTTGTCAATCATTAAAAAGCCAGCAGTGCAAATACTGTGTACATGATGTGACTCTATATGCTGTGTGGTTGTCTAAATGTTATTTTGGAACATTTATTTTTAAGATATTATTACAAGCTTTTGAGGAACAAACTGTCATCAGGGAAAACCAGTCAGTTTTACGTAGTGGCAGCAAATATTTTCACTCTATAACTTGTTGACATTAACTGTCTCTCTTTTTGTTTGTTCTGCTATGTTTGCATGTTTTTGTATGTGGCTGTCTTTCCTAGCATTTGCAAAGAGAACAAAGGCATCTACTCTGCCATGCGTCTGGACAAAGTCTTTAACATCTCCTCTTTCCTGAACACAACAGTGGTTAGTGAACACACGACACACCATTAGAAGCACTGTGTCCTTATGTTGTACAGGTGATCCAAGTGTTTTTGTCTTGATTATTCCTCTACCTGACAGTGGAACCCAAATGACATACTAGATTCTTTTTGGCAAGATTGCTTGGTTTGTTTTAGTCAACAGCTGACATGACACATAACATGTCACATATCAAATGCAAAGCAGATGTGTTTTTATACATTACTCTTCTCTAACCTGATCACCTGTATTCAAAACTGTTAAATCAGGTTGATATTGTGTTGTAACATACTAAACATTTGACCAAACATTATAGAAACATTACAGAAACATTAGCTAGGCCGAACTTTCAGGGTAACCTGAGATTCTGGTACACTGTATACCCGATGTAGGCAGTCCTTTTCTGCTTCATAATAACAAAACATCTACTTACCGAAATTTTCCAAAATCCTGGTGTGGCAGGTCCATGAGAATTTTCAGATTTTCACCAGTCCATGTGGTGAGGCACAGCTGCCTTTGTAGAAGTAAAATTGGACACAACCTAAAAAAGACAATATCACATTAGGCATAATATGCAATCTAGCAGTTAACGTTACACTTGCAAACTTCTTGCTAGCTCATCATGTTAGCACCTCAATCCATATTTACATGGTGCATGACCAACTCTCCCCTTAACAACAGCACAAACACCTGCAAAGTACTGCTTTTTAGGTAGCCATCAGCAAGATATGACATTAATAATATTTATCTAGAGACTGTTTTTGAGTTGAGAGAAGTATAGTCAACTATTGTTAAAACTGTAATGTTAGCTAACTGCTAACCTTTTTTAGCTAATGAAGCTAACGTTGCTAACGACGCGAATGCTGTCGACGTTAGTTCACGTTAAACTGTAACGTTACGTTTTTAAGATAACGCATGCTAACGTTTTACGGATGTCACTTTGTCGATATCTGTGACATGACTATTGAAGACTGAAACGTTCATTCACCATTTTGGAAATTAAGACGACTAAGTTAGCTAATCACTGAAGGTTAGCTAACCTTACCTAGCGTTAAAGCATCTGAAGACTAACGCCCAAACCTAACGTTGCCATATTTGACTCACAAAACGTAGTCCAGTCCTCATAAAAGTAACCCAATTTGCAATTTTTATTTAGTAGAAAGATTTCAATGTGCATTAGACACAATGGTATCTGTAAATGACTATACCTTAAAAAAGCTGAACTCAGGGAGGTTCTACAGTTGTAAGAAGCGTCCTTTTTTACATTTTCTAAGGCTGTGTGTTGGTGCTTAATTGCGTTAGAAATTGGGGATAGTGAAAGTCAAAATGAATTTAAAACATGCCGATACAAGGCCGTATACCTTTGTCACGTCACTAACGAGAATCCAATCTGGCAACATGTTTGTACGCTGCTAATGCGTCCCACTGCCTTAATGTGATTGGTCGATCAGGAAAGCCGAGAGATCATTGGTTAGGGCTTGTCCAATCAGATAGCCAGGTGAATAGACGTAACATTTTTAAGCAGATGTAGTATCATGAGAGCCTGTATGTGTAGTAGTACCTTTATTATGTACACAGTGTTCATGAATACTTACAGTAATACCCTTTCTCTGTTGCACACAATCTATTATTAACAACCATGTTTTTCTATCAAGCATAAAAAGGACATTTATGAATTAACATTTAAATATATAATATAAAAGCATAAACATGTACATTTTAGACTTAAAGCAACAGTTCAGTAAGCACTAATATTTTAACTCAAGAATCATTTTAAATGCTTTCAGGCTTTATCAAACTTATCGCTGTACATTTCTTTGTCTGCAGTTTACTAAGGATGTGGTGGGTCACCTGGACAGTATTAAAATCGACCTGAAAGATATAACCTTGCTAGAGGAAGAGGGGAAGCAGAACCTCGTGGATTTCTCTGAAGCAGGGCTGTCAGAAATCAACTATGCTGACTATCTGGAAGAGGTGACACGCATATACAGAAACCAGCAGACACATGTAGGGGAATTTGCAAACCAAAGGTGCACGAGTAAGCAGAGAAACACCAAGCACACAGAAGCATGCAGGTAGTAACTGAAACACAAAGGACCACACACTAAGACTTACCAAGCACGTGAGGTGGAAACACAAAATACATGAGCACATACACACAGTAACCTTTATTTAAAAATGCTAAAAATCACAGAATAAAACAAATAAATTGCAACAGGTTAGTGTTACAGTAGCTCCCTGTACATACCAGTTTATCTGAGAATGATTAGTATAGTATTAGATAAGAGATTATACAATGGAAGAGTTTTTTTAAATGCCTACTTATAAAACAGCATGACATTACTGCAGTTGTACTTCAGTGGTACAATATATTGTCAAAACTTGTTTTGCTCCTATGTCTCAGTTAAACACCCTCTTAAATCAGACAGCCATGCATGACCTGACACAGCACACTGGGTTCTGATAAAGACCACTGAAGCTCAATTACCCAAAACTACTCCTGCCAAGGCAAAGACTGTCCAGGACCAAGCTGTGACTTGGCATTCCCTGTCTTCTCCAACACCACCTGTCAGTTTCACTCAGATCTGTGTCCTTAGAGAGCAAAATCACATTTTACAGAGCTTATTCAAGTGCACCACCTGTCCTGATATACACACACATCCTCCAGTACTCAGGGATTAGGGATTTTGCATCCAACAAATGTTTGTTGCTCCAAAGACTAATAACGGATGGCAGTAACACTTTCAATTATAACTACAAATTAATCTGATTGCATTGTCTCTAACATTTCAACATATTTCCCTTATATTTATTCATTATTAGGTGAATAAAGGAGTTACAGCGGTGGACCTGCGTTCATTTGTCAGAGAGCTGGAAGCCCAAACAGACCTCATGGTATGAACACTTTGGTGCCATCATCTGCTTCATAGAGTTTCACAGTCCTTCATTAGTGCACAGGCACTTCATTTTATCACTTCACTTTATTGTTGGTTTCAGATTTAAGATGCTACCATTATTCATAATTAAAACCAAATGTTCCCCAAACCAGCACCTTTAAAGCCAAAAGCTTGTGCATTTGATAATTCTCCTGGCAACACTGGATAAGATGATAAAAATTTATAACTACTGGGTAAAATAAACTGCGTGTTTATGTGTTTCAGCCTAGAGGCCCTTTGCAGTCTGCTCTGAAAGGCTACGCTGGCACTCTGAGGCAGATCCACAGTCAGCAGATCATCCCTATGGAGCAGGCCACGGTAATGCCCCCCTGTGTTATCTCTGTTTACAGGCCAGATTTTCATGCCTGACTGGACTGAATTTTGGTTAAATCATTTTGTCTCATCATCCCCTTAAAGGAAATATCCCCTCTAAACCACTTTAAACTATATGCAAACACTGGCATCTTCTTTTGGGTCATTCTGTTGTCATGATCATGCTTTGTCTTCTCATGCACTGAGCAAAGATCAGCTGAAGTGGTAATAGCATTAAAAGAAGCATATTAACATTAACCTCCTATGACCTGGCGTCCACATACGTGGACATATTTTTTTTATCTGCACTGTAAAACATTTTGTGTCATTTTCTGTCTTTCACAAAGGTTAAGTGTGATCCAACTGTTCCCACAGACAAAAAGGACATTCCTATTTTGGAGTAGTAGTTTTAGAGCATTACAAAAAAACAAAAACAAAAGCAATAACAAAACATAAGCACATTATTTATTGGGTACATCTAACCCCAAATAGAAGAAATCTAAATTGCAAGCCAAACCAAAGCTCGGGTCTTAGGAGGTTAAAAGAAAAGCTAGCTGGTGTGTACTTTACAACGAATTTGTAATTTCTTTTACTCAACATTGTGCACCAGACTTTGGCAGTCATGCAGAAGCCCAGCACAGAAGCAGAAACGATATTTGTCTCAACCACATTGGATTGGAAAAACAAGATTCAGCGCAGCCACAGGGCATTTTGTGTTTTGATGGATGCTTTTTGTTGTTATGAAAAAAATCCAGCTCCTCTTTTACTTTTGCTGAAAGTAAATACAGTAAATACTCACCTCTTCCTGACTAGGAGGTGGCTCTAAATTGCTTGTAGCACTGAATGTGAGTGTTTGTCTGCCAGCCATATGGTAGACTGGTGATCTGTCCGGAGTGTAACCTACATCCATCCAATAGCTCCAGCTCCCCATGAACCTGGAAGGATAAGCAGTAGATGATGGATGGAGGGACAATGGACTAAGTTTTTATTTTTTTACTGCCAGCTTGTGTTGTTGTTTTGCACAAAAGCTTTTAACTATAAATACACTACGTACACAGCCTTACATGTACTGACAAACCTACAGAGAATCATCACCTGATACTTCTGCATCTCTGAGCTCACTAGTTGTGGTTTTCCAGTCAACTTTACTATTTTGATTGAGACAGAATGCCACCTACCAAGACTGAACTAAAAGGGATCAAATTAAATGCTAATGTTGCTCCGTATCTGCTGAACATGTAGACCTATAGCTCATTTCAAGGTGATTGTTGCATTATCCTCTTGCATATGTCTATTTAAGCAAATGCATTATCTTTGACAGAGAAGGCATATTTCAGTGTCCCATTTAAAATAATCAAAAGCAAGAGCTTTTACCCTCAGGGATGTGTCATCAAACATGTCATGTCTGTGAAGCACTAATTAAATATTCAGTTTTATTTTCTCTGTCAAAGTGAATGACATTCATCTGAATAACATCAAAGATTTGGAGCTCCTAGCAGTGATATGCTCCAAACACACTTTTACAACAGTTCTTTATGTTTTTCCTTGTTTTTTCTTGCTCTACATTCAACTTGAAGAAATATGTTAGAGCGAGGGTAAGCAGAAATGTGTACATCCTGTGTATTTAGTGTCTCCATCCATTATTTGCAACATTTGAAACAGTCATATTTATGGAACAGAAATATTTCATGTTACAGATGATATTAAATAGTTATTAGGTAAATTATATCTCAGTGTGGATGTTGTAGGATAGTGTATGTGTTCTTTTATCATACTGACATTTACATAACGATCATATACAGTAGTGTGCTCTGTTGTGTTATACACAAATGGTTTTGTATCAAAATGTTCTAAAATACTAACTTTAAGAAATGTTATTATAATTCAGTATGCAATTGGTAGCAGTTGTGTTGCTTCCATCACTGGTGGGAAAACTAAGGAAAAATCATGTTCAGTTGTTACTTACAGTGTATGTAAGCAATTGTGTGATGAAAGTAAGTGAAGAACTTCTTTCATTGCATTGTGGATATTTAATCCTTCAGCATGCCTGTAATGAAAGCATAACTTCCTCATCTCCCTTTATGTCTCACCAGCATATATTTCAGTGTTAAAGTCACCTGCCCTTTGATGCTGCTAGTATTAATTTGTGTTCTTAATTTCCATTCCCATTTTAAAGAGTGCATTGAACCAGAGTATGCGGTTCCTGGAGAGAACAGCCTCAGACCTGCCTGTAAGTAAACCAACACTCCAGTCTAAATCAGAAATCTAGAATTAGACTTACTCTCAATATATATATATATACATATACATATATTTATTTATTTCTCTCTGCAGAACAAAGTTTTAGCAGTTATCGATGGCGTTGAAGCTGCCCAGTATCTCGTCTCTCACAATGCTACATATTTAGTCAGTCAGGTAACTACAAAATACCTTTTTTGGTTGAATTTTTTTGTTTGTTTGTAGATGATGTCTCACTGACAATGTCTTATTTTTCTCAGGAAACAAAAAAATACACAGCAACTATAGTGGGCTACTTCCAGCAATACATAGACTGGGTCAAAACATCTGTAAGTGATTGTATGTACATTTGTTAACGTGTTGAAACCAACATGGTTGTCACTTGTGCTGGAGTTGTAAAGCATTGACTTACTGACTTATATTCACTTAGCTAAAACCAAACAGTTGTAGTCACAGAAAGTTATGTATTAGCCAAAAACCTTTTCATATTACATAGTGTTGTAGAGTAGATATAGTGGAGGAAATTATATAATATTTACAACCTCTATCAATCTGAGAAATTTGCTTTGTGGCAGACTGGTTTCTGCTGTAAATAACCTAAGGAATTCAAAACAAAGTTTAAAAAAAGATGTTTAAAATCTAAAGCTGTTTGTTTATCTCGTATCTGTTAATGGAACAACACAGAATTTTACATACAGTGCAGTGGATGGTTATTGCGTTGCTTTACAGTTTGTAATCCTCAATCAGTTGTGTGTTCATGTTTATTGTTTACGTCTGTTTTTCTGTAGCTGGCCACGGAGGTTGCACCATGCAAGCCCTTCAGTAATATACTGGACACTGCAGAAATCATTACTTGTAGTTTCTTGGTCGACTCTATGGTAATGATGTTGGAGTTTTATTAACACAAACCTTACACAAACATGGGTAGAAATTGTGAGACTAGGGAGGTTAGCTCTAGGTCACCGTGGTTGGGTATATCATCAGATTTAGGCTACTGTGTTTCCTGTGGACTGTATGTCTTACAAATTGAAGTTTACCAAGGAACATTTCAAATGTGACAAAGGTCATCAGACAGTACTTAGCACTTTTGAAAGTCACATAAAAAAAGGAAACATAAATGCTTATGTTTAAAATGTTGGGTTTTAAGTTAAGATGAAAACTTGCTCACATATTTTTCAAAGGTTTGATGGGAAATAGATAAATATATATTTTTTGTATCCATCCTCTGCCAGCTTTAGCTCTAATAGTTTTTGTTTTCCTCAGAATACTTTCTGGATGGGCCTGGGCTGCAGCACCCTCTTCCTGCTCCCAAGCATCATCCTTGCAGTGAAATTAGCCAAGTACTACCGCAGGATGGACACAGAGGATGTTTACGATGAGTGAGTAGCGATTCTTCTTATTTGGATGCTTCTTTTTCTACTGCATATCAAGCAAATGTATTTTGTGATTGTTTAGAAACTGAGATATGACGCTCTGATTGGATACTTACTGCCCAGTTAATACATAAAGTAATATTTTGTCAGGATAATAGATATTTTCATATGCTATACATGGTTGCAGGACTACCTTCTTTCTCTTCAGCTTTTTTTTCTCAAAAATCATAAGATGGAATTTCCTCTTTTAGTTTGTAGTTTGCAAACTACTTAGAGTAGTATTATTAAGTATTATTTGTTTTAGCAAAATTATAGTTTTTTAGATTCTACACAAGATAAATAATTTTAGTAGTATCTTCCGTCACACTAGCTGTTATTGTTGATTTATTGCACCTCCCTTTTCTCTTCCTTGTAGTTCCTCTGTTTCTGGGACTTGGCATTTTACTTTGTGATAACCATTCCTACTATTTCCATCTTCCATATCCTCTATTTTTTTGGTTTCATTACTCTCTGTCATGCACTTGGCACTTTACAAAGAAACATTGATGCATTTGCAACATTACTGATATATTTCTTCTGCTCAGAGAGTCTTTATCCTCTCTGACTTATTTTGTCATGACTTTACACAAATACAACATAATGTCTAAGCCAGTGGCGTCTCTCGCCATGTAATCTGTGCTCGGATTACAGGCACCCTGCTGGTGCATTTCTATTGCTGAACAATAACATTTTTATTTTGTTGTTTTTTTTTGTTTTTTTGTGTACCTTTATAGCGTTGAAACAATTCCCATGAAAACGTAAGACATTTTACTCTCCTCTCCTTTTAACTTACATCACTCTGTGCTTTTCTCTGGATCTTGTACATAGAATTGTTTACTAAATTCTTGGTGCTCGTTAACGTTTCAAGCTTGGAATTGCTCTTATGGGTGGATGTTTGGCTTCTTGTCATGTGCTACCTTTGAAAAGTGCCCCTTAACTTTCATGAAGGGCTCTTGCGATCATTACCTTACACGTCCACCAGTTTTTGTAAGTTATAAGAATAAAAGACAATGGTTTCTACTCAAAAAAATCTCCTAGTTTGGCTAGGAGTTTGGCTCTTCAAAAAAAAGAAGCATTTTTACTCTAAAAGTTTGATCAGCATGCCATGTCTCACATTACATTTTTCAACCCTTTTTTGTATACAATATTTTGTTTTCAGTATGGAAATTGGTAATAATGGTTATCATAGTGAGAGCTCACAAGGTATCCCAAATCCTATGATGACAAGGTAAAAGTTATATTAATCCTGTTGATTGCATGCGTTTGGTGATGGAGGCATGCCTGGGGAAATGTTTTTTTTTTTACAAGCATAATGACGTGGCCAGACACTGCATGGCTTCAAGGGAGTATATATATATATATATATATATATATATATATATATATATATATATCAACAAATTGAACAAAAGGCTCATAGGTAACAAGTAATGGTAGCTTTCATTAGAAAACATTCAAAATTACATATTTTGTTTGAAATCAAAAAGTAATTACAAGAAAGTTTTAACAGATTTGTCATGGAGTTTCCAGGAATGGTTGTACATTTTTAACAAAAAACAGCATATGCACTTTCTCCCAGAGAATTAGATGATCATTTTAAACAATATGTGCTAGGTTTGGAGCTACAGTGCAGGCTCAGTTAGCTGAACTTACTGTACATAGGCTAAAAGAAATAGTCTGCCTTGGTCTAAAATAATAATAAAAGATGTTAATGAACACCTTTAAAGCTCAAAACACATTAACACAATCTACTGAGGTCAGTTAACACCACCAGGAATTGATATTTGTGGTTTATGGTTAAAAAGCTTCAACAACTATTTGAAGAATTTCCATGAAATGTGGCAGGTTGTCAGATATACTCTCTAGATAGTTAGATAGATATAAAGCAAAGATTGATAGGAAGCAAATTAATTCATTTCCAAAAAAAAACATTGGATATAAATATTTCTTGCATAACAGAAGAACTGTCCAAAAGAATAAGCAAAGAAAGTCATTGCACAATCTGTTCTATTTTAATATTTTAGCTGCCAATACTGCTTTCTGTTGCTGTTCATAAGTATGTTCTACTGTGTGGTTTTTGGGAATCTACCATATCACTAACCTACTGCATGCTCTATACTTGGATGTTTGTGTGAAATGAAGAATTTTCTTGTCTCTTCTCATTTAGCGTGAGTCAAAGTCCGATGAATGTACACCTGATCATTTTGTTCAGAGAGAGGCAAGCATGTCAAGCTTTGGTGTGATGCTGAGAATGCGGCTGCTTTGATTTTCTTAATCTAACCAAATATCTAACTGCATGTCACTTATTTTTAAGTTGCATTTAGACCGGGATGTGTTTGGACAACCAACCTACTGAAACTGAAAAGATATTGGCAGAGAACAGTACAGCCAAATTATTGACAACTTCCACAATCACCCTCCACTATATCTTTTAAAATAGCTATATACATTTTGAGACACCTTACTTGGAAGTGGATGAAAGGTTTTTGATCACTACATAAATCAGGATTTGAAGGGGCACTAAGTAATCTGCTGTATGATTTCTGTCGACCTTTCTCAACAATCAGTAGCTACAGTATTGAAAGCCTGACATGTAACCCTTCTCATATAAAACATAATAATATAATCATAATTTGGCGCTCTAAAAAAATGTACTTATTGCCTCTATAACTGAAAACACACTTCATCTTTCTATGATGCTGTTCTGTTCTCTGCCTTGGAAACCACTCATCCTTCTCCTCTTTGCAAACTAAAAGAAGAAAAGCATGTGGTGGATTGTTGAATTTTCTGTCCATGGATGTTCATTTTGTGCAATGTGTGTGCGTGTGTGGCTGTGCTGGTAGCATCCCTACCTATGAAACTACAAACAGGTTCCCGCGGGCCTCGGCTCCTCCGAGGCACATCGATTGGTGACAGAGAGCTGGAGTTTGTTCTGGCTCCTGAAAGGTACAGGAAAACTGACAAGTCAGACCTCAGTCTGTTATTTCTCTAATATTATTTTATTTAATTGCTTCCTTCCTTTTTACACCTGCCCTTCACACAGCTGTTATATCATTCTCTGTTGTCACAACACAATCTGTGTCTCTCTTCTGTTATTGTTATGTCTTTGTATTCCCTCTGCAACCTGCCACTCTAACCCAGCCATCTAACACTTCTTTTCAGCCTGTTTTAGTGCTTTCTGCTCACGGTGACTTTGCAGGAAAACCATCATGGTGAGAATTGCTAATTTTGGAATCACTAATGAACCATAAATGTCTTCATGGTATTTATGTCTGGCTAATTGTGACTGTTTAGTCTGTGTGTTGTAGAGAAGAAATGCTCCATGTGCTTGTTCCCCCTTGTTTTTTTTGTTATTTTATTTTGTTTAATGCTTTTTGAGAATAACAATTTAGTTCTCAGACAGCCACAATTGCATATCAGTCAGTAACATGTCTGACCAGCTCCTTTACAGTTAATGTAAATCTTTTAAAATTAAACTACAAAAAACTAACTTATTACTATATTTTTCTAAATTGCATTTAGACTCATAAATTTTTTTTTTGCCTTTGTCCACTTAGTTTGCTTTTGTGCTTTATCTGTCTTGTTGATGGGAATTATGCAAATGAAATGTTTTAAACTAAATTATACATGCACAGAAAGGGATATATGTTAAATATGCAAGAGAAGAGGTCCCCATCTAAGTGCACTCACTGTTCAGTATTTATAGTTTGGAGGTGGTCTTTTCTGCTAGAACTACATACCACAGGTTGGCATGGCACAGTAGGAAAAGCACCACAATAAGTGCAGGGTCCTGGTATTGCTAATGTTGGTTCTCTGTAAGTGAACAGAGCTTTGTTATTGTTAGTTTCACCTGTGCTTCTCCTACTTTGACAAGTCAGAATATCTGCTGTAGGAAAAAGCCTGTTGTTTCTTAGATCTTTTGTTTAGTAAGAGAAAAGATGTTATTCAGTTCTTTAAAAGTTACATATTCATGCTTTATGTAAAAAGGTAACATTTCAGCTCTGGCCATCATGTTGACAGACATAAGTAAAAAAATGATCTTTGGCATAATATAAAATTACGACTGATAAAAAATATATTCACGCCACATAATGTCATGATTTTCTCAAATGATGTATAGCATTAAAAAAATAACTTTAAAATATCTATAGGGAAATGTGTTATTTTTACTGCTGTAAAAATAGTGTCTTGTTAGTAACAAAGAGCAGAATGCAGGCTTTGAAAATCCTCTATGGATCTTCATAAAAGCCTCATGACTGTGCTCTCTTTCCTTTATTTCACAAACCAGCCGGAGCTGCAATAATCTCCTGGGCCATTCAAAAGAAAAACAAAGAAATTCAGTGTGTTTTGAATTATTTACTTAATATTTAAAAAGTCTAATTCATTTGATCTAATATCTTTCTTCCCAGTGCCCTCGAAAACTGGAACTAAAATACACCATAGTAAGTTTACCTACTTATATTTTTGCATATTAGTTTATTGTGCAATTGAGTTGAATTTGCTGTTTCAAGTTTCAGTTACAGGATCAATAGTAAGAAATACAATGGGCCAGAGCCACTGTTGTTGTTGTTGTTGTTGTCTTAACCAGTAATTTGTTCTTGCATCAAGTCTAAAAATCTAATTTTCTTCAAAGTGGAAAAAGCTGAGTTTGCAGCAATTTTCAAAGCAGTTTCGAGTGAATTTCAATATTGGAAAAAAGGGGCTATTGTCACGATGATGAGATTAGCAGGGCCGAGGGGATTGGTATGGGAAACAAGTGAAATTGTTCCATCACATTTAGGCTTTTATTTATTTGGTTTAAGACTCAATATGAGGATTTATTAGTTTAAACCGATGAGATCACTCTGGGTAGTTGTCTGACAAGAAAACAAGAAACTTTGCTAAAAACATGACTGACAAGAATAGAGCAAATAAAAAAACAAAAATTGTAGCTTAGCTTTTTTGAAATTAGTACAAAAATGAAACACTACTTACTTTAAAGTTCAAATGCGGTGAGTATAGTTTTGTTTCTCTAACCATGTTCTTTTTCCATTTGTTTTCAAGGCGTATGTTTCACAATCCCTTGGACCAGATGAAACTCAATGAAAGCGGTTTTCCAACGACAGCAGAGGAACACACAACGTCCTGCAGGTGTTATTATTTTCAGCCATAAGCTCAACCTCCTCAGCCAGGCCAGTCACGGCCTACAGCACAATCACCTGTTCCGCAGCATCCCCTCCAACAAACTGCCTGCAGGACATCAGACTCTTCTCCCTCAGCATCAACCTGAGCCAGGCTTGTTGTGCATTTTACAAGAGAACTGCTGTGTCTGCGTTTACATTTGTTCAAACACAAAACAAAGCTGAAAAATACATTCAGAGAGAGAACATGACAGTAACTGTGATGCCTGTTCATTTTAATGTTGTTTCTGCTTAAAAAACAGTGTCTGAAAGGTCACCTAGAGGTCAGAGCAAGATGCTAGAGGAGACTTCTTCTCCTGTGCTTGGATTTATCGTGGATGGATGGATGGATGGATGGAGGTAGCTGATGTTAAAGGTGGAACGATCTGTCAATACACATTTAAGGAACGATGCCAACATGCAGGTTGGTGGGTGTGGGGTTCCTTAATGGTGGAGAACTGGATGATTTAAACAAAATGGTAAAAATACAGCAACAATTTTCTCCCAGGTGGGATTTTTGGGATTATTATGATATATTAGGAAGGCTATTTAGCATGACCTAAAATGTTTATAATATTAAAGAAAGCTTGTCATCTTTGCTGATTTAGGGAGCATTGGAAATAACTGACCTGTCCAGGGTGGACCCCTGCCTTTCACCCAAAGAGAGCTGGGATAGGCTCCAGCAGATCCCTGTGACCCTGGTTAAGGAATAAGTGGATATAGATGATGGATGGATGGATGGATGGATGGATGGAAATAACTGGTTGCCTTTCAGAAGCATGTTTCGCTGTGACATTTTTAACTGATATTCTCCTTCTCAAAGGGAAAATCTACCTGCAGTTCCTGTTACACTCATCAGTGTGTTATGAAATTACGGAATAGTACAATGCTAAAAATTTACTCTTGAACTTTCTTTCCGTGTTTCCTTAACCTGTGCCATCTACTTTTGTGTTGATTTCTTAAAATGAAGCAATTTATAGCTGCAGCCTTTGTTCACTGGTTTGTCAGAAAGGTAGGAGGTTTAACCAAAGACTGATTTTCCATGGATTCGTTTTTGACACCTGAAAACTTAAGAATGACCAGTATATGAAACATCACAAATATTACAATATTTAATTTATATTTGTGCAACATAAGGTGTTTGTTTTACTTGTTTGCTTGGATCAAACCCTTATTTGGAAGCCACTGTTTATTTATTATTACCAAACAATGTTTTTGTTGTAGTGTAAACACTTTGGGTGGATTTTCCCTTTAAATCGCATAGTAAGCTCAGAGCATAATTGTTCCATAGATCACATGCAATAACAAAAATGTTAAGCTTTTCCAGAGGTGATGAATAATTAACAACACATGCGACTATGGTGAGATCACCAACGTGATGTTTTAATGAGATTTTTCTTGCTTTCATAGTGATTATACTTTTAAAAAGGAGAAATACTTTCTCAAGCCAAATCTTTTTTAATTATAGCTCTGGAGTTTTTAGTGATCTTTGTGCTTATTTTGTTTCTGCTTTCTAAAACTCCACACTAGCTATGGATACATTTAAAACTAAAAAACAGCTGAATGTATTCAAGCAATTTTTAATTAGTATTGTTTGTTGGCTGAATGCAGTGGGCTAGCCAATCCTGTTATAACACCCAGTAATCATCAATTAGACAATCCATTCGTGGGACAAGTGAGCTCTGTCAATCAAACAATAGAAAAACAGAAGAACGTGGATATAAGAATATTTATGGTTTATACAGCTGATGGTGTTGATGCACACTGTGAAATATAATTTCCATCTTAACAATGAAAGTCTGGATTTTAGATGTTCTGCTATTGTGTTTGAATACATTATATAATGGAGTGGTCTCCAATCCTGGTCCTCGAGAGCTACGGTCCTGCTTGTTTTCCAGATATCCCTGCTCTACACACTACTTATTACATGGATTAGGGGTGTTCAGCCAATCAGAAACTGGAAGGGCAGAGATAGTTGGAAAACCTGCAGGACAGTAGCACTCGAGGACCAGGGTTGGAGACCCCTGATATAATGCCACAACAGTTTTAGTTTTAAGCAAATATAAGGATTTGCAGGGGTGTCAAACTCCAGCCCCTGATGTCCACCGTCCTGCTTGTTTACCAACTAGTCCTACTCTTCCTGCTTTTAATTGGCTGAACACACCTGATCCAGGTAATCAACAGTGGGTAGGGCAGGGACATTTGGAAAACAAGCAGGACAGTGGCCCTTAAATACTGGAGGATTTACAGTCATAAAAGTTAGGCTTGATGTTGAAACACATGAGATCAGTACATTATTATATTTTTAAACTTCTTAGTTTAATATGTTTTGAAAATGCTAACAGGATTTTGAAATACTGTAACTGTAAATACTGAGTAAAAATATTTCACTTTTTGTACTTTTGTCCCAGTTTATGATTATTGAAACTTATTTCACATTGACCATACAAATAACCGATCTTGTGAAAAGGTTTAACATATAGGTTTTTATTTGTTCCTTAGCTAGATACCAGAGCTGGTAAGATCGCTAACCTATAGGCTTATTTTAGGTCTAACCTTGTTCCCAATTTATTTAGACAATTTTAACCAGTTGAATGAATCCAGTAGAGCACAGGTTTGTATTATTTTTTTTATATATTTTTTTTATCTTTGACAGAATTTTCACTACTGGCTATTTAGCTAGTAGATACAACTAACCTCTCTTTTTACATAAGTTCTGGAAAAAAAGTTTTTAGCAGACTCTAAATGACCTCCATTGGCCTCTATAATTAATGTTTCCAATATCCACTTTCTTGTTAAGATGGACATTTGTTCAAGCAGCTTTGTGGTCGTGCTCTACAGGACTATCATTGGTTTTTTTGTCTGCTAGAGTCTGGTTATGAGTGAAGTGAAAGGGTATGATTTTACTAGGTGCTTTGTCTAGACGTATAAGAACCATGGACGGATGTTGTCATGACAGATACAGTGGTAACTGGTTTGAACTGTATATACAGCTCCAAAGCTGGGTGGGCACTGATGGAGCCGCTGAAGAGGAACTTTTAATGTAGTGGTGAAAATAGAGTGTATAAATTGTGAATAAAGTTTGGACTTCACCTTATTGTTATTTCACTTTCTTTTCAGGCTGGTTTGCATCTTATTAAGTTCTGTTAAGCTCTAGGAAAATAGTAGTTTTAAATAGGAAGTGCATTTTCTGGTAACTGAAGAAAAATCATTTTAAAGATCCAGGAATTTTTTTCACCCCATTTAGTCTTTTCCAAATTGCTGACCTCACATCACTCACAATAAAACCTTAGTTTCCAGTTGAAAATGCAGCCCACACACCACCCAATCAGGAATGGCCCTATGACGATGCAACCTCCAAGTCTAATACATGCATTTCTAGCTCTTTCTCATTCCCACGGCAAATAATTACAGCACTTTGCTCCACATGCAACCTGGTACACCATATGTAAGTGACTTTTACTCACATTTCTTTCTGCCTGTAGAGGCTAATTGTGATTATGTTTGGAGGGAAATTAGGTTACTCTACATATGAGCTCTAAAACAAGCAAGCACTTGAGGGCTCAGAAGGCTCAGACATAATTTCTTCATCTGGGACAGTTTCTGCTCTTTTTGAGGAACAACCAGGTAAACAAAAACATCACTGCCAACATCTCAGGTGTTTTGCCTGCCACAGTCAGCAGGAAGTGACGTTATTGCTGCTCTTCTCCACCTCCTGTCAGTTTCGTTAGGTCTGACTGGTGTATTTTCTAACCTGGATTCCTTCTTTGTCTGCTCAGACAGTAAATAGCAGGAGGGACCCTCAGCTTGAGCAGTCCCACTTGCCCACTTTTACACTCAGCATCCATCTGTCAGCATGTGGACCCAGGCCAACACTCTGCTTTTTCTGCTGGTTGCCTGCTGCCCTTGGCAGCGTGGCACGCAAAGTGACTGTAGCAGGAAACAAAGCATCTGGGATGAACCTATCACATTCAGCACCGAACCTAAGAACTTGTGTGACATGACAGTCACTCGTCATGGGAAATACACTAAGCACTAAACCTCACACCTGCCCCTCCTACAACAAAAACTCTTAGTGCTACATCATCCAGATGATGTGGGACCTCAGAAAGCTCCAAACTGCCTGCAAGGTGCCAAGCTACATCAAACATCAATGGTCTTTTCAACTCATTTATGCTCTGAGTGAAGGTCAGAAGAGCCTCCTTAGACAGGAGCTAGTGATAACCTCATTGTGCACCTCCTTTCCTAGGCCTCATCAAGGCAAGCTTAAAAAAATGAAACATTCCAGTACAGAATCCGAGAACTAAGACCACAAAGAGGACCACTTCACAATCACTGACATGTCCTGTGGAGAGCAATGCTAAGAGGATGGCTCGGCAGGAGCTGGAGCTCAGTTCAAGGCATTTGCTCCTGTGTCATCGATTTGTTTCAGAGGTACCTGAAGGGTGAACACCTGTACCTGGCCTTTGTCAACACACAGCATTTATTGTGTTTATTTACGAGGGTGTTTGAATCAAGGTGGTTTGCAGCATTTATTAAACAAAAAGCTTTTCTCTCTTCTCTGCTCAAGATTTTACTGATGCTTGTTAGTAAAACCACCCACATCTCTGTTTTACTAATAGACTCAAAATCCTGATTAAAAAAATGTATCATGTCTGATTAATATAGTCTGTGGAAGAAAAATTTGAGACCAGTAATTGGTTTGTTTGTGGAGCTATACTGTGACATAGTCACTTATTTTATGTTTTTTTGTACTTTTCGTCTACTAAGGCAAAGATTTCTCTATGAGTATATTTGATAGAAAGATATAATTAATGCAAACATGGTTCTAATATATCAATAATCTTTATTCTCAGTGTTAAGTAGCTTCATTTTGTTGATTGCCATTCTAATTGCTGACAGCAAAGTTAAGAAATATATGGTATAATTATGCATTATCTTTATTATAATCACTATGAAATGTGCATTATTAAACTGTAGTAGCCAACTGCATTAATGTATTTGGCCATTAGGTGTCACTGTTGTTTCAATTTTAGAGACTTTGATGTTGCGAGTCACTTTACTCCTGCAGGGACATCTGGTTCATTCCCATATATTTAATGTAATTTTATCGTTAACAAACTGTACCAACAGATGGTGCAGTGAAGGTTTTAAAAGTCTCAAAGTTATTTGCGGTGGTTTAAAATAAATGCCCATAAAAGTTAAATTATGGTGAAGCAGGTGGGACTTTCCAAAACAGGCAGCACAATCTGTCACAGCAGATTTCTTTTCAGTCCTGACATCTCAACCTAAATCTGCTGTTTACAGAAGAATACAAGTTTAAAGCATTTTTACACTGAATTAACAGAGAAGGTGTAAGAATATATCTCTCAGTGTAGCTAACAAAACATGCAATAGAGCCAATGTGTGTGTGTGTGTGTGTGTGAGGGTGTGTGTGTGTGTGTGTATGTGTGTGTGAGTGTGTGTGTGTGTGTGAAGGGGAAAGGCGATTCTGCAGCAGCACACTGTGGCTGCAGATGAACTGGCAGTGTGCAGGCTGCAGGGTGAAGTTTTCTCTGAAATATTCAGGTAAGCCTCCACTGTTCTATCGGGTGTCATTCTGTATGACCACTAATTACTAATCTCTTTAGTCATAATATAGTATCTGTACTTGCAGCGTGTATGTACTGGCTATTTCTCTTATTTCAATACCTTCTGTACATTACAGCACCTCAGTGTTCATAAAAAAATCCTACAGTAAGTTAAAAAGTCCTACATGATCAGTGGTATAATGTAACTAAATACATCTACTCAAGTACAGTTTTGTGGTACTTCATACTACTTTATACTGCTAGTCAAAAAATATGGCTTATTCGATTGCTGTGTACTATTATTACTATTTTTATAGTTAAATTCCTCATGTTATATCCTTATGTTATAAGGTGTGTGACTGTACCTGTAGTTGTAGTAACGTACAGTAATTGGTTACTTGCTATACTGTACCTATACTGTAATCATGTCACCCTAAACAGTTTTACACAATTTGTTCATTGCTCCCACTGCACAATAATTTTGTTCTCTTCTAAAATGTAGGTGTAAAAGGGGATTATAATAGTAATTCTTATTAAGAAGGGAGATAAAAGGGATTTGGGGTCACTATCTAAATGCTAAATTATCCTCTTACAGGGTGATTTAAGTGGGATTCATGGCTTTCTTCACCAACATCACCATCCTGCTGGTTCTGGCTTGTATTTCCCATCAGTTGGTGTTGAGCAGCTGTCAGAAAGCTAGTGGGCGGAGGGGTCGAGGGGTGGACAGGGGGCAACACAAGGACAGGCCAGGACTAAAGGTGGGCCGCCAACCTAAGTCTGTCCCTGCTCAGCCCATTAAGGGGAAACTGATCACCAAAGACAAGTCTGACTGCACATGGGCTGCAACAGGCGAGGATTTCTTTATCCTCAGTGTCACCTGCAAGAACGGGGGCAGACGCTTCAGCTGTGAATATGTTGCCAGACCGATTGTCTGTCCCCAATATGCATCCAGTGGTCAACTTTACTGGAAGCAAATTGCAAGAGCACTTAAGAAGCAGAAGAATTTGTGCCAGGACAGCAGTGCAGTGGTCAGAGCAGGTGTGTGCAGAGGAGCTAACAGAGATGCTCATTTTAGACTCCGTGATGCAGAGAAGAAGACAGATCTGGTTTATACTCCACGTCCTGCTCCCAGACCTGTGAAATCCTGTCAACACAACAACAAAAAGCTGGCAGAGGAGTACTGTGCTGCCTCCTGGTCGAGTTTTTGCACACTTTTTTTTACTATGGTGCAGGATTATGATTGTTGAGATGTAAAGAAATAGATTAACTAGATTAATTCAGCTCTCAGATCAATACTTACCTTATTATAGACTCTTTAGAGGGGCGTGCTGCTTACCAAAAATGTAACCGTCCTTCCAAAATAGTTTGATTATATAAGTGAAAGTGAAAGTGACTACTATTGTCAAGTATGGTGACCCATACTCGAAATTCCCCTCTGCATTTAACCCACCCAAGTGCACACACACAGCAGTGAACACACACTCACACCGTGCAAACACACCCGGGGCAGTGGGCAGCCAATGCTGCGGCGCCCGGGGAGCAGTTGGGGGTCCGGTGCCTTGCTCAAGGGACTCACCTCAGTTGTGGTATTGCGGGTGGACAGGGCAATGGCTAACGGCTCTGCCACCAACAATTCCTGCCGGACCTGAGACTCGAACCTGCAATTTTCAGGTTACAAGTCCGACTCCCTAGCCATTAGGCCACGACTGCCCCTATGTAGACTGTCAATTCTGAACATTAACAATAGTGTTTCCAACCTCAATAAATACTTTTCTATTCAGCCTTGAATTTTTCTATGATTTGTCCATCAGAGGCAAATGTACTGAGCATTAAAGTATTTCCAAAATGTGTGTGTGCACCCCTGCTGAAAGCATTTGCTGTGAGATTAGATGTTTGAGCATGTTGGGTATTGACAAAGTAATTTAACCGGAGGGAGTGTGATTCTAAGAAGCCTTAGCCTGCATACTTTGGCACTGGCTACCCTCTGAATTGAATCCATTCTCAGTGTGAAACCATAAAAACGTCACATGTTCAGCTTGCAAAACGAAAGTCAAAGAGCAACAGGGTCCTAGTAAAAGAACAAGATCATTTTAACAACTAAAGATTTCAACATTATCCGGAATTTATACCATGATCAGTGGAACTTCTCAAGCTCAACAATTTTGACATAGCTCTTTGCTGCATCTCTGAACACAGTCAAGCCAATAAAACCATGGAAATGTATTGAATCTATAAAGATGCATTTACATCCACATAAGTTTCCACTGACGAACATGTTTCTGTGTAATATCTACTTTCTCCTGGTTTCTTGAGTCAGGTGTTTCTTTTTTGGAAAGCTAGTGGTGTGAGACCAGAGCGTTGCCAGTTTCAAATCACCTGCTGGGGGAAATCATGGCAAAAAAAAAAAACAAACAAACCCTGCAACATTTTAATGGTCTTATCAATACTTACCTACTGCTAAAACAGCAGTTGATGATGTTCATTTCTCCATTTCAAAAACTTTGTTGATAACAGGATTAGAAGCCACCTCAGGGTGTTTTCCACAAAGCTAAGACATGAACAGCAGAGAGAAAAATGTCAGAGCAATAGTTAACAATCATACAGGGTGAAATCTATCTTCAATACATGGTTTGGAAGGGGTGATCTCACTATTTTTTAATTACATAACTCTTTTTCACATGGAGGTTCATTTCACTTATTGTAAACCAAAACACTCTGCTCAAAAATGTTAAAAAGCAGACAAAACTTTCTCCACCCACACAGCAGCCTCAAGACAAACTGTGGTTTTCTTTCATCTCCATGATTTGAGCTTCTCTCCTGCTGTAAAATAAAGCATCACACACAGCTGAAATCCATCAAGCTCAGCAGGTTGCATTCTGCACCATCTAGGAAATGTCTTATTGGTAGATAAAGCAGACTGAAGCAATGCCACTGCCACAAAAAGTAAATTAGAGGGAAGTCACAACATAACAGCAGGAATGCAGTGGATACAGAAGTATGTCTAGGGAGGAATTTTCCTTCCCTTCAAGCAACTTTTAAACACCAGCTGTTTGATTCTAGCAGGCAGATTTTGAAAAGCGATGCAAGGCACTGCTTTAGAATGATTAGACTGAGAAAACATTTCCCATTAAAACATTACTTGAACACCTGAACCCAGTTCATTTAAACATGTGGTAAAGGGAATAATTTGATTACAGTTCAAAGGAGCTGAAACTGGGTCCACAAGCAAAGCTCAGAAATAATATTTACTAAGGAGAATGAAGAGCACATTGTCAGTAATGCTGTAAAACAGCAGTGAAGTAGGTTTTATATCCCAACATATGATCATTCTCTTGATCAACAGTGTGTCCGTTTTCACCTAGAAGAAAAAACATCTGATGACCAACAACAGCTCCTATTCCTCTCTCTCCGAACTGTAACTGTGGCTGAAAAGATATTAGAGTGTATGGAGGGACAAAAGCATCCAGGTAAAAGGCCTTTAACACAATTCAGGTGTTACAAGTTGAGGGTGTGAAGATCAGCATTTTTTAACAATTACAACCAAAGGAGCTGATTTATCACATACAGCCATCAATATTATTTCCAGCAGTAGGTGTTGCACTGTGGTACTTGAGCTAAAACAATCACTTTAAGTATTGTATTGTCACAGCCATATCATGTGATTACAAAGCCACAGGTTTTG
Source organism: Mastacembelus armatus (assembly GCF_900324485.2). NCBI lineage: Eukaryota > Metazoa > Chordata > Actinopteri > Synbranchiformes > Mastacembelidae > Mastacembelus > Mastacembelus armatus. The sequence continues at coordinate 4,404,369 of NC_046642.1, read as the reverse complement.
GCATAACAGTCAGAAACAAATCCCAGGTTGTTGTACAATCTCTGTAAAAAGTTTATTTTATGGTGTTATCATGGTCAGATTCAATTTAAAATAACAGATCAGTCCTAATTGCAAGTTTATAATAGGACACAAACTGTGACATCCATGAAACTGGGAGCTCAGCAATGGTAAAGATCTATTGCTATCAACATGCTGTCCATACTTTCACTGGGCAAGTTCATTTCATCCTTCTTACCGTCCACATGGGCCGAGCCAAAGCATCCTTCCTGAGTGGATTGAGGATGGTGTGGAATTACAGGTGGCCTGACTACACGCGGCTCCTGATTGGCTGAGAGATGTGGGCCTTGGTCAAACTGAAAGTAGGGAAAACACACCCCAGCACCACTGACAATAAGAAGATTTGGCAGAGTGTGTGTATGTGTGTAAAATCCAGATTACATGCTCGTATCAGTGCCTTTGTGTATGTGTGAATGGCCATTTGATTTACAAAGAGCTTTACCTAAGATTAAAAAGGACTGAAGAGAATTAATAAAATACCACAAATACTGCATTGCTAGCCTGAAATGAGACTGATAAGTGTGTTCCACTGCCTGGACCAAGAAACTAAAGAAAATCCCATCCACCAGCTCTCTGGGTGCTGCATAAACTGGCCTAAAACTGACAAACATCATAAAAGTCACTTCGTCCAAGTAGATATGAGTAAACAATGAAAATACAGCTGAGACTCAACAAAAATATTTGGTGAGAAGAAATAATTTAACTGGAAAATAATACATCATCTTTTTTGAGTTTGAGAATGAAATGTGTTACTGGAGGCTTTTTTTTTTTTTTTTAAAAGCTGTGGAAATGAGCATCCAGCACAGAGCACAAGTGATTTATGACAGACAGAGTATTTCAGCCTTTGGCCACATAAGCAGTGAGTCATTCTTACTGATAAATAACTGTATTAACCACCCAAGCTGCAGCCACATTATGGTCATTTTATATTCTTCCACAGTAGAAATCTATTTCACCTGGAAGTTAAAAGCAGAGACAAATCATCAAAGATAAAATATTATACAGTGTATGTGCTGTGTATACTTCATACAATATATATAGGGCTATATTGCCCCACTGCACAGAACATGTTTTTAAGTCATGAGTTGTCTATATTCCTGTTTTTATCTGTTGTATCTCATATCTTAGCCTCCATATCCTCATGATATAGCAAATTCTACAACGTTACTTGGATTTGTCAGTAGCTAAATATAAAGCTTTTAGTGGTTCGGTAAACACATCTTAAAGTGGACTTGGTCTTGATTAGCATTCATATTAAATAATTACTGAAACGTCCCTGAAGTCTTAGGTCAGCAGGTTTACCTCATTTTAGTAAGATGACTAACACTGACAGCCAGCAGCAGTGATTGATTATAACTGGAAATTTGAAAAGTTTCTGTCGTGTCTTTTATCATTTTTGTTGTATTGCATTTAACTTTAAGTTATTTTGTAAATTTATTTGCAAAATATTTCTTTTCGTATCAAACACAACCTAAGTGTTTAACTCCAATAAAAGGCTCAGGGAACAGCAGAAATGCAGTTAATAGGTTGTTACCACAGAGGCAAAGACAACAGCACTTTGAGAGTCAATTTGCAGTGAAATGATGGGAATTCCTGTCTGCAGAGAAAGTAGGAGCCCCTAAGGAAAAGCATGCCAATACATGAAAACATTTTCCAGCTCCCAGCAGACAGAGGTCTGTTTAACACAAGGACAGATTCTTATCCACAGAGACATATGACATACAGGCCAATGTCCGGATTTCAATTTCCATCTACAAACTATGAGAGTGTAATAAAGATAAATGTATTGATATGTAACTTCCTTGTTTTGGCTGAGTGCTAATGGTGATTTCTAAAACCAAACCTTTTATTTCATTCAATTCTTGCTCAGTTTCCTGAGTGTTTGAGGACGTATTCAGACTCTTCAGCCAACTGTAAAATTATTCCATTACCAGTAACAGCTCTGCTCTGAAAATGCTATTTAAGTGCACTATCAAAATTAAAGTGCTATTATATATATATATATATATATAGAAAATGTTAATGAAAACAATAAAAAGCAAATAACATAATATTATAATGGAGGAAATGACAACACTTCAGGCACTGGAATTAGGAAATGTTTCATATTTTTGCATAAAAATTAAATGACTAGTTGAAGATTATTTTTCTCTCAATCATATAATCAATTGATTAATTGTTTCAACTAATTTGCCCATATCACACTTCATAAACTTAATTTTCATATTGAACGTCTTGTGTCTTGGAGTGTATCTCTTCAGTTTTTACACTCAAAAAAGTGCAGAGAAAGTCTTCTCATTTTCAACTTTGCTGCCACCTTGTGGTCCAGCTCCAGCAACCTCTTGATGTACCGTCTATTGATCTAAGGACCCAATTTATTTGACACCAGGCCTCTTCATGCAGAAGGATATGGGGGCAGTCTGTGTCTTTATATAACCCAAATGTCCAGTAGTGTCCCGTCACTTATTGATCACTGACAACCACACTGCAATTCAAGACCAGATCAGTTCATTTGTAATTGATGAGAGCGGGAGCACTGTCAACATGTAGGGTTTAATAATTCAGCAGCAGCAATGTATTCTCTAAATTGCATTTAACACATGCTGTGAGCACAAATGGCAGCTGTTAACAATGGATGTAAATTTGACATGAAACACATTCTCATGACTCAAAGTCTCACAAGTGCACTCAAATTAAATATTTTACCTCCAACATTGCCAACATGTTTCTCTACACTAAAGTGAAGACTGTGCCTTTCAACACTGTGCTTAACAATACGGTGTTTAATATGTCTAAAACAAAAACTAAATACTAAAATAACAGCACTCTGACTACTGCTCATGCAGAACATAATGTCTTAAGCAAAAATGACAAGCAGACCAATCAAACTAATTCAATCGATAGCAAAGTCAGACGAAAATCAAGAACTCTGGATCAATAACCTCATGTGTGGCTTTGTCTCACAGCACTACAGTGACTCAGCATGCAGCACTGCTCAACACGTTAAAAAGCAGCATTAATCATTCCCACCACAGAGGTAGAGTAAAGCCTTCTGGTAGTCTCCAGCCGTATCCTCCTGCGAAAACAGCAGAAAATGTAATCAAGGATTTCTCAGTCCCTTTTACTCATTATTTCACAAACATTAAACATATTTTTATATCAGCCACACTTCAATTCTACCTACATATTTTTTACTTTTTTCTATTTTCTACTGGTATTTTTTCCAGTGAAAACTGGAATTTAGCAATTTCCTGGGTGGTTTTGCAGCTGAGGTGGAGGGCATCAACAAAGGCAAAGTAGATTTATTCTGAAAACATCAACTAACTGCTGCTATAACAATACAAACCTCGTTGTTTTACTTTGTTGAACAAGCCTTGAGATACTACATGTTGAGTCAATTTGAGTTTGGATTGTTTGGATTTCTTACTTTGCTCATTTATTGATTGAACTATTTATCACAAATTATACGAATTAATCAACACGAGAATAGCAAATTTTGAGGTTTATCCAAAGGGCTAGTTTTCATCTGCAGTCAAATCAAAGAGCGAACATCAGTAGCATCTTTTCAGGCCCAATTAGCTTCACTCTAATGAAGCAGAAACACAGAGTCTTATAGGTATACTATTTAAATAGGGTGGAGCTAGGTACAAATACCATGTATATTAGATATAATATATGAAATTAGACTAATCAATGGTATTAGTGTAAATATTAGTTTACGTAGCCTACTGGTTTGAATTTTACAGTTTTTTTCAGAGATAAAGATACAACGACTTTCTGATATTCTCCATATGTCAAACTTACACCTGCATTAAAGCCATGAGGGTGGCAGTTGCTCGCACTCAGTAGCTTCCAATTACAGTCTACACAATATAACATTAAATATTTAAAGAGCAAAAAGAGCATTTTTAGTTGGCTGTGTCTTAGTTGCAGAGGGCTGAGAGCCCTGAGAGATCTATGATAGCTGAGACAGGAACTGGTGACAACAATAATCCATTTTTATATTAGATATTTTGTGTTGGGCCATGTTCAATTCACATGGGAAGAAATGCTGGGATGAGAATATTTCCCATGTCTGTGACTTGTGAGGGGTACTCTGATGTGGATGTGAACGCTACTCAGGCTGCAAGTTGTAATTTGGTCATTTTGGTATCCACTATATGATGAAAACTCCCTGCTATTATGCCAGAAAAAGCACAGACCATTAACAATGACCCCCATCCATCTCAAAAAGCCATTGAATCATGACACAGTGAACCATCATGCATCAGGGCCATAAACATGCAACAGCCAAATGGGCAGCAGGTATAATTGATGTAATCAGTTACAAATGTAATAGTCAAAACACCCTCTGTGAGCAAGGTTTATTATTATGTAAAGGAATAAAAATGACATGAAAATTGTGTGACTTGTAAAAATCCAACCATGAAATATAATTGAGGGTGGCAGTAAGTCTTCACTGTAGGAACATCTGGCCCCAGGAGAATAGATTAATTCAGCTTCAGCAGTGAAAAGCAGGGAAGTAGTTGCATCATGCTGAACATGGCATTTAAAGTAAATCACCAACCTCCACTCCACCACTGCACTGACATGAATGGTGTATAAGCTGCAGAACCATAGCACACCCAGCTGCTGCTTTAAAGCCATGCAAAATTAGATGGCACCTTCCTGCAATGTGTGTTTTTTTTTTTATTCTAGAGGATTTAGCTAATTAGCAAATGTTATAAAAATACACAGTGTACATATGGGAATACTGAGGAAGGTAATAAGTCTGTGTTTTGACAAACTGTACCTGGATGGTGGTGTAAAGAGACACCCCATACATCTTTTTGAAGCTGGCTCTGATATCCAACATGTCTACTTCACTTCTTGACACCATTATCCTCATCAGGGTGTCGTCATCGGTTCCAGCGCGCTAAACATAGAAACAAATTCAGCAGCCAGAGTTAGCAATCAGCATAACAACACACTATCTTCCTCCAGCTGGAGTCAACAAGCCATCATGTATTAATGACATGCTGTATACTGTATATTGAAGTGGTCTCTCAGGTTGAGTTAGTCACAAATCCAGCATCTAAACTGGGAATCTAAGACATTTCTTACAGTGCAGTGTTGTGGGCCTTTGGGGTTTAGGGTTAAAATTCCTAACATCCTCAGTACAAGATGCCTCATTTTGAAACTAAAGTCTATACAAATAGTTTTAATAATCAGAAAAAAAATTATTGGGACACCAAAAAGTCAAATAAAAGTTACAATTAGTGGGATACTAATACCTACCCTCATTGATTTATACAGCCGTTCAGCAAAGAATTCTGGGATGCTCTTCACACATTTCACTGTGGAGGAAATAAACATGAGGCCCTAATAGGATTCTATGTAAAACTGAATTTTGTTGTGATCACCTGATGTTATATTGAGACTGGTTTACAGGTTTGCAGACCTATTGGAAAAAATGTTTGGTGATCAGTCCAGTTTTATCCTGGTCTTACCAACAGCTAGCATTAAGTTCTCCAAATTCCCAGTGGTCTCGCCTTTAATGCTGTCCTCTATGTCTGATCCAGAGAGCTTCCTGTAGGCATCAAACACTATGGAGAACAAAACAACAACACAGACTTTGAAGTTGTCTTATAAGTGGAATAAACCCACTCCAGTATAACTAAAACAAATGTGGAGACGTCTGAGTCAGCCAACAACATGCCAGCGAACAATCTTTTGGGTTTAGATCCAGGGGCAGGACTTCACTGCAAACTGAGGTCTCTGCCATGTTACTAAACCTCCCTCAGATGATGAGTATTTCACTGCAAGTGGCTGAAAGGCTGAATGCTGGTGCAAATACAAAAGACAGAGCAATGGCAGCAACAGCCCTTTGTTCAAACACTCAGTGAGCTGCTGCTGATGCGTTTATGACAAATGAGAAGTTGCAGCTGTGAGGAAAATTAGCAGCCGATTCTCTCTCAAAAGCAAAAGAAGTTGCTCTGCGGTTAGCACACTCGCCTCACAGCAAAAAGGCTCCAGGTTTGAATCCCGTATGACCCCGAGGCCCCCAGTGCCCTGGTTACCCCTTCAACTAAGCAGCAGATAATATAACTAGTTTTCTGTGTCCATCCACTTTCATTTTTCAGTGAGTTGTGTTTTCATTCGGGCACCTGACTAATTATCCAGCTTGAATAAGTCTCGCCTTCGTCTCCTCTAACCCGTCTTTACGGTGAGCACTTTAAGTCCTCAGGACTGACGCTCTGCTTGTGGCTGTTGTTTATAACACCTTAATAAACTCCACACCATGGGGCTCTACATCTTTGTCATGCACTCATCTTGTGTAAGTTTACTTTTTTACTTTGCATGTTTTTACTGTTAATATTATGTCAGTGTTGCTCTGTTACAAATAACACACAGTGTGTGCACATTCACATACACTGACACAAACAAACTCACCTCTTCTGAGATGCTCTGCACTCCTGTTGCCAAGAATTGTGATGAATGTTTCCTCATCCGTGCCAAACTTGTCCTCACCAGCAGCATACAAGTCCTGTAATGGGAGATACACATCTGTACATGCACACACAGCAAACTCGTGTTGGCATGACTTGCTGGAACACACTGACCGAGCGTAGGATCTTGTAATGTAATAAAACAACAGGGATTTCTATTTTTAAGGATGTATACTTTGGTTATTGCTGCTCATTTAACTGCAGAAACAGAATAACTGCAAGAGCAAACCGGTATGATGAGAATATGTTTTAAACATAGACAAACGTAGGATCCTCTAAAGTTTATTTGCTCTGGTCCCAATTCACAGCTCAATATCAGTAATGAGGAACGGTTCATAAGAACCAAGATGGTTCAGTCCCACATGATAATATCCTTTAATGAATTTATGATAGTGAATGTTTTCTCAAAGAAGACTTGCTCAGAGCTTTCTTGGCCTTTAGCTTCACTGCTCTTTGGAGAGCAGCTCACAAACATGATCAAACCCTTAACATGTTGACAATTCAGAGTTCCCAAAATTAAGCTACAACTAAGCTAGAAACTTATCAGTTGTATCATTTGAGGCTTCTTTAATTATTACCACATTAATTTCAAAACATGTAGTTACTGTAAATGAAACCAAATCAAAGTGTCTCTAGGTTGTTTTTTTATTTTTCTCCTAGCCCATTAGAGTAACACAAAGAAGAGTTGAATGGAAAAACAGATGTTTATTAAGTAACAGGTTTTGTTAATGAGGGATCCCTTGTAAATAGAAGTCACCTGGTAGATTCTTTGTTTAAAAAATACAGAAATTAACAGTCACCAATGCTGTTTAAAGCAAACAGCCGGCTCTTGTCTTGTTTTTGTGTTGCTGTTGTTTCTTACCTTAGAGTCTTTCTCAATATTTTCCTCATCTATTCCCTCCTCCCTGCTGCCCTTCACAGCCAAGGGCAGAAAAACAGAAGACCATGTTGACAGAAAAAAAAAAAACGCAAGAGGTCAGTGTGGACGGAAACATGGTGAGCACAGAGACTCTTTCAAGACAGGTAACCCCTCAAGATCACATTATCTGTTAAACCGTGAAGATTGCATTTCTGTCTGTAAAACAAAACGCATTTGAGAAACCGATTGTGGTGTATTGTACTATCGTCACCCTCCCCTTCCCCAACACACACCTAAACCTCTCATGACTCTGTAATGCCATCACCAGAGGCTCTAATTATCACGAGAGGAAACATAAGTCTTTCCAGCAGCTGCCATCTCTACCTGCAGCAGGATCACCAGCAGTCTCTGATAGTGTCCTGAGGTATCACTGCAGATATCTTTCTCCAGCTTGCCACCAAACTCTGGAGGAAAGAAGAGAAGAGGAGAAGATTGCTTACACTTCCCGTCATGACAGTCACAATAGAGCCAAGTGGACCGTTCTCCATCTTGCAGCAGGATCTGCCACAGGAGAGATTTGATTAGTTGGTAAATTCTCCATTAGCCTTCTCCTTTGTCCAGATCAAATAAACTGATCTTATTGCCTTTGGCCTTCTGTGCCTCTGTTGTCACATATTTCTACTGTAGTTTACTGAAAAGGATGTTATGTTATATTTTCTTGTAATGACACCTTAAGTGTAACAGCTGCTAAGGGAGATGCAGTGTATTTATAACTGATGAACATATTACACTGAAAAAAGGAAAGTGTTCATGGTTATATAGCAGGTTAGCCAACCTTGGCCCTCACGAGACACTGCCCTGCTCAATTTCCCTAGGTAATCAGGTGGGAAAACTGGGAAAACAAGCAGGGCAGTGGCTATGTCCTGGTCATCTTCTACTCTTTGATAGAAAATAGTGGCAAAGTGACAGGAAATGAGCTGCTCCTCAGTCCCTGTGGTCTGTATCTTAGACACTTGGCCACCAGGACCAACTTCTGCTTGACTGCTGGTTTTCATGCAGTTCATTGAATTGAACTATGTGCAACAGTAAACAAGTAAACAAAATGTCTCAAGTGTAACAGGCGATGCTTTTCAGTAAAATCATCCCATGACGTATCAGAGAAATCATTTTGACTGCACCAGTCTAATAATTAATATAAACACTGCCCAGAGGCTCAGTGGTATCTTAGTTTTGAGTCACTGGAGAAATGACAAACAATAATTCCACAGAAAAACATCAGCATCACTTGTTTTTGCAAATTGTCCAAAGTGAGAAATTCAAGTGACAAGTGTTTCTGTCTGGAACAAGGGAAGAAATACTGCAACATCATTACTGACAAACAACGTCAGACTTTGACCAAGGAGACCACACCTCCAACCCTTAACAGGGTAATCAAACTGTTAACTATAACAGCAAAGGTCGTCTAATTCCACACATGTAATTTTAACCCAATCTAAACTTTCATTTTGAAGAATTAACCAATAAAAGTCAGTGTAAATATGTTTCCATGTGTTTGTCTAACACTTTCACAAGTGAGAACTTACCTTTCTTGTACACTTTAACAATTTCTTGAACGTGTTCACCAGTCCTGGAGGGCAGGATCTCAATCAGCACATCGTCATCAGTCCCAGCACCCTGGGAATCAGACACAATACGCAGATGTGGAAGCAACATGGATTTTTGTGCCAGCATGTTCTCACAACAGGCTCATCTTATATTATTTTATCCTATATTTGTTTTTTTTAAAGAGTGATACTGGGACAAAATAAGCTAAAAATGCTTGAAGATAGTAAATGGTAAAACAATGTAAAATAGGAAGTATAGTTGTGAGCACAGCTCACTGAAGTAGTGTGAAATTGCCAAATGATGGATTCAGTAATAAAAAATGAGCTTTGAGCTCCTCTTTCCATTGCTGTAATTAACCTTACAGCAGAAAAAATCTGATATATGAAAGAAATGGAGCAGTAGATGATGATGATGATGATGACGATGATGATAAGTGAGTAAATGATTTGCCTTCACTCTGATTGAACATTTCATTTGCACTGCTGATTTTAAACATATTTTTAAAATGACAACAATGAAAAGAGTTTTCAGGGGGTTTGCTTATCATATTTCCCTCAAGCCAACATGTTTTGACCTTAAATAAATGGAAGCAGATACAGAAACAAAGGAAAAAGAGACCACATGAAGAATGATTTTCATTATGCAGCACATGTGAGGGTGACATAACAATGATGGTTCCAGGAGTTCTCTCTCTTTATTTTTCACAGCAGCTCCTAAAAAGAATCCAATGCAGGTCTGACCTTGGGCAATGAATACTAGTTTTCTGACATTAGTGCAGCAATGACAAAGACACAAACTGCTAAGACCCTGAAGCTTCAAGCAGATGGCAAAATACAATACGAGTCTTATGTAGTTCAAATTAATTGATTTGTGCCCTTTCTTTTGTATCCTTAGTTCTCGCATCGGTTTCCAGTTTTTAACACTGTCAATCATCTCTGTAGCTGTTGATGGCAAAATAATTATATTTTTCCAAAACTATGACATTGTCAGCTCATGAATTGTGCATTTGATTATTTTTGCTTACACATCTGGCAGACGAGACATTCATTTGGAGTCGTGTTTCTCATCCACTGTTCACTTTTCATATCCATTTTTGTTGTCTACTAACTCCTGAGAGAAATATCTTTCAGCCTCTACATGTTACACCTTCTCCACTGACTTGCTGCTGACTGTAGCATAAATGGCTTATCAAAGGCTTTTTGGAGATGAGCTTGCTAGGCTGCAGGTCAAAGAGCCAATAAGATGAAATGTTCTGTGTTGTTTCAGAACCAGGTGATAATTCTTTGTGATGTGATTTGATTCATTGTTAACATAAACAATGATTTGTGGATATATAGCCATCCTGCAGAGTAGCAGCTACCTGCATGTGCTAAGACTTGTGACAGAACGCCTCTGAGAAAATCTTACTGAGCTCTGGAAGACAATGGAGCAAAGACTAGTAATGAGAGGAGCCCTCTATGTGATGGTCGCATCCTAAGTGATAATAAATCATTTAGACATCTTTTAAATGACAGGTCAACATGAAATAGGCCTTTGTAATGGCAGACATTTAAACTCGTCAATCCCTTGTTTAACTAATGGCATCAATAATGGCCATGTTCCATTTATGTGTGCCAGTACCAGGGGCTTGGCATTGTGCTGGCTTATTGGCAAGGCTTAAATAGGAGGAAGCCTTAATCACTGTTATTAGTTTACACAAGTGTTTCACTGCTATGACAAGCTGAAACGTCTGCCATCAGAACAGTGTGTTGTTGAATGTTTCCACCGCAGATGTTGGAACATCTGTGTAAAAAGTCAAAGTCTTTCTATATTGAAGTTTAAAGTAGCTTGAATGTAATAGACACAAAAATGGTTTAAGTGGAGCATCTGAGGAAATGCTCATTAGTTACCTTGAGAGCCTTGTGCAGTTGAGAAGCATCGTATGAGACAGTTGGTGTCATCAGAGCCACGATCAGACTCTCAAACAGTCCACCTAGCTCCGATTTCAGTGCACTGACCAAGTCCTGTCGTCAAATAATGATTAGTGACTTAAGGACAAATCAGCTATTGTGAATAATCAAGGAAGGAAACATGCTGTTGAGGAAACAATCAAAGCGACACAATTAATTTAATAAAAATAAATATGAAAAGTTTACTGACTGTATTTTTATCTAAAGTTTGTGTAAGACTGACTAAAAAATGTGAAACTATAGAAGACCTCCAGTTTCTGCATGTCAAAGAGAAAAGGGCATAAATAGCTTTTCACTGCACAGCTGACATTTTAAGAGGAGTGAGGATGATCTAAAGAGCAAAGGACCTGCAGAATATTCCCTTAAACAACAGATTAATTAAAGAGCATATACAGTACTTCTCACAGATGACTGTCTGAAATGATTTCTGTATGCAGTAAACAACATGTTTCAGCTTTGTTGGAGGGACTAGGGTGAATGCAAAGGGTAAATAATAACATATTCCTTCGATACTGCAGGTGTGTGTGTGCAGTTGTGTATAAAAACACCCACAGGATCCTAAAATCTGATGCTTTTGGCTTGTGTTCTCTTACTTATGAATAACATAATCATAATCCATGACTAATCTGGGTCCCATTTCCTATTTAATTTCAAAAGCTCAGTCAAATCAAATTCTCATAAAATCTTTATTAGGGGCACTGCAGAATAGAAGAGACTGATTTTAAGTCATATAAAATGGAAGTGGTAGGACCATGCACACCAATTTATTGTAACTTTATGGCACCTGGTTTGTTCCAGCTGTACAAATAAGTACTTACAGGCAGTGTCTAGTGCGATCACTATGTTTTATAACATGTAATAAAATAGCAAAAAGGAAATAGTGATAAAAGCAAGTAGCCACATTTGATGAAACACTGTAATATTCGGAGATATTCAGGGGCAACGTTGTGATTTTCTGATCTACCTTTTCTTTTTCTCTCAAACTGCCTCATCTATTTATACCTCAGGCAGCAATTACATTAGCCAGAATGTGTTTCAATAACCTCCACAGAAAACACATTAACTTGCTGCTTTCAATCCACAGGTGGTCATAAAATAACTTGACTGTGATAGAACAGTAAGAGCAGGGAAGTGGAAAATGCCCATAACAAACTGCAATGCATTCTGGGCCATGGAGACAGTTGGAACATGGTTTTCCTGTCTCTGCAATGACATTTGAGCACTGCATGAGCCCTGAATGATGGTACAAAATGTCAGCTTGTGCTCTCTGATTCTTAATGACAGAAAAACATGATGTTTGAAATGGCTGGATAATGTTGTGCAATTAAACCTCTCGTTCCTTTACTGAAGTAACATTAGTAATAAAACAATGTAAAAACATCCAGAGGCCATAGGGTCAAATCAGAGGGGTTTGCCAATAATTACAATGTACTACATATTGTATGTATTATTAACAAACAGGAATGTAACAATACATTTTAGTACACTTCTGCAGATATTTCTGTGCCATGGGAGCTGTTCCAGCATTATTCAGGTGACCTATGACTTGTACTGTCTGTTAGCGTGACTGCCAGCTGGCATCAGCTCCCTTTCAGCCTCTGTGGCTCACGTTACCTTTCCATAGGCCTTTTTGTAAGCTGCCTTAATTTCCTGCCGTTGGTCATTGCTGCGTGCCGTCAGAAGCATGAGGACTGCATCTTCATCCGTACCTGTTCCAGAAATTAAATAACATGGAAAACCACACATTAAACTTGATAAAAACTGCATACAACCTTTGGAAAATAGAAAAATGCATTATATTTAATTTTACTCTCAACATCACAATCTCCAATTGACAGAGAATAACAATATGTTCCTAAAGCGTAGTTGACCCTTAAAGCAGGAGATTAGGATTCAAAAAGACCGGCAAAGCTGACTGTCTAACAATGTTCATTAGATCCTAAAAATTAACAGCAGCTCAGACTCAGACTAACAGGCTGAAGAGCAGCACGTGATATTTTCACCAAGGGATAAAAATATTAAATTAGTCCAAGCTAATAATAGCACAAAGCCCTGCTGATCTATGATGACAACTCTATCTAGAGGTCTACTCGGGTCATGATTGCTCTTCTCTCTCTTACGCCAAGTGGATAAATCCTAATTGTTCTTATTCTGGGTCTAATAAACTGAGAAGATGTAAGAGAAGAGCATAAAAGGGAAAAAAGCTGCTGGATATATTTAGTAAGTGAAGCATCTGTTACATCATCTAATCTGTAGTACACCTTTAATTTGATGATTGTCAACAGGCCTATTGATTTACACTAATGACTGCAAGAGGATGTTTTGATTGCAGCTTCCAAATGAGATGAAAATGAGAGTGCATGAGAAGAAAATGGGGTCAAAGGTCAAACTGTTTTAAAGCAGTTCCAAATTAAGATTAATACAATTCAGGCATATTGTAAAATTATCTAAATTATTCATCACTTGCAAAGGTCCACTATGCTAATTGCTTTCTGACAACATTGTTCAGGTTTCTGCTCTTAACCTGTGCAGTCCCTTTACTAGAATACATTCTTAGGCTATAGCTTAAATTAAAACCACAGTGATTACAGCCACAAGGCAACAAGTCCTGTCTATTTAAAATAAAGTAAGTCAGGGTCTGTGTTTCAAGACTAAAAATAGCACAATAACACACAAGAGGTTGTGCTGCTACTGGTACCAGTGAGAAACCCAAGTTAGAAAATCCACTTTAATGGCTAATCAGAATATGCACAACAACCTCTTCTTAACAAAGACTATTGTCTCTTGACAACTGCAAGGTAAATTCAAATATTCTACTCAAATTGTGTGCTTAGCCCAGTAAACTGCATTTGCTGAGTACTGTGACATTTCAGTCATGAAGTTTCACATGCTCAGTTTTTCCTCTAATTAGACCAAACACACGGGGAAGTACAATTATTTTCTGTGTCAGAGGGTTGCAGTAGCTGTTAGGAAAAGCAGATGGTAGAACTTCACTGGCAGCAGTGTCATTATTATGTCTGATCGTTAAAATTGATTCAGAAAGAACCAAAACCAACAGAGAATTAAACTGCAGGGTAAAATTATTGCTAATTACATTTTTTAAAACAACTGAATGTATTTCCACAATAGTATAAACCTAAAATAATAACAGTAAGCTTCTGCAGCTTTAATGTGTTGGGGAGAGAAATCACAGAAATAAGCTGAGGCACTTCAATCCTGCAGTCATTTATCCTCCAAACTAACTAACTGAAAAGAAAACTTTCTATAGGTTTCGTTATATAGTCAAGCATATTGAGAAAACTGACCGATTCCTTTCATGGCTCTGTGGAGGATTTCAGCATCGTGTTTGGCGTTGAAGTTGACAAATGGCCTAACGCTGCCTCTGTACGCCTGTTGGACAAGAGCGATAAAGACAAATGTTTAATTCATCATTAACAAACACCGTTTTCTCAGGGCTTCTTTAGGTTATTAACAACAGGCCATCCTGTTTATAAGTATATGTTTTCTCACTCAAACACACACACACACACACACACACACACACATATATATATATATAATTAGGCCAAAACTGTGCTCTTGCTGATTTCTATAGCATTTCCTATTTTCTTTGCACTCATTGCATTTTAATCATTTAATATCAAATTAGTAGATTCATTTCTGCTAAGAGTTCTATGACTTTGTTATGGCACAAAGTGTGTTTCAATCATTTCCTAATAAAAAATTCAGTAAAAGTATAATTTCAGCAGAAGTACTGAGAGTGTTTTTGTGGCATAAATAATTTAAAGATACTGAAAACTGTGTCCAAATGACGTTTGGTAGCTGCACTATGAAAACACATAGGTTTATCCAGGTAAATAATGTAAGTATAACCTAAATCAAGTCTATCTGCTGCTTTTGGCCGTGCAGGTAATTTAGAAAAGTGCTGTGAATCACTTGTTAGTGCTTCAATTGTTCTCAAAGGAAAATGTCATTTGAAGAAAAGGCAATAAAACATCTGCCTCAGCTGCAGCCTTAGTTCAGACTGTGCAGGTGGGAGAAGTGAGAGAACAGAGCCCCTCCGCCTTTCAGTGTTTATGTCTTTTGTTGGTCGTCTGTTTTGACGTCATGCGTTCAAGAGAATGCTTCCTGAATGTTCAGGATGTTTACCTTGACATGTCGCAGCCTTGATCCTGCCTGGATGAATTTGACACCACAGTCTCTGTCTGCAGTAAATCATTAGCTATTTTAAATTCATTACTCTGATGTAACTTAGCACTTAATGTTTATTGATTTTTTTTTTTTAGTTTTTGCTAGAACATTTGGTATTTTTCTTCTACTAATGGTAGCTAGAGTGTTTTTCATCCTGCTAACCTTGTGGCCCTAAGGATGGTAATGGTATTTTCCTTCTGCACTGTGTGTCCCTGTTCCTACCGTAACTCTCAAAGTGAACAGACTCTGAGCTAGCAGCAGTCCAAAAATGTGAAATGGGCTTATTGAACACAATGGACACGTTAAATCAGCAGTTAAATCCAATGTTCAATCTCAAATCTATTTTTTTTTCCTTCTTCGGTTTTTCGAAAATGTACAACAGTCAGTCAGAGTGTCATCAGGGAGCATTGTCCCTCCAAATGACTGTTGATGAAATTGTAACCCAGTGGGGATACAATAGACAGTTGCACCTGCAGTTTCCATGCACGTGGTAATATAATATGGTACAAATTGTACCCCCATTGCTTTTCTCCTTAAATCAACTCATCAGACAGTGTGAGCTCTTTTAAAACGCTGGAGAGGATAAAATCAAATCAGGGATATCAAATTAAGCTGTGCCTTCTATTTTCATACCAGTGTGACTATAATGGATGAGTTTTACTAATGTTTTACTAATGAGTGCATCATAGCAGAAAGTCCTTTCAGGAAATGAAGCAGCATCTGTATCAATTCACATCAGGTCTTTGCAGCAGGTACAGTGATGAAACGAGGACTCAGTGAGAAAAACAAGTTCAGTTTATGGAAAATAAATGTTTACGGTTACACAGAAATCAGATGCTGTAGCAGACAAACAGTTACTGTATTTGTGAAGTGTATTGTTTAAGATTGATCTCAAGCGTCAAGACAGCTCAATACACAGTAGCAGCGTTCTGGCTAAAGAGACAGGTCTTCATTTTAATTATTGTGTGCAAAACAGAAGGGTGGCTTTCACAGCATTTACCACAGTTTAAAGATATTTCATTTAACAGACAATAAAACAACGAAAGAAAACACTCACCATCTTTTTTGCTGATGGAAGACAAGTTGAAACTGAAAGAGAACAAATGAAAATATCCTGATTAAGCTCCTGTGACCAGGTAAGTGCATGTTATTTCTAAACACTTGGATTTAGTTGCTCAGTGACTATTCCCTCATCAGTACTAAGGAATTTCTACATGGTTTTTTCAACCAGTTTCTGTTCTTACCAACAGGTGTGAGTCTTCGTTCTCCTCACAAGCGATCTGTAGCTCAGGTAGAACCTTTCTAAATTCAAAACCCCTCCTGCATCATGAGGCTGCAGTGTAACCGGGGAAAGCCGACAGGACACGTTTCCTCATCTGCATGTGGTGTTGTCTTTCACTTACTGTCACTCACACAGGAGATCGTGACCTCATGCATTCAATTGCCTTTAAAAAAGGGACAAGGATTAAATGTTTGCCCACATTTACAAATTCATACTTTCCAAAAGCTGTTAAAAAACATGTGATTTACAATTGAGCCTGAGAAATATTCAGATTCTCTGTCGACAAGTAAAAATAATGTCACAAAGTTTTTACAAGAAAAATTACACCACTGAAATTTTCATTAAAATATGTTAATTATAAGTAAAATGTACTTTACAAAACTAAATTAAAGATTAAAGAAGAGAAATTGGTAAAAAAAAAAAAAAGTTTCTAAAATTTGATTAAGACAAATTTTACTGTTGCAATTCTTACTGCAGATTGTGTCGGGTAGTTTAAACGACTGGCATCATGGATGGATTATAGGACAATGGGCCCCTGAGCACAGATGTAAAAGGCCCCTATCCCTTATTTTGTGGCTTTTTGGATTGCTTTTCATCACTGAGCAAATGTTTTGAGGTGACAGAGCCAGTGGTGCATAACAGTATCAGAGAGGTTGTCAGTCCTTTACAATAAATGATTTTACTATTAACTTAACATGTTATTTTTAATTAAATGACCTTTCCCTTTTGCACTCTACTATTCACTTTGTTTCCAATCAATATCCTCTCCCTGACCTAACCTTTTTTCTTGCTTTGTACCTCACTTGTAAGTCGCTTTGGAGCAAAGTGTCTGCCAAATGAGAAAAATATGTGTGTAAAGTGTAATTTTTCATGCATTTCTGAAGACAATATATTTTCCACTTTAGTCAATCTGTTACAGCAAACGGGAGACAAACAAATGTTTGACGCCCGATAAGAGCGATGGGATCAACGTAGCGAAGCGCCAAGCTACAGCTCACATATCATCATCGCTGTCCTTGTCTGCGCAAACCTTAATTAAAGTGAGCACTGGTGACAAGATGAGAGTCTGAACAACATCTCAGAGGTGATCCAGTTACATAAGCTCACTGTTTCATCCAACAGCCTTCCAGATATGGGGTCAATTTCCTTTAATTGAGAGCAAACAAGTGCACCAGCAGATAATGAATTTATCAGATTAAATGGAGATTTTTTTTTGGTCTCACATAATTAAACACTGATGAAGTGCAAGCTTACCATGTACTACTAACAATAACAAATCTAAATTGGAAACGTTACAAAAATTCACAAGATTAAGGTTTTTATTCCACACTTTATAGTAAATATTTCTATTTAACAACAACTGACAAGCTCGACAATCACTTTTACATTTAGTTTAACAGTTTCCACCATTATCAAATCATTGGTAAAAAGTCTGACCCCAGGTTAGTTTACCTGACCAACAGACAAACTTAAAAATATTTAGTTCACTGTTTTAATTTCCTCAGGTTTCAGAAGCTGCCTTGTATAGAGCAGAGCTAGGTATTTGTCTGTAACTACTGTTTGGAGCTAGAGATAATAGTGTTTTCAATTAGCATTTCTGAATAGGCCCACATAGTATATATGACTCTCAAAGCAACATTAAAGAGTTCTTATAAAAAGTAAATGATCTTTGTCTAAATTAGACATACATGTTTATCAGCCAAAAGATGTAAAATAATAAACCAGCAGATGACAACATGTACGAGCCACAGTTCAAAACAAGGCATAATTTAAACCCATAAAATGCTAATTTATGTACCACACTGTTGTCTTATATGTTGTGTTCCCCTATATGGCCAAAACAGCCATTAAAAGGAAAAGTATATATAAAACTATATGCACCATGGAAATGTGTATAGTTTACCTAAATTGGGGTTTTATTATGTCAAAGCAGGTGTTTTAATGTCCTCACTACCAGTCGTGTTTTCGTTAATGCAACCAGAGACTCAGAATATGGACAAAGACGATCAGACAGAATATAAATGTTTGCATTTATCATTAGCAACAGTTTTTATCTCATCACACTGTATCTCATGAGGTGTTTTGATGTCCCTCTGTACTGTCAGCTGGATAAACCCAGCAGGGAGCTACAGTACAGGAGACATGCTTGGATTCATTTAAACAAAAGGTTTTTAGTCCTGCACATAAGCTGCAAACACAGGGCAGTTTTCATCTCAGCAACAGAAATGGAAAAACATGCTGTCATGGGATCTATCCATGTTGTCAGGTCTTATTAATCTACAGGTATCCTGCTGACGGGAGCAGACAAGTGAACTGTTATTGGATTGAAGGAGGAATCCCACAAGATTCCCTGGTTTGAAATTAGGCAGCAGGTAGTGTTTTCAGAGAGATGTTCAAAGTGTCTTGAGAATAAATGTTAACAGAAATAACTTGACATTTTGGGAAAAGCTTATTAACTTTCTTGCTGGGAGACTGATACTGATAGATGGCTCTACAGTAAATATGAAACAACAGCCAGTAGCCCGGTGGCACGGACTGGGAAAAGGAAAAGAGCTAGTCTGACACTACCCGTCAGAGAAAAACACACACTAATTGGCTTTTTTATGTTTCTGTAGGGATTCAGCTGAGGAGATGTGATGTCTTAGTGAGCTTTAGAGCTTCTCATAGATGGCTTTTGTTTTGGTAGCCCTTTGCTGCGGTTTCATGTTAAATTAGGGGGCAGGATCAATGTTTTTCGCTCCTAAATGCCTGGATTAAACACATCATATAGAAAAGGGGAAAAGCATTATGCGTAACTAATTTTATTACTTTGATTAACACTAATAGTTTCTTTCCCTATAGAAACATGCCACTGTCTACATCACTCTGAGGTAACAATGTTAACAATGCTGACACATCACATGGAAGCACTGTGTCAAACCAATGTTGTTTGAGTTATTGTGTCGCTACATAAGGAAATAAACTCTCCAGGTGTAATTAATATATATTAATCTGGGCCAAGTGATTTATCTCAGACTGTTCAATTAGTCACCTCAGACTGATTGAGGAAGAATGAAATTAATAAGATTACCAGGTTTAACAAATGCACCTGCCTGTGTATAGTTATCGCTTGTAAATACGTCAGAAATCCAACACCATCAGTCTGTGGGACCCAGTAGTTACTCTTAGCCTTTTGTCTAAGGAGTCTCATTTATTGAGTCTCAGGACATGGAGGCAAGAGTCACTAAGTGTCACACTGGTCCTTTCATATTTTCTACTGGCGGCATATACTCAATATCCCTTCTGCCAACTCACCGATGAGATGAGAGGAGTGCAAATTGCCTTTCTGAATGCATTGCCTTAATCAGTTTGAATTAAGATGCAGATTTAATCTTGGCTTGTGTTTTCTGTGACAATTTCAGTTCAGCTGCTCAAATTAATCTGAGACACAAAAGGAAAACAACTGTTGCGTAAGAATAACATTATTTTTAATTACTCAAAAGAACACAGATAAGACTCCTGGCTTCATGCTTGTCAGAGGAAAATAATGCTGTATTAACATATAAGTTATTAAAAGAATATACAGTAGGTTTCTATAAAGATGACCATGACCATGTATTACTTTGTGAGGGAACATAAGCATTCGAGTCCAAAAGAAGTAATGTTTTAAAGTCATTTTCTTACATGAATCTGCAAAGGCACATTCAAGCACTCCAGTGACCCTCAGTCCTGTGTCTTGGCAGATTTGACCCATTTTTACAAAACATCCTGACACCTCTGTTCAAAGCAAGGCTGTCTAAATGAGCGGCCAGGCTGCACCATGGATTTTGCCACCGAGTTCCTCAACTGCTTGATAAGCATCCAGAGAAGAAGCATCATGAGTATAAAGAGCCCAAAAAACATCCCCATATACAAGCTGAGGTTCCAGCCCCAGCCCAGTGCCAAGGGGAGTGAGGTGGATGCCACCAGAAATTTTCTGGGGGCAGGCATGGGGTTGGGCAGTACCCAACCTCCCCACCTCTTCTAGAAATGCTCTTTCCCTACAGTTGGATCTTCTCAGGGGTTAGAAAGATGTTGTGCTGTACCTGTAGGAGCCATTGTTTAGGCAGGTATCCAACTGGTTTGGCTATGTAATAGAATTCCAGTGTGTTCCCATGGTTTAATCCTCCAGTCAGGCACAAGTGCGTATTGTCAGTGATAAAGCAAATCTCTTGAGAGAGTGTGCATGGTCTTTGAGCTGTCCATTCTCCTGAGGTGAAATGGTGGAAATCTTTGTGCAGCTGGGCTCTGCTTCCCCTCTCCTGTCAGACTCCTCGCACAAAGCCAGCCTCCCAATTTATCGTGAGAGAGAGGGGGGGGGGAGCGAGAGATGCCTTATAGCCATTGGCTGCCTTTACTTCAGTTTCTCAGAAAAAAAATCTAATCTGATGAGTGAGTAGTAGGAAATATCGGTTTGTATATTTCTATCAGCTTATACACAGATCTAAGATTTATGGCTTTAACAGTTCATAGTATCAAATGATCCTAGCGGCTGTGTAGGTTCCATAATTAATGGAAAATGTACAGCAGCTGAGATTTCACCCAAAAATCTTTAGTGCCTCCTGCAATATTTCTTTGTTCATGTCTCATTATTTTAGATAGAACTATAATGATGCTGCAGGGAAATTCAGGCATTACAGCAATAATAGAAATCTGTACAAGTGAGAATAACAGTAAAGCGAGTCAGGTAGATGTCAGATGGTGTCATTCTGTAATTAACAGTCTGACAGCAGCAGAGGTCAAGGACCTGCAGGTTTTTTTCATTTGTTCTCCAACTTTGCAGTGCTGTGCCTCCATAAAGTTTGAGATTTGAAAAGCACCTAGCTAACTTTCAGAATACAGCAAATAACACTCACCTTTATGCAAATATCCTCCAACAGCTACATAACAGCCGATCACAATCACCCTGATTCCAGCTGAAATAGAAGCAGAGTGGTTTACTAATCGAATGCACCAATGTTACATGTAGTACATGAAAGATTTTTAAATGAAAAGAAAGCCTGTAATGACCAACTATGTTTTCCTGTATAAAACCTGGCTAACAGAAAAATATGGCAAAAAAAAAAAAAAAAAAGACTGGGTAAGTTATTTAACCTGACAAATGTGACAGGTAAATGTACCTGTTTAGTAAATGGCACTCAAATATTGGTTGTGTAAAATGAAACTTCTTTACCCACCTGTTTAGCAGAAAGTAGGTTCTGCTTTGGTTTTCATTTGTTTCAGCTCCTTTGGAAAAAACTCCAGAACCTTAGTACACACCCCCTGGCTCTCATGGCCAACATGTATGCTTTGGAACAGACTAGGTGACAAGCTTAGCCCCCATTGCCACATTTTGTAGCAGCAGAAACCCATTAACATGGGGCTAAACTAACCATGTGCATCTATGGTAACTGGCATCAGTTAATATTTTATCATGCTGAAGTTATTACTGCAGATCTATAAGAACCATGTCTCTTCAGCAAAAATTGAACAAAATTAAAATTGTTGCAGAAGCTAAATTTCTTTCTACTAGACATACCTAATTATTTGGCAAATACTTTTAAGAGCAAAGTACAGTGATTAGGCACATGTATTTTTAGTTCACTAAAAATTAGTTAAACCTTATTCCATGTAATCAGGTGCAAGCTGCAGGCTGAAAACCCCTAAATTGCTGCCAACCTTCCCACACGTCACCTTAGAGAAACAATAGCCCAAAACTGGTCTCTGCTGCCCCCATGAGTCCAGTGTGACCATGAAGCTGTTAAAACAAGTCTTACTTGAAATGAATTTTATTTACAAGAGCCATAGTTTACAGTGCAGAATATGCCTCAATGCTGTTAACTTCCAGTACACCAATGTAAGGAGACGGTTGACTTCATGACAGACAAAATGCTTTAATCTGCTTGCTGTGAGACTAAATATTTTCCATTTATGCTGCTTAAAAAGGTGACAGACTCCTACATTTTGTCTGATTAAAAGTCAAACCATTAAAACTGCTTGATTAACCAATACAACTGTAGCATTCAGTGTGAATGTCAGGATTGAATATATAAAAATACCATAAAAATTCTGAGCTCTAGCACTACTCCAAGAAGAGCAGGCGATGTGGCACATCATTTAAAAAAAAAAAAAAAAAAAAAAAAAAAAAAGAAGAACCAAAAACTGACAAGGTACAACTCTACATGGAAAGGGGGAACTCAGTTCAGCAGCAATGTAGCTGGAGCCTCAATGCAGGAAACTTCATGGTATCTAGGAAACAAAAACAATGTTCAGGGCATCATAATACATCAAGCCAGCAACAATGAACACTTCAGCCCACAAATAACCAAGTCCCATCTTAGTTCAATCCTATTTAAAGTACTAACTTTGAGCCCTTGTATTTCTCACGGACAGACTGCTGGGCATGCTGAGTAGCACTGAGGTAGGTTCGGTGGAGATCCTTGACACATGGCATCAAACCTTCCAGGGAGTAGCCAGTCATGTCTGTCAGGGACTTGGGCTGAAAAGGATAAAACTTGAGTCCTCTTGCACATAAAAGCCCAGTGCTACTGGGAGTGCTTACAAAAAGCATTGAGGTGCTACAGCAAATCTGGGCTCATTTAATACATTTTAAACACTGCCTAAATTCTAACAAATGTCAGGTTGTCACAGCTCATGGTAGGTACTCTGACTTACCAGTAGAACTTTAAGAACTAAGAGCATTAACTATTTCTGCCTTGAACTTACCCATGAGCCACCAGTCACTGTGTTGTTTGCCAGGACATATGCTGCAGCAGCAGTCTCAGATGGGAGGTACTTCAAGAAGGGATCTGAATCAACCAGACTCAGCTCCCCAAGGTACTGAGAACAGAACATCCAACAGCTCAAAACACCATAAAAAAAAAAAAAAAAAAAAACACTTTGGAAAAACTGATGCTTGCTCACCATTGCTAAGTTTTCCACTTGTTTGCCAACAGGCTGATGGAGGAAGTAGTGGGTGAGAAACTGGACAATTGTTGGTGCTGCCAGATCAAAAGAGAGGACTTTAAGCACCAGATGCTCCATTCTTAACACTTGCTTCTTGGTGTAGGTGTCATCTGTGATGTAAACGAATTCAGCCACCTCTGGGGGGTAGATTTCTTCAAATTTCCTGCATTTGAAGATTTAAATAATTAACAGGAAGGAAAAAAAAAAAAAAAAAAAAAAGTTGACACCAATTGAAGTTGAATGAACAAAAGAGATACGTACGAAGCGAGGAGCATAGCAGCAGTCCCGACCAGCTGGAGCTTCCCCCTCAGGACAGACATTGAAGACAGGAAGCGATCTATGTAGTTGACAGCCAGATAAAGTGTCTCATTCTGGAGTTTGTACTCTTCTCCAACCTCAACCAGCCAGTCCACCAAAATAGCCCTCATGCTGTTGGTGATGTCTGGTTGCTTCTTCATGTAACCTGCTTTGGGCCTTGTTTTCACCTGTTGGAAAACAGTAGGCACATAAGATCTTGAGACAGCAATGCAGTTTATTTAGTAGCATTTCACTTCTCACCTCCATTTCCCTGAGGTATGTGTGGATTTCAGCAGCATACTCTGGGACCTCATTTACATTGAGAGGTTTTTCCTCACCCTCAACCACAGACATGTCCATAGGAGAGTCTAAATAAGCACATTAAGCAAAGTGAAATACAACGTACACAAATACAGCTGCTACGACATTACATGCTTTTCATACACTGTCTAATACTAAAAAACACTGAAAATGTAATAATTTACAACCCACCAAAACTGACATCCATTGCAGATGGAATGTCAATAGTGGCAAGGGGCTGTCTGAGCCGTGCCACAGTATTGCTGATGGTTAGGGGAGAGTCTTCAGCAATGGGCTCTACCCTAACAGGCTCAACCACCAGCTGGGGCTTCTTGCTGCATGTGCCATCAGGCTCATCCACATGGATCTGAAAAGGCTGTTTTGCAGAGGGTTTCTCATAGCTTTTGCCAAACTCCTCATTTTTACAAGACAAGGGCTGTGATGCCTGCAGGACACAGAACAGGGTCAGGTTAAAAAGTGTGGCATAAGATGTGAACAAAAAGCTACAACAATACATTAAACTTTTCTTAAGGCAAGTATTACTGCGTGATAACACATACATCTTAGCTGGATGTCAGTACATCTCATTCAAAGAGACAATGCTGTTTAATTGGGGGCGCTGAATAAAAGTGTGGCAGCAGGAGTGAAATGAAAATGGCGGACTCTGATAATAGCCGACATTAAAAATACTTGCAACTTCGTCAAAATGAGTCAAAACTGTCGGAAAAGGGAACTTAAACTAGTCGAGCCTTAACTATAACCGTGGTAGATTAAATATATTGGCTCCAAAACCCACGATGACCCCACATCGCCCCAAACAAAACAGCAGCTGGAGACCAGAGCTTAGCCCGCATGAGTCGAGTCACCCAAACTGACCTGCTTGGTACCGCGCTGGTTCTGTGCTTTGCTCCGCTGGTGGTTCTGCAGGGCACCCAGGACGGTTCTGTTTGCTGCTGGTTTCGGGGGAAGGTTTTCTTGGTTCTCGCTCACAGCAGCTCGCGGTTTTAGCGAGCCTCTCAGTCTGGAGAGCATGTTCTCCTGGTTGTGGTGTTCACTAACGTTAGCCGCGCTTCCGTGTCCTCTGTTAGCTCCTGACATTTCCCCCCTCAGACAAAAGCCAAAGACAGGCTGCAGCTGCCGAGAGTTTTTTTGTTTTTGTTTTTGAAATACCAAACGACTTACAAACACCGAGGTGAGTCAAGCACGGCTATTGGAGGCTAGCATTAGCTGCTAGCTCGCCGAGGAAAGAATCGTTCGGTCAAAACTAAACAGTTGAGATGGCAACCACACTTGGAACTGCAAACAAAGCACACGACATCAAAAAATGCACAGTGGCCAGGTCAAAAATCGACGACAAGGGGAAAACACAATTTCAAGTTGCCATACTTGTAAGTTTAAACGCTGGTACCAACCTGAACCGATACAGCGGCGAACCTCGATCCATTCACCCAAACGTCGCTTTCTCTCAGTTCAAGTAGCCCGCGAGGATTGAAACGGACCAATCACAGATCGCGTAGGCAGTGACGTACTTGAGTTACGGCAGCCGGGAGACACCAATAATGCTTAATTGCAAATAACAAACCGGTTTTACACTTGAGCGTAAATGTACATTTATGTGGCATATGTGCAGATGTTATACACGCGCACCAGCTGTGCTTTGGTGACGTTACACTACAAAAAACTTAGTCTCAAACCTGAAGTCACTTTAGACATATAATGAACACCTTTACAAAAATAGGAGCGAGTTCTGCAGTTAAAATTGTAGTTACAGAATCAAGGTGCAATACAAAACCTAAATTAAAAATCAAAAAAAGAAAGAAGCATGTGGGAGATACAGTCATTGTGAAACTTGTAGTGCTTTTGAACTTCACTTTATTATACAAACAGGTGTTTCTCTTATATATCCTAGCCTCATTGATGAATGTAAAGTAATAAGACAAGATAGCAACTCAGCAGCACCACAATCTTTCTGATGGTAAACTGTAAAACAGTTTCAACAAAGAATTAGACATTCAGAAAAGTGATTCAGCATTTCTCACATGTAATATTTCCTTCCTATAGAATTTCATATTGTAAGAAATACCCATCCATCCATTATCTATACTCGCTTATTCCTAACCAGGGTCCCAGGGATCTGCTGGAGCCTA
The DNA here is from genome assembly GCF_900324485.2 of Mastacembelus armatus. Classification (NCBI taxonomy): domain Eukaryota; kingdom Metazoa; phylum Chordata; class Actinopteri; order Synbranchiformes; family Mastacembelidae; genus Mastacembelus; species Mastacembelus armatus. The sequence continues at coordinate 4,378,231 of NC_046642.1, read as the reverse complement.
TCTCAACTCTCTCTGGGTGAAAGGCAGGGGTCCACCCTGGACAGGCCACCAGTCCATCACAGGGCCACATAGAGACAAACAACCTCACACACTCACACTCACTCCTATGGGCAATTTAGAGTCACCAATCAACCTGACATACATGTTTTTGGACTGTGGGAGGAAACCAGAGTACCTGGAGAAAACCCACACAAGCACAGGGAGAACATGCAAACTCCTCACAGAAAGGCTGGGTTGTGAACCTGGGACCTTCTTGCTGTGAAGTAATGGTGCTGTTGGAATAATGAATCTTACAATACAAATAACATCAAACTTTTATTTCAATGAAGAAAATATTATGATACATATAAAATTCTACATACATTCCATGTGCTTATAATGGTTTATTTTTGGTCACATAAATATCAACAAAAGATCAGCCACTAAAGAGGAACCTGCAACATTCTGTCAGTCTTACAGTGGTTTATTAATCACCACCCTAGTGTTTAGATCTGAACCACATCATAAATAAACATTTTACATACTTAGGACAAAATTTACCTAAATGACAGTGTCATAACACTGACTTCTAATAACCTCTGTATTTACAATACAAAAGTAGCCCAAAGACCCTCAAGACAAGTAAATAAACACTTCCAATCTACATAATCTATCACGATTCACTGAAAAAATCTAACAGAGAATTCAATTCATAATTATCGAGGATCTCCAACAATGCCGAAACCTTGGTTTTCACATTCTGGCCTTTGAACTTGAATTTGTCAATGAAGAGGTCTGTGATCATTCCTACAGAGAAAAAGAGAAACCAAAAATGATTAGTTCCTGGAGGCCAACCAGCTCAATACTTGGAGGCTCTGGATGAAAATCTTACTAAAATGTAGTGATAATGACTATCAGTTAAGAGTGGCTGTTAAATACCATACCGTAAAGCCTCTCAAGGTGCGCAGGCTGCTTCTTGTATTCCTCCAGCAGATTAGCAGACTCATCCAAGATACTGCGATACTCTGGAATAAGGAAGTCAGCATTCCCCTCATGAACTTGAAGCTCCTGTCAATTGGATAAGAAGCAAAGTGGAGTTCCGTACAAGGTGAACATAAGCATCTTCCGCAAACATGGGCTTGTGGATTTACACAATAAATAAAGTGAAACAGTGATTATTTAGATGCATCACATTAAGCACAAGTTGTCTTAAAGCTGCAAAGCATTTTGATCTATATACTGCTCTGGGAGAAGCATCCCACTCTATCTGTTTCTCAATTCCCAACTACATATTAGCTGTAGACACTATATACTTCATACTAATCTTTTTAGCTGTGCATAATAATACAATAATTATTATAATTCTCAGTTGATCCTGGAGCTGTTTCATAACCATCAACAATTGTTTTCACATTATTCCAGATGTGTGTTTTTTTAGTACTCATACTGACTGTTTGGAGTATGGCTAAAGGATACAGTCATCGATTCGGACTGTGAGGGCCTCACATCAAAACCTAATGTTCATTTAAGTTTGTCTGGTTATCTGCAGAAAAATAAACATATATCAGACTGGATTTTCTTGGAAGATGGAACATTTAATCAACAATTACCTTAAGTGCATCAATAAGCTGAACTTTTCTAGCCAGCAACAACTGGTGCTCCAGTTTTGGATGGATCATCTTAAGGGTGTGGCTCACAGAATCATCATTAATATCTGTAAGAATAATAAACAAAACACCACTGAGCACACTATAGTTTACTATAGATCATTGAGTAAAACAGGCATTGAAAGAGAATAAAAATACCCTGACCATATGAAATGTTCAGATTGATTTTCTTCTTGGTAGCTTCTTTAGAGAGAACATCACTCAGTATGGAGATGGTAGAGATGTTGTCTGACTTGAAGTGACCCTCTCCTTTACTACAATCACAAAAACATTTGATTCAAAGTTGACTTTAACATAAATTCTAGTTTAAAGGTTCAAATAAAATGTGTGAATATTTAGCATGTAGAAAAATTGAACTTTTCTAGCAGCATCATACAAAAGAGAACATTTCATTTGCACTTCAGTTGCCTGACCTGATCTCTTCATGAATTTACAGTATGTACATGCTTAGTCTTTTGATTTTGGCTTCCATTTACCTGTAGGTGGCTTCAAGTTGTGTGCCAAGGAAGGTGTTATGGAAATAGAAAGTGATGCTCTCTCCTGCTGGTGTTTTCTCTGGGACCTCAGGCAAACAGAAAACCACCCAAGAATGGATCTCTGCAAAACTGAACTGACCCACTAGACTGAGTCTGTTCATAGGTCTTTATGACAGAAAAACATAGACATGATATTTTATAAGGTGAATATTAAGACAAAAAACGGTCACATCATTTGTTAATTTTAATTATACACAATGGCATTATGCTTCTAGATCCAGCTTGAATGCACCATTCCAATTCTTGAAAATCAGACTTCAGTCAAATCTTCAAGGTTTAAGATAAATAGAATTTGACCTGTCCTGGTCTATGCTGTGAGTCCGCTGGTGGAGGGACAGAGGTTTGATCTGGTACTGGCGGACCTGGCAGGTCTTTGGCTGCAGTCTGGGGGTAATGTAAGCCTGCAGGGTCCCATACTGCCCCTCAATAGACCTCACCTAACACAAGAATTTATTGACAGGTTAAACACATTCTTTTATGCAGTGCGTCATACCACAAGAATTAGAAGCACATGGCTTTGGTAATCATTCATAAATATCTACTTAACCCTGCAGGAGGGTTTTTACTGTGATTATGGGTAAAGTGGTGCCTGTCATATTAATACACAAAAGGCTGTATGGTATTATGTTTTTTATACAACTGCAGTATCAAATAGTTTTCTGAATAATTGAGTCAATACATGTAAGTGCAGTTTTGATGCACTTACCTTGAGCTCAAGTCTAGTAGTGTTGGCTTGACATCTGTATGTGGCCAAGAGGAAGTTCCCATTAGGCTGCTGAAAACAGAGTAAGAGTCAGGTCTCTGGAAGCTGTAGGAGGTTTGTGACTTTATGTGTATATTATGTTTTCCCTGTCAATAGAATGTACACAGCTGACCTCTGAGTCACATTCACTGAAGCTGACAACAGCTGAGTTCTTATCCACATCCAGCAGGTCTATTGGAACATCACTCTGCAAAAGAGGTCATTTTTGGTTACATTTTGCATGTTTATTTATGTTGCATGTCTGGAACATGGGACTAAGACTAGTAGAGTGGTTTGATTGTGTAAGTGCTGGATGTACCTGGAGCAGCAGATTATCAATGGCAGTCTGCACCTCCAGTGTGAGGCTGTAGCTTGCATCATCCTGACAGAGAGTAAACTTGTCATTGATGCTGAAGACAGGTACAGCAGAGAAGGCAGTGCTCGACTGCGAGATCTGCTGGTACTGCTCTCGGCCCTGCAACACTTTGACCTGCAGCTGCTCCAACTCTGCCCTAAAAGGTAACAATTTGAGTGAAGAATAAATTGGTTTCGTCCTTCTCTGTTTTTCATCGCAAGTCAAACACAGCATAGGTCATTCTTTAAAATGAAAAAAAGTGCTATTTTTCTGATACCTGAGAGCTTCTATTTTGGACTGGGTCTCTTTACTCATCCTGACCTCGTCTCCAGGGCCAGCCTCAGCCTTCTGGGGCTCAGTGGTCAAACCAGTCACCCATCCTACACGGGGGGTAATCGCAGTAATTCATATCACATCCCATAGTAATCCATAGCTGCCGAACAAGCAAATTTTTTTTTCCCCGCTGATGGACATTTAGAGAGGCAGGACAATAGACAGATTTTCTTCTCAGAAAAAACTAGAAACATTGAGCACACAGTTTTCTTTTCTAACCTGTGTAGGTGGCAGTCAAAACCTCATCATAAGACTCTTTCCCCACACAGCCCCCCTGGACAGAGGTCACGCTCTCTGACAACACCTGTAACAGAGTAAACTTTGAACATCACTGATCAGCATAAATTATTTGATACCAAGAAGTACAATGAACTTAGAATTTAGAGTGAACTGGGATTTAAATTGTAGGGAGTATATAATTTATTGAGGTGTGCTAGGCATACACTCACATGCTCAAAGCGTAACGTTGGCTCACTGTTGCTGTCAAAACCATAGACCTCGACAGTGCCATCATCCCGTCCCACCAGAATGTCTTTCACCCCATCTCCAATAATGTCATAAGTGTCAATGCAAAGAATTCCTGATAGGAGAAAAATATGTACATCTAAGACATCGGAGCATCTTTAAAACAGTTTCAATACCATGTTAATCAGAATAGCATTATATATTCCTGTAATTCTAATAAGAAAGAAGGCAAGTGGTTCATTGGTTTCTTCACCTGCCAGTTAAAATTGATCTGCCATTGTACATGGTTGTTAAATGTGAATTTAATTGGTTAAAACATACACTCTCAATATGGTCTAATAAACATTATACCTCCTTTCTTTTTGCTATTGTCAATCTCCCATTTGGTTGCAGCTGAACATTCACCGATCTGGACTAACCCTATTTTTCCATCAGCAGTTCCATAGAGAACTTCATCGCCTATACAAACAGAAAATCATTCAACATCATGTTACATCTGTTATGTTTAAAGTAGTAGAATGATTTATGGTTCTAAAACACAGCACACAGAGGTTCATTTGCCTCCATCTTTGTTGTACAGTTCCAAGACAGATGGAGGTCCAGGGACTTCTATGTCATAGGCAAGCTCAGATCCCTACAGAATAACGAAACATATAAATCTCATCTCATTGTTTGAAAGTAAACAACATAATGCATTGAAGTAAGAACAAAATTCTTGAGCTTGGTCTACCTGCAAGACTCTGAGGACCCGATCTTGGCATGCCAGGACTGGGACGAGGCGAGTTTCTGAGGACAAACATGTGATATCATTGATTTTGTCTCCAGAAAGGTAATAGTCCTGATCCTTGCAGTCACAGTAGTGATTGTAGATGTAACTTGCACACACAAAAAGGTCAGCACCGGAGACATACCTAGAGAAGAAATAAGCAACATCATTTGATAAGGTAATAATCACATAGTTCTACACAGGTCAATCAGGCTGTGTTAAGAGGAATAAGGAAAAGTGGTACTTACATGGCATTTATGCTCTCAGTGAGGTTGGCTTCAAAGGTGAGGAACTGTTTTCCCTTTTTGGTGAATCCTCGGACCTGAGAACCAGAACACATAAAGATCTTCTCCTGTGGAGTTCCCACAGCTCCTCCAAGGTCCATTCTGACTATCTTTTGCCCTGGGAGTGTTTTGAACACAGGCTGAAACATAGTCACATTTCTTGACCTTAGAACTGTTAACTGAATTTCAACACAGAGATCTCATTAACTGTACAACAATGGAAGAATTTCAACTCAAATAAGAGACATACCACTGCCTCCCCCTTCTTCATTCCAAAACATGTGAGTATACCATCGTGATCAGCAATAGCAACCTGAAAGACAGACACAAGCAATATGAGGCAGGTGTATGAATAAATCCTCAAAGCACTTAGTTGTAGTATTGTGGCACGCTACGCCACAAGGGAGGCTTCTGATTGGTCCCAAATGCATTTTGCAGCCTAAAGCATGAGTCATTAAGCAGCAAGAACAGTCCTGCAATAGATGATATGATGATCTCAACATCATGAATTCAGTCTGAGATTTTACATGCAAACCACATATTTGGCAAATTACTCAAAAATTCTTGAAACCACCTACTTGTCAAGTACCTTGAAAAACTGCTGCATGTTTATAAAATGCATAGAGTCAAAGATCAGTCAGTCTAATACTGAATGGATTCACTTACTGCACTCTGTATGGAGTTAATGAATACATTAATTTCTGAGTATAGTTAGCTTTTGAAGAGTACTGTATGTTAAAAACTACTAGTGAAGCTTTGGTGCTGTTATGATGCTAGTAGTACCTTCTGAGTTGTCTTTTTCCCCAGTGGTGGAAGCAGCCTCATAGTTTTCTGGGATGTGACACCAACCTGAGGGAAAAACGGAGGATTGTCTACGAATTAGAATAAAAAGGCAAACGGATAGGTGAGGGGAACACCTCTTCAAATAACCTTTTAAATGCAGTACGACTGTAGCAGAATAAAACAATAAGCAACTGACTCTACTTCGTTTTACCTGAATGTAATCAACTCGATTTAGGTGGATCTCCATTTTCCTTCTGCACTAGATGTCTGTGATAAGTGTAAAATTTTCAGGTACCTTATAAAACTGCAGGAATCTTTAGCTGCATAACATGTTTATCTGGAATAGCAATAGTAAGGACATAGGGAGACTGGGATTATCTACGGTGAGGAGATTAGCGCGGTGTGCTAACGTTAGCTAGCAGCTAGCTAATGAGCTAACACGATTTATTCTCACGTTAACTGTGAGTTTGAATCATTTCCAACAAAATCCACCGAGCAACATAAAACACCCGAAGCAAGTCGCGGTCCGTATGTAATAAAAAACACAACCGAAACCTTTTCAACAACAAATTTAGACAAATACGGTCTATATCACGCTTCAGCACCAGATAAACACAAGTGTCCGTTGTCAATAGCGACGCTTTAGCTGTAACAAACTGTGACGCTATTGGATGAGAATTAACGCATCAGGTTGAAGATGTGTTTTTATTGGTTGTCTCGCTCCCATAAAACCACTTGGATTTTGTATTTTCCAACAATAAGAGACAAAGAGCAGATGCATCAAAACATTAAATACAAAAATGACAGAACTCATAGTGGAAACACTTTAAAAATATGGACTAACCACTTTTAAATAGTGATTGTAGTTGGCTGTAGTAACACTAATCAGCAAGGTAACCAAAGATTTGTTTACAATCTATCCATAATAAAGTACAATGTCAAAAACAATCTTAAATATTAATTGGTTTAATTAAGAGACTGTTTTATTCTTGTCATAAAAATGTGTTGTGTCTGTAGGCAAATAAAGACATTTAACATGGCAGAAAAGAAAAATGACAGCATGCAATAACCCAGAAACCTACAGTTTCAACAAATGAACACAGGAAATACCAAAACAGTTTTCCAACTGAGAAACAAGGTCAGAATTCATTCAAAAGCATGATGCGCATTGTGCAATTAATGTAAAACAGGAATTATACAGTGAAATGTCTGGTACTTTAAATGTCCTATAAAATACAGCAGATACATGTATCTTGTTTCTCAATTCAACACCCATTTTGACAGCATACCTACACAGATTTTGCATCTTGTTAAAAGTCTGAGTTGATGACATTAATTGAATATATTTAAATTTAGGCATTTAGACAAATCAGTGTTGGATGCGTTCAGCATAAAAAAAGAAACTGGACTAGGTAGAAACTAAACTCCATCCTCAAGCCATTCAAGCACAACATGATTAAAAAGAACATTTTACATTATGTATATGCACATTTTAATTTAAGTTACTAATCTCAGAATGTTATGAATAAATAAGGACATAAAAGGACAGAACAACAACTGACACCTAATTAACCCAGCTGATGTTTACTGTGCTCCACTCAGTGAACATAAAGTGAGGGATGTCCACTGCTCGAAAGAGGTGACATTAAGAAGACAGGGAAAGAAATATGAGACATCAGTGCATTAATGGCTGCTTTTCAAGTGTACTCAAATATACAGAGAACTTTGGAGCACAGACTGTGGAGTTGACATTCAAAAAACAGTTCCTTCTGTTGATGGCATTGTCTGTCCCCATCAAAGTTTAAGTCACATCCTAAATGGCAGAAAAGAAAAACAAAAAGAGTAAAAAAAGAAAAAAAAAAAACCCTTCACAAACATGTAATCAGACTCCCGTGGGGGCGAGCCGGCTAATGAAGGCGATACTGCTGAGACACATCCTCCTGAAGAAGGCCGGGCAGGCAGGCTTCATAATGAAGTGCTCCAGAAGAATTCGCAGCTCTGTGAACAAGGTGCTGTAACGAAAATAGACTTGTTTATAACTACATATCCTAAACTCAGAATCTATCACAAACATACTACACTACAGTAAATAACTTTAAATGCCAAGTAAAGCTTTGTTATTTCTGAACTGCAGATAGCCGTGTTACATACAATCATGTCACTCAGCAATTATAAAGTTTTTTAACCCTACCCCTACCTGTTTCTTTTGCATTCATGTACTGCAGTCACTTGGCAGACATACAGTGGGTACGGAAAGTATTCGGACCCCTTTAAATTTTTCACTCTTTGTGTCATTGCAGCCATTTGCCAAAATCCAAAAAGTTCATTTTATTTCTCATTAATGTACACTCAGCACCCCATCTTGACAGAAAAAAACAGAAATGTAGAAATTTTTGCAAATTTATTAAAAAAGAAAAACTGAAATATCACATGGTCATAAGTATTCAGACCCTGTGCTCAGTATTGAGTAGAAGCACCCTTTTGAGCTAGTACAGCCATGAGTCTTCTTGGGAATGATGCAACAAGTTTTTCACACCTGGATTTGGGGATCCTCTGCCATTCTTCCTTGCAGATCCTCTCCAGTTCTGTCAGGTTGGACGGTGAACGTTGGTGGACAGCCATTTTCAGGTCTCTCCTGAGATGCTCAATTGGGTTTAGGTCAGGGCTCTGGCTGGGCCAGTCAAGAACGGTCACAGAGTTGTTCCGAAGCCACTCCTTTGTTATTTTAGCTGTGTGCTTAGGGTCATTGTCCTGTTGAAAGGTGAACCTTCGGCCCAGTCTGAGGTCCTGACCACTCTGGAAGAGGTTTTCTTCCAGGATATCTCTGTACTTGGCCGCATTCATCTTTCCTTCAATCGCAACCAGTCGTCCTGTCCCTGCAGCTGAAAAACACCTCCACAACATGATGATCCCACCACCATGTTTCACTGTAGGGATTGTATTGGGCAGGTGATGAGCAGTGCCTGGTTTTCTCCACACATACCGCTTAGAATTAACGCCAAAAAGTTCAATCTTGGTCTCATCAGACCAGAGAATCTTATTTCTCATAGTCTGGGAGTCCTTCATGTGTTTTTTGGCAAACTCTATGCAGGCTTTCATGTGTCTTGCACTGAGGAGAGGCTTCCGTCGGGCCACTCTGCCATAAAGCCCCGACTGGTGGAGGGCTGCAGTGATAGTGGACTTTGTGGAACTTTCTCCCATCTCCCTACTGCATCTCTGGAGCTCAGCCACAGTGATCTTTGGGTTCTTCTTTACCTCTCTCACCAAGGCTCATCTCTCACGACTGCTCAGTTTGGCTGGACGGCCAGGTCTAGGAAGAGTTCTGGTCGTCCCAAACTTTTTCCATTTGAGGATTATGGAGGCCACTGTGCTCTTAGGAACCTTGAGTGCTGCAGAAATTCTTTTGTAACCTTGGCCAGATCTGTGCCTTGCCACAATTCTGTCTCTGAGCTCCTTGGGCAGTTCCTTCGACCTCATGATTCTCATTTGCTCTGACATGCACTGTGAGCTGTAAGGTCTTATATAGACAGGTGTGTGCCTTTCCTAATCAAGTCCAATCAGTTTAATTAAACACAGCTGGACTCCAATGAAGGAGCAGAACCATCTCAAAGAGGATCAGAAGAAATGGACAGCATGTGAGTTAAATATGAGTGTCACTGCAAAGGGTCTGAATATTTATGACCATGTGATATTTCAGTTTTTCTTTTTTAATAAATTTGCAAAAATTTCTACATTTGTTTTTTTCTGTCAAGATGGGGTGCTGAGTGTACATTAATGAGAAATAAAATGAACTTTTTTGATTTTGGCAAATGGCTGCAATGACACAAAGAGTGAAAAATTTAAAGGGGTCTGAATACTTTCTGTACCCACTGTATTGTACCTTGATGCCATCTTACTGTTTCCAAGACAAGTCATTTTCAAATTATATCTGTCCAGCCAATTTATCAGTTCTCATGGAATCAAGATACAAACATTTCCATAGTTTCAAACGTACCCAACGTTTTTGTGCTTTAATCACAATTTTTTCATGTAATAGTAGTTTGCAATAAAATCCCTTGTGTCAAACGATGAATGACTAAGTAGGAGCTATAAGGTTGACAATAACAGAAGGTTTCTTCTCCTTGTTGGGGCTCTGCAATAATGACCTGCTTGCTGTGTATTTCCTTTACATAAATACAGACGATTTGTGATCATATTGTATTAACATCTTACCGACAGTATGGGTTTCTCCTGGAGGTGTAGCGGAGAGTTAGGAATCTGTAGTAAATAAAAGGCAGCAGCAAACTTCCCTGGCCACTGTTGATGAGAAAAATAACATGAATAACAGAAAAAACATTTTATACAATTGTAAATATTCAACTATGCCAGACAAATGAAACATGTATATGCTAACACAGTTCAGCAACTATCTGACTTCTTTGTACCTCTGGCTTGAAAGTTTGCATATGAAAATAGTGAATATCAGACCAATGCGGTAGAGCGACATGCAGGGTTAGCTGAAATACAACTCAGTAAGAATGAAAAATCTGTTTGGTTCTTAGTCAGTTTAATGTATTGTTACTAGAAAACAGAGTGACAACAGTCAGTACTTCACCAGCATCATCATTAATCCAGTTGCACTGCATCATTAATCCAGGTCATTGAAATATCTTCAATATCTCTAGACCACATTAAAAAACAAAAAAACAAAAAAAAAACAAAAAACTTGACATCAGTCGAGCATACCTGAAAAGCATGAACACAGTGGCTGGCATCAAGAAGATCTCATTACAGGCAATGAACTTCAGGATGTTCTGTTGATTGGATGTTAGTTTGTCTAGGAGGTTTCTGATGAACATCATGCTGTTGGGGCCCATGGACTAAGAAAAAAAAGAAAAAAAGCCAGAAGCAGACAAGTCAATGATTTCAGTTTATATGAAATCCTGATACAGAGAAGTAGATGTACAGGAAATTGCATTACCAATCATAAGCTTTTATTAGATTTTTAAGTTAAATTTGGGTCTCTGAGTTGATTGAGTGGATAATTAAAACACTATTTAGCTGGTGGCAACATCCCACCTGGATGTTAATCAATGCTCTGCAAATAGCTTTCTGTCATACATTTTTAATAAATAGCACAAGAAGTCACAGCAGATGACTGCTGCCTCATGCTCACATCAAGGACTTTCTTTGTGTAGGTAGTCGCATGAAGCAAGGAGAAGAGGAAGACTGGGAAGATGCTCACTAAATAGAAGTGTTAAGGATCAGCATCAAAAGACAGAATACACCTCCCAAATAAATGTATTACAGTTAGTGGGTTACATAATCGTCAATACTGAGACAACATATGTATGAATGCTTAAAATTATGTAACTTGTGTAATGTATGTAATCCCTATTCAGTATATAGTGCAGTGCACTATGCACTTCAATGTGACACTGATTAGAACTGAATGTGCAGAGTTCACCCATGTTATCAAAAGACACAAAATGCCTACATAAACAGTCTTTGGAGATACATCACATTAAAAAAAAAAAAAAATTTGTTTTTAAATCAACAAAATCCACAAACAGACTGGCATTATAGCTGCACCCAAAGAAATACATTTTCATAATTTAAACAGACTTTTCTGTGTATTTCAAAGTGAAAGGATACTTGTGATGGGATAGGAGTTGACCAGGATAAGGGAGTAAAGCAGGTAATGGCAGCTATCCTCCTGAAGAGCCTGGGCCAAGAAAGCTCTGCTCAACTGGAAGCGTGGAAGCCTTTGATGCAAGCGAAGGGCACTGGTAAGTGCATTCGCTAACAAGGCTCTCTGGTAGAAGTTAGCTGCTGCATATGGTCTAAAATAAACAATGACAGATAATAAGATATATACTCAGGCTGAAAAAAGAAGAAAGTAATATACTGCTGTTAATCATCCATTCTTATTTAATGACAGTAAACAGACACAGAACCACTGGGCATACTTACCCCAAAACTGGCAGAATAAACATCACAGAGCAGTAGACAGTGAAGAGCCGTGACAGCCACATTGCAGTTTCCAACTTATTGCTCATCAAAAATTGCTGCAAAAGAAAGGAGGTTTAGACATGTGGTTGAATGTTAAAAAAACTTTTTTCTTTGAGTACGACTAATTGTGGGTTTGTAACAAAAAACTCTGGCACAATATAAAGTGCAGTTTACAGTTACCTTCAGAAACTCTGAATGTTGAAACTGTTATGAACACGTGTCAAACTCTGAATACTGAGATTGCCACAATGTTTGGATACCTCTTCTATATGTAATATAAGCAAATATGATAGTGGTGTAGGCATGACAGGGGTAATCTTTGTGTGTATACTCGGTCATTCAATTGCCAGTGTAGGAGGCAGATTAGAAGCAACACAGTCAAAATCAACACAGGCTAAAATATCCTGATTTAGTCACTATAGGCTAAGCTCCAAAACATTAGACCCAACAGTTTTCATGATGTTACGCAATACTGTGAATTATAAGACTCGCCCTGTCAGGTAAATACCCATATCTTTCAAACTCTAAGACCCTGGCTTGTAATGCGGTCTCATTTCCAATAATGTTCATACCATCACACATTATTTTAATCAGACTTTGCAAATTTCCTCCAGAGCCAGTAAAAAATTGACAAATGTTTTAAAGGCTGTGTAGAAATCCTTGTGATTAGAATCTGTGTGTAATCATGAGTAATGACTGAGAAATAACTGCAAGATATAACAAGGAAGGTCAAGCAGCCAACTTACCACAGGCCCTAGCTGGGGAGGAGGGCTTTGTTGGTTTGCATCAGCCATCTTTGCGAGTGTGAGTCTTTCCGGGAGGGAAAAACACAACATCATGAAAAAATATGGACTAATACTTATCACAATGAGAAGGAATGTCACTTCGGAATTTGGACAAAATTATCAGTCCAAGGTTTAATTTGGCTGGGATTCAAAGGAAGAACTGTACAATCCTCAGACAAGTTTTCAAATAGACTATTTCCCACACTACTAAATTATGAATATAAATGCATTTACAGAATTATTCTAAGTATGTAAAAGTCACAAAAAGTCACCTATGTAGCTAAGCAGTACCAGAATCACACAATCTAACTTCAGTGACAAATTGTCTTATGTGACAGTGAGCTGACTGGCTTTTGGACTCTTAGTGGACAAAAACGCAGCCTGAACATGTCACATTATTTTCATGCCTTATGACATATGCCATTTTAAGTGAGCTCTAAGTGACATGGATTAAATTAGTAACTTAACTATATTAATGACCAATAGTTTGCTTAGATATTAACTAATATGGCAAACTAAGAAGAGTGAGATTTGGTTTCATCTTAGAAAACATGCAGAACTCATTAACACAGCATTGTTGTGGTGCATAAACGTTAACAATTATTTTTGTTTACAAAATAAACTTAAGAAAAAAAAAGAGTTAAACCAGTAGTAAATGTAAAACAGACTACAAAAAAAAATCAGCAATAAGCCAACAAACATACAAAGGTGCATTATGCTCTGCGAATGAAGGGGAATATAATACATTTTGCAAACTGAGATGAAAACGTTTTAATGCATGTGGAATAAAAAGTGCACTCTCTCTGCATGTGCTCTGAAGGGAAGCTGTAGCTGCATTAGCTCACCTGCTGACAGTTGGGCTAAGTTAGGAAGCTAACGACTAGCGCCACTTTAAAACTGAAGGCCGGTTGCGCTGGAAAGAGCTAAGCCGGTAACTACTGCTCAGTATACATCAGTCCAAACTATTTTGTATATCTGTGTATAACAAAACCAGAAAAGGCGACTGTATGTAAGTCACTAATAGCAGGAGCAATGCTAATGTAGCCAACAGCTAACGTGGCTCTAGAATATTCTGTTACCATCGTTACTAGCTAACGTTAGCCACCTAGCATTTCGCTAGCTCACGAATTTATGTCAACCTGTTACCCTCACCGCTAACATCAGCTCTAACAGCTGTTTAAAAAGCCAATTCAGACCTAATACCCCGGATTGTCTGTGGTAAATATAGTGTTCATGAAAACTTACCAGTGTTGCAGCGTCGAAATATGCCGGTGCGTCGCTAAGTCGGAACCACACTGCAATAATGATCAGATGACCTTCTGGAGCGAGAAGATGATTTAGTCTCGCGAGAGTTTAGATCCTGGCTCACAGACAACAGTGTTTTAGGGGATAATATATATATATATCATATATATATATATATATATGTATATATGATATATATATACATATATATATATAAACTAAGACAATGATATATATATATAGATATATATATCTATATATATATATAAACTAAGACAAGACTGACTTTGCTGCTCTGTGATTTATTTCTGAAAAGTATCAACACAAACCTTAAGAAATAATTAATTGCAAGGCATTTAAGCAATACCTCTGTTTATGTTTGCTTATCTCCTATGGCCTTGTTGTCCTCTTTTATTGATGTGAATTAATGTATGTTCCCAGCACAAAGGGCAACTGGAGTCAAACTCTTTGCATTTCCACACATATCAGCAATAAATTGCAATAAATATTATGGTCTTAGTTTGGTCAAATTTCTACATTGAGTAGCGAGAAATGAAGGGAGCCTGAGAAATGAGGGGAGCCTGAGAAATGAAGGGAGCCTGAGAAATGGGGGGAGCCTGAGAAATGGGGGTTGCCACAATCTGCCGCTTACATGCAGAAAAGACCATCTATTGAAAACTGGTCCTTCACTTGGTGCAGGGCTTAAATAGTAATCATAAAGTAAGACACGTCTCGTTGTATTGCGTTCTCTAAACTGTCCTTTGGCTGAAATTATTGTTATTCTGGGGCTACATTCTAGTTATTGTGATGAGTATAGTTTGAGCATGACATCTGCAGACACAGACATCTGCACAGTGCGCCTGCGCCAGTGTCAACGCCCATATAGGTTACTCTAAGCTTGCAACAGTTCAAGAACAAGGCTATAGGCTATTTGAAGACCATTGGGCTTTCTGGGATTCTGCATATCGTTTTAAAAATAGATTTTGTTCAATATTTATCCTGCTTTTTTTAATCACATATGATCTACGGCTTTTCCCAATTCAAATGATATTTCATAAAATACCACAAGAGGGCGCACCCGACCAGACTATCATATTGCTGCAGCTTGGCCTAAACCCTATGTTGGATAATTCTTTTAGCTTTAAGTGCGCCTTATTGTGTCCCAACATGTTTTAAAATCTTACATCTGACTGCTACTGTAGCGCACATATCCGCAGATTATTGGCACGAGTGTCGCAGGATGATGTGTTTGCTGCAGATGCTATTTGAAAATATAGGCAGTGTAAGCACTGTAGAATCTAATTATTTCTTTGCAAAACCTAATTAGGCATTAAAAAAGGTTAACGCCAGCGCCTGAAACGTTTTTGTTTAATAATCCCATTACTGACGGCTCATCATGTATAAAATGGTGCAGGAGGACACTAAGTTTCCACTTGTTAAAGGGAATCTCTGAGAAATAGTCGCAGATTCTTGACTCTATGTGCGATTGGAAATTAGGGCTTGTAGCCTAATTAAACTGCGGAGACTCACAGCACCCAGAGTAAGTAAGGCTGCAGCGTCCTGCCTCGCATGCATTTTCTATGTTTAATTGACGATTCTGCCTGCTGCAAAACATTGTCACTAATTTCAGTTTTTTTTCTTTACGCTGTCGTCTAATTTGTTGGGCATAGGCGTACAGTGAGAATAGACTGATGATTTTTTTAAGCGTCAGCTCCTTTTGGACCATTACTGGTCACTAGAGAGCTCAAGGTGAGAATTTAAATGAGACAACATTTTCCGCCCGACTTTTGATTTGATCCTGAGGAAAACCTGTGCGATACTTTGATAAGAGATAAATCTTTATATCCCGCATTACTACATTTTAAATATAGATGATTTTACAGACATATGAATCTACAAACAGTGTTGCTGAGAAGAATAACGATTAAAGGAAAGACAGCTCCTGTTGCACCAACTTTCCTTTTGGTAAAATCTCGTTTTAGTGTTATAATAATGAATGTTTTGACAAAAAGCAACATAGAATTTGGGCTATTGTTCTTAATATTTTACAGCAGGCTATAATCTATAATTTGTATGAATATCAATTATAAAACCAGTATTCGGTCGTTTTATTTAAAGGATAAAGCATTTGCGATACATTTTTCCTTCAAGTCATTGAAAACCCATAAATTAGTGCAAGTTGTTTTCTGTGTATCGGTCAGTGATGATGCGTAAAATATGCGTAAAATATAGATTAATAATGATAGTTATTATTACATTTAATTAAAATATTGAAGACTGCTACGACATCTACTACACCTATAGCTAATAATAAGCCTGATAATAACATTCATATATTCCTGCCTTTGCCTAAACGACCTGCGCACCTTTTTCTGCCTTTCCATCGTTTCCATTAACGATTGTGCATCAACAGTTTTCGGGGGGAAAAGAAGAAAAGAGATGTGAGTGGCAGACCAAAGCGAAAGGCCTCTGTAAGAAATAAACAGCCGCTGCATAGTGAAGTGAATGCGCTTGTAATGACTGCGTCTCAACCTCAGGATCTATTCGTTTTAAACAAACAGGGTGTGGAAGAGGATGAAAATCAGGACAAGCGAGGATGACGACGGGAAGAAAGAGTCGGGTTTGATAGGGAGGAAAAGGAGGACACGGTGAATTTTCCTCAAACTGGTTAAAGAAACAATAAAGCGAGTTATCAACAGGCTTCTCTGCCTTTTATCTCTTTGTTGCCTGAACTAAGAAGGCGTTTCTCAGAAGTCCCAAACCAGCTAAAGGCTGATGGGCTGCAATGATTTATAGCGGATATAAACGACAGATACACACTTCGAAAAAATATACTATTATTTCGTTGTGGAAATAAATAAAATCATGTCTCCTCTTTTGTGGCATCCTACAAAAATAACCCTATTTTTAGGGTGTTTAATGAATGTCTCTTGGTTTCAGCGCTAAGTATAAGCTACATAATACTCTGGAAAACGTGCCTTTGCAGTTTGGAAGGTTTAGGCGGCAGTCAAAACTATATTGTAAGAAAAAGTGGAGCTTTTACACTGTGAGACTGACATTGTCCGCACGGTGGAGGTCAGGACGCTGCTGAGCGTTATTGCAGCAACTCATTGAATAATTGGGCTGTTTAGGTGTCTTGTTGAAAGCAACTGTTTGAATTATTCTTTGTCATTTGGGATTTTTTGACAGAGCAAGTTTTTTATTAGAATTTATGGGATTTAAGAAAAAACATATATAAGGAAAAATAGGATGTTATCCATGCAGAAGTTTATCTTTGAGGCTTTAAAGGTTAATGTTAAACAAATATGCTCCGTTGGTTTTAGTTACTTCATTTATCTTTTTTTATTAGATGCATGTTCCACAATGTTTTCAGGGCCCAGTATTTAGCTGATGTGCACAATTAACAAAATGCAACAATTTCACTCTGGGATTTTAGACCTTGACTGACACGGAGAGTTTTTCTGCCTTTATATGTGTAAAACATATTTTTTAAGGGGAAGTCATCTGTATTTGTTGTACAATAACATGGCTGTTATATTCAGTCACATTTAGGCTGTACTCCTGACATCTTAGCTTTCCTTATGAGCTTTTCCTGCAAATCATCCATTTTATGGAAAAGCGTCTGGCTGTGACATTTCAGCCCCGTCTTCACTGCACTGTACACTGATGCGCCCTTCTTCATAAATTTTCCAGCATCTCTAAAATCTTCCATTTTCTCCATTAGTGTGCAAAAACAAGAGCTTCACTGAAGTCTTGAAAATAGATTTCTGCATTCCTTGAAATATAAAAAGTAAAATCCCAAATCAATAATCATCCTTTTGCAGGAAAACATGCTTTATATTATTTTAAATGTATTGACAGGAAAGAGCATCTTTTGTTTCTTTAAAACTAAAAGTCAAGTATTGTGGGTTTAATATTTTCAAAATAAAAGTATTAACCAAATGTAATTACTGCAATATTCCTAGAAGGGATCGGTCTGCACAAATGATTTTTATTTTGTTTATGAGTATAAAAAGCACATTGTTTTCTGCTTAGTTACTTCGATAAAGGCCTGAGGGAGTCTGATGTCCACAGTCAGCCCTGAGCCAATATCTATTGACATAGAATGCAAAGCGGATCCACCAGAAAACTGGCTTTTCCCTTTTAGAGAGTAAAGCTATGTTTGTTTCTGGGTTGAATGGGGGTCTATAATGGAACTGATGGCATCGGGATTGTCACCACAAATGGTCTGGGCGTTTTGCAAGACTGTTTGACAGAGCCTATTATGTCATTGGTCACGTCCCTCCACTCCTTGCTTGCTTGGGTTTGAATGGGAGTGAATTAATCAAATGGTTTGAGAGAGATCAGCCAACTTAATGCACTTTGTGTCAAGGTCTACAGTGATCTGAGACCCTGGCCTCCTGCTACCTGCACTGTTTTTATCTGAACATCTCTATGTTTGAACTGCAACCAGACAACTGTATTCCTAAAGGGACATTTGATGTGGCACTAAAAACTAAACTGAGTGTGACCTCCTGTTCAATAGGTGTTTAAAAATATCTCCTAAATAATCCCTTGAACATTTCTACAGGAACTTAGTGTTTCACTAGACTGATTACAGGGACATTATGGGGGATTAAGAACGATCACTGTGTATCTCTATAGCATCATTTTAAATATATTTAAAATGATTAGATTAGGGAACTTTCTTCTAAGACTGCAGGACATCTGAAAACAGCATAGTTTGTCCAAGAGACACGTCTGTCTCAAACATCAAACTCTAGAATTACCACTGAGAAGTTGCCATTTTAAACTTTCAATTAACACATTTAATTTATTGATGAATGTCTGACTAATAAGACGCAATTAGATGAAATTAATATTTGTATTCTATAGAGGCCTTTGTGTCTGAGGATTTAAAATTGTTTAAATGACTACTGCTCAAGGGAATATGGTGACATCTA
Source organism: Mastacembelus armatus (assembly GCF_900324485.2). Taxonomy (NCBI): domain Eukaryota; kingdom Metazoa; phylum Chordata; class Actinopteri; order Synbranchiformes; family Mastacembelidae; genus Mastacembelus; species Mastacembelus armatus. The sequence continues at coordinate 4,359,357 of NC_046642.1, read as the reverse complement.
TAATCAGATGTCATTATCATTTGGATAATTTCTGTGGAAATTCACCGTTAAGGACTCCTGGAGCTCAATAGACCCCAAAACAGCCACCATCACATTTGTTTTCCAGTTGGGAAAATGGTCCAACTGCTCTAAAATCATAACGTTATTGCTTCATCAAACACAATCAAAATGTGAATTAATCAAAGCACTCTGCGTTAAAGCACGTATGCATGAGCATCGTTTGGCTGTAATGGATGCCTTTGAAATTTGACGTTATTATTTCCCGTCATTTCTGGAAACAAATTGAACATTTATTGCATATATATTAAAAATTATACAGTCGTCGAGAGAGGCTGATGTCTCTTTTATTGAGGCGCACCGAGAGGTGAGGTCTCACCGGATCAATTTCCCTGTCTTGTTACTCCCGCAAGAGGATGTTTGGAAAATGCCTGCAACGTTAAATTGATTCAGAAACGAATTCATAACTTGGGGGTTTAAGCAATTTTGTGGCGCCCAGTTTTTATCCTTATCTTCTCTTTTGTTTCATGTTTTGATTACTTTAAGCATCCAAATAAAGTTTCGTACCATTGTGTTCCTCATTGAAACAGGGTTATTCTCAGTTCTGTGGCCGTTAGTCCACATTGGCCCATTTTTCATTCTTTGCAAAAAATGCATTTAATACACAGGGTTTTGGGTGGCTTCACAAACATAGCCATTAAGCAGTCACAATGCTTTTATTGTGCACTTGATCTCAAAATAGAGGCTGGTCTGACTGCAGGATCCAGACGAACCTATGGAAAAGGCCTTGTCTTTGTCTGCCTGTACGGAGATGAATGGCCCGTGTCAACCAGATGATTAGTTTGCACTATTAAATTGTCAAAAAGGAAGGATTTTTCCCTAATAGTGCCTTTTCGTGAAGAATTATGGAATTCAGAGTTGTTTGCAACTGCTGGGGAACTTGCGGGGCTTCGCAGGGGCGAGGGCGAAGGTCAGACGGAGTTCTCAGCGCTGTGTCCAGTGTGGCACAGCAGTCAGGGAGGATGTGGAGACAAACATAGGTCTTTTTCCTACAGCATGGGGAGATTAATCTCTACGCTCTATGAAAAGTATCCATGCAGTGACGATTCAGAAGGCGCAGACTTAAATGGGTGAACCAGCATCCAGCCATTTACAAAATGCGTAAAATACGTGCGTAAGTGGCTAAAAATGCCAGTTTAACATCACTTAGAGAAGACACGATGCTAACCATAGCAAACAGGACACAAGTGATTGTCATTTAGCCTATTAAATTTAGACTTAAATGGAACTTAAGATCATTTTTACTTCAAGAACCGCGATTCATTGGTGCGTAATTTCCAACTCATGTCTGTCAGCGCCTCTCCCAAGCCATGAGCTGTCTATCTGCATGTCACGACTGGCCTGCACCATCAAAGAAACCCCTTTCCATTCTGCTCAGCCTCTATTCTAGTGCCAACGTTTTGTCTTACATGTTAACATCTTGGCCCGATCCATTTAATCGCCAACAACAAATCTATGTTGACTCTAACACTCGCATCCTTTGTGCCCATTATGCGCCTGCCCTCACTTGAAGATTTATGTATTTTTGATATTAAATTCCTTCTGTCATCAAGACTGCTCTCTTGTTGACTTTTCTTGACCTATCGACCTCGTTCCCCAAACTTTCCCATATTTAACGCGGGACCCCATCCTCCCCTCCCCAGTTTCTTCTGCTCTACCACAGCTGAATGCTCTGTGGCTCCTTTTGTTGGCATGTGCTGTTTGCACTGTTCTTGAACTTCTGTGTGCTGCCCTGTCCCCATCCCATACTTTGAACCCAGCGGAACAATCTTCTCCTGAAAATAGTGCTTTATTGTTCACTAACCCATGGAGTCAATTCACTAAACTATTGCAGACTCCTTCATTTGCTGGAGACCAGATGAAAGTATTGAGGTTTAAACATTGGTCGGCGTGATGACTTATGACGTTCCTCATGTTCCCTGAGCTAAGGCTTTCAAACAATCTTCACTTGATTTCTGTGCTTCAGTCACATTCTTCAAACTGCATTCATCCTCCGTTGACGCAGAATGACGGATGTCCATATACCGTAACCATATATGACATCCATGTCGTCCATACAAGCTTCCCTCTGGCTGCCCAGCTTGCTAATTAGTTAAACAAACGCTAATACTAATGATCCCACAGGCCTGGTGAGCTTTGGGGTTTTTGTTCGTCGACTTTGCCCCAGCTTCTCCTGCTGGAAACTTGGCCCCTCTGACCCGAGCTATCACCGCGCTGTGGAGATGGCTGGACCGCCCTGTCCGGAGTCCAGCCCCCCAGGGGCCAAAGGGCAGCGGCCGAAGCCGGGGAATGCCACCACCAGCTGCTAGCGGTGACACCATTTACAAAAGGCGCTTGGTGAGTAATCTCCTTGTGCGCTGTCAGTGTTGTGACAGTGCTGGCCTGACATTTATTTACTCTCTCATTGGACCAAAAACTGAAGGTTTGTTTGAAGAAAAGAACCATAAAGCCCCTTAGATGCTGTTACTGTAAAGCTCATGGCATCTTTTATGGCAGGTCCGGTTGGTTTCATTAAGGAGGTTGTATAGATTCATTAACAATGACAACAAGAAAGTTAAACGGATTATGTCTTGTCAAGGACTGGAATATCAACCTCTTTAAAAACTTCAAACTACAGACAGAAAAGCCAGAAGCATTTATTGATTACAAAATTAACACAAAACTGGCCCTTTTAATAGATTATATCCGAAGAGCAAATTATCTTTTAATATTATTAAACATTATAAGCCTTTTATAAAAGGCTTATAGGAGTGGCACCATGTTTTTACTTTCTAACAAGCCCAGTTCTGTTACATACAGTTTTAATCAGCAAGTCTCCAGCTGTAAGTGGAACCAAGGGGCCCAACCCTTTTCTAGAGATAAATGATCTAAAGGGTCTAAAGAAAGTTTCACAACTGGATCCCCAGAATTTGTTTTATTGCTTATGTGCAATATTAATTATGTGTATTTGGGCCAGTGATGAGCTGTTATTAAATGGTGCCTAATTATAAAGTGATATTAAAACCTGTCATATTTCTGTGTTTGTTTGAGATTAATAAAATTCATTACTGCCACAAAGTGCCAACCATTGTAGTTAACCAGGTTATATTCCAATTAAATATTAGGCTAGATAAAGTCATAAAACTAAATTATACTTTCGTCAAACATACAATAAGAGAATCCGCCGCAGCTTTAATGCCAGTGATAACTATGGTCAATTATGCGGTCACAGGTTGTGTATTTGTCTGAAAACCATCTTGGGTTTATGTCCTGTTCTTTCCAAATTCAAAACGTTTTTCTTTCTGCGCAGCCCGCAGTGCGGTTAACACTGGCCCATTACACGCTGTCATTTGTGGCTCTTGGTGTTATTTGGACAATGTTTGGCCATTTACCCGGCCTGTGTCTGCGCGCACCAAGGAGGTCTCGACAGAAATTGATACTAATTGCGGGGACTGTACACTGCTGGCTGGTGGAGCGCCTGCAGGCAGTTGGAGAACCTGCTTGTCACCGCCTAATTGACAAGGGCTTGTCTGTCCTGGGAGCAGCTGGTCCTAAGCACTGGCTCACAATCGCAATCTTGACACGGCCTCCACTCGCCTGAAGGAGTTTTGAGGGGAAACGCCGTTAAAGGGAGATTTATTGAATCTCCCTTTGGGTGACGCCGTATTAACTACGCAATATAGGCTTATTTCCACGGGTGCAAACGGGAGCCACGCTCCTAGTATTAATAACAGAAGGTGACAATTAGGCCAGACAGGTGACATTTCTTGTGACATTATGAATCACTGCAAACAAGACAAGCGCGAGTAAATGGAAGCTATGAGCTGCATGGACCGACGTCGGTTTTAAGGAGAAGTTATTTTACTTTGCGCAGCTACATGACACACAATGAGCCTATATGCGCAAATCGGATGAATGCAGGGGGATGTGTTGCAGCAGCCATTCAGCCTGAGAGGCGACAGCACAAATAACATCAACCCTCACAGTAAAATAATCAATTCATTATTCTGGCCTGTTTCTATTAGCCCTGCCTTTATAGCTGAATGCTTCAAGAGGAAAAAGCCAAGCAAGTATTGTTTTGGTCTGCAAGTGGAAAAGGTTTTGCTCCACTTTCCCACTGCCTGTAAAGAAACGCTGCTTTCTGGCCCTTTTGAACTGAAAATCCTGATTTTTTCCCTGGTGTTCTCCGGACGCGCTCCTTTCTTTCTGAGGAACAATGACAACACTGGAGCACCCCGCCGGTGTGCCACAGTTGGGGATCCCCCGGATTGTTTTGGACATCTTTGGATTTCATCAATCAAAATGACTGCAGTTTTCCATAAAAATGCTGAATTTGGTCCTGGAACCGAGCGGGCAAGGTAGAAAATACGAAGCTGTCCTTCTTGATGATAAATGGCCATCCTTTGATTGAGCAAACAGAGAAATGCGTGCCACAGTACTGAGAAACAGGCGAAGATTGTTAAGAGAGTACTCATGGCCTTGCGTCAGATCATGTCAGAAATGAATCGACCAGAAACATTAGGCTATAAAAGCAAACAGACATTCCCAAACCTGGGAAATACGTGAGACTTAAGGGCAGGACAGTCTTTAGGTGGACACTGGTCAAAACTACTATCTGGAAATGTAATGAGCAGACTTCATTTGCTTGACCATTAGCAGAACAACTAACAGCTTTTTGGAAGCAAACACCAACAGTATTAGGAAGAGGACGAAGGTTATCTCTCTGAGTGACAGGTATGAGTCTCAGCTGTTGTTACCAGATATCATCCCAGCAATACTGGGCGTTCTCACCAGGTTACTGGGTGAAACAAACCAGATTAGGACCCATACAGGAGTCTGAAGGAAGCTGAGCACAATCCTGCACAGCCTCCTACCAATATACCCCAGTTAACATGGGAATACTGCATCCCATTGACTGAAACCTGATTAGCTACAAATGGGTGCACTGCAAAGCAAAACTTTTAATTTTCTGAAGAAGCAATTATGATCTAATGACCACGCAGGCGCTTCTCAAGGTGTCTTCTCTAAACGACCTTAATTCTGCAGCTAATTATCCAATATTGACATTTTGTCCCACCCCAGGTCAGTAGGTCAACAGTTGGAGATTAATGGCACTGGAAGGAGGATACAGAAGAGCAAAACTAGGAAACATCACCTTAATATGATAATGCATTATGCTGCACACTCTGTTAGACCCTTTATTGTACTTTATTAAGATATGTTAGGTTATAGCACCTCAAAGAGGCCTTACATTATGTCTCTTATGCATTTGACCTTATTATTTGTTACATTTTGTATAAATATCTATCTATCTATCTATATCTATATATATCTATATATAGATATATATATATATATATATATATATATATATATATATATATATATATATATATATATATAGTAGTTAGTTTGTCATTGTTTTAGGCCTATATGCTCATCTATTAACACAAAGACTACATCCATAGTTTATTTTTTACAATTCTTATAACATTCATTGTGTGATAGTTTGCGCCCCCTCCTCCTTTCTTAAAGATATAGCAGAGTTGACTGGCTTGTCGTGCTTGAAGAATTGTTTAATTTCAGGGCCCCGGCGTTTCCTGAGGTGAGGTCTGCATTGGCTGCTAATAGAGATCTAATTGATGGGCCGAGTCCCGTTTCCGTGCTCTCTCTCCCTTTATTGCGCCCTGGCGTCTGCTGTAAAATAGGTCTGTAATCAGATTCTGCCTATTCCTCCTGGAGCAGGATGAGAGCTCAGGGCTGCTGAGGGAGATGGGGCAAAAAAAAGAAGAGAAAAAAAAAAAAGAAGAAAATCGTTATTAAAAAAGTTAAGTCTTGAGTAGAGATTTGACATACTGTTGAGGCTTGATGAAAGAGAGTAAAGTGAGCTTTAACACACAAATCCTTCACTTTTTAGTTTCACTTTTCTTTAAACAAACCTACACAATCCCTAAAGAAACCTCATATGTGGCTGTTGACTTATCAGTGTGATTGCAGTGACCGTATCAAGGTTGATTTTTCAGAATATTCCTTTATCCCTTTGGGGATTTATAGTTTTGTTAGAGTATCTGTGCACTGAACCCCTCTTCTAAAATTCTGATCTACAAGATTACTATAGATCTGTCATAAAAGGCTTTGTTATTGCTGCCAAATGCTCACAATAATTATTTTTTTAACATAGTTATATGTGCTTTCATGACTCCGACTGTCAGTTCATGATCTAATCAAATACCACACAGACCAATCTGCCAGTGTTGTCATGCACCCACTAGATACAGATGTCAATCAAATCTGAGCAGGGACCAGCAGAAACAGAAACAAACTGATTCTCTGTGTTTTTCTCTCCTCTGCTTCTCTCTCTCCATCTCCTATAGAGCTTCCTGGAAAGCTGTGATTGGCTGCTTGTCTGCGCAGTGATAGCGGCCCTGGAGCCAAGGATGATTGATGATGGTGAGGGCAAGGCCGAGGGCTGGTAGTATAAAGCCCCATAGACGCCGCAATAAAGAGCCTGGCTAGTGGAGAGCCTGGGCCCCGCTCAATAGGGCCCCTCCGCCTCTGAGGACACACAGCTAGAGAAGTGCATGGAGAGAGAGAGAGAGGGAAAGGAAGAGAGGGAGAAGGAGAGGTGCTCTGTTGTTGGATAATCCGTTTAGCTATCGAGCCAGCAGCCGTCTGAGGATGGATAAGTGCAGCGACGGATGTGTGTGGGGTGAAAATAGCAGGGGTTGGCTGGTGAAGTGCTGGAGGGGGCAAGCAGGGATGAGGGATATGAAGAGCGAGAGATAGAGTGAGGGAGTGAGGGAGAGATGGATCATCCAGTCTCAGGATGCATAATGGGGAAAAGGGAAATGGATGAACCAAACTGGAAATAAGATCTGCAGGCTGCTTTTCACACACAGAAATGATCACAAGCTAAAAAGGAGTTCATTAAAAGAAAGTGATTAGTGCCTCAAATGAGTGATAAGGCCTTTCTGCTGCTACTCTGGTGGCCTTCATTCAGCCTACGGATGCATAACTGGGGTGACCTTTGCTTCAACAGATCAATGAGACCCTCCAAGGTTGGATTCCTTTGGTGATGTGTCCACCACTTTGGCCCCAGACCGCATGCAGCCCTGTTGTAACCCCCAGTGCACAGCAGCTCTGAAAAGCACAATTAGGCAGCAATCTGCTCCTACCAAGTCAGCTTTTAGTGACTCCAGCATGGCTACACGGTGTCCTGCAGACCCTCCTGGCTGGAGTTGGCAGGATGAAGGTCTGAGAGAGCAAAGAGGACGGAGACCATTCCCCCATGATCATCTTCACTCTGCAGGGTCCAGAGAGTTCAAAGACTGGGGGAAATTTATTTTTTAATCATGCGCAGATAGTCAGATCCTGCATATATGGCACTCACATACTTTACACAGGACAAAACAAGAGCAATCAATACTCCTGAAAAACAATAAAAGTGTAAAATGATTGTGGTGCTGTTGGAACATAAACATTTTGAATATCATACTGTCAAAATATAATTTTGAATTTCATACACTCTGCATGGCACCCTGGCTTTCTTAGCAATATCCTGTGTAAGTCACTCATATTCATTTGCATTTAAATTATATTCAGAGCTGGTTTTTATTCAGTGTTTCATAACATTTGTCAGACAGCAATATGTTTCTGACATTCTTCATGTTTATGTCCTCTCTGAAAATAAATCTACCAAAGTTCTATGAAATAGAGCTGCCCTTTGCTTTTTATTCCATCATTTCATGTGTCAATATAGTGTCTTTAATGTTTGTTTTTATTTTCACAGCACATGTCAGGTCAAAGTGTGTCAAGAGTTCATAAGCAAATTGTTCATGTTCACTAACTGACCAAAAATAAATGATAAAAATATAATCCAGAGTGAATGAACTCAAACAATAAATCTATCTGTGGATGATAAAATATGGGATGTGTACAAATAAACACAAAACTGGCAGGTGAAGGAAGACAAGAAGTTGGGAAGTTGGCAGTAAAGTCAGTTAGGACCAAACAACACACAGGAGAAATGCCTTGAATTATGGATTGTATAAGGAGCCTTATGTAATCGTACATCATAAAAGACTCCCATTACACATCAAAACTCAAGCCATTTACTATACTGAGAAGCTCATGATGACAAGACATCATTTTCTTTCATTATTCTGTTTGTAAACACTTCTAGAAAACCAAAATAGAAAGAATGAACACTGAACACATTTTGCCTGTTAGACGCTGGATGAGAATAAAAGGACTGAGGACTTACTGTATGCATACCCTGGTCGATCGCACAGCAAACAAATAGGCAGTAGTCATGGCTGAAGGACCTGTTGGAGGTTACACTGTGAATATTTAACATTTATCACTTGTTTCCAATGAGTTCATATAACTTTAGAATAAGAAACTAACAGCTTCAGTGTCTAATGCTGCAGGTGAAGAAATAATGACAAGATGACAGCAACAAGCTTTGGTCCAAGGTGAGAAGAGTCAGGGATGAAAAATAATGATGTAATACAATATAATATTACGGTATGGTGAGGTTACACTGAAATTCATTTTGCATCACAAGACAGTTCAATCTAGAGGTAAATTAAATATACAATTACATATACAACATTTTCTCAAGGTTGGTTAAGACACATTATGGACTGATGTATAAAAATTTACTATGCTGCTACATTTAAAGTGACTCTAAATACCTTGTTAGAGAGCAGGAGGTTGTGGTCCCCATTGAAGACATGTGAGGAGTCAGTTTAGAAGTCTGAGCCCAGCAAACTGCAGACAGTCATAAACAAACCTGAGGAGGTGAAAGAAATGCAACAGTGAGGAGTCAGATATAGCGACGGTGGAAACATATCTCATCAAATAAAGCAACTGGCTTTACAGATTAACATACCTGCTCAGGTGCAGTCTGAGGCTGCATGGTGCTGTATTATTATGTCTTAATAATCTCTTCATGATTTGAATCAACGACTTACACTATTTACTAATGAACCTAAAACTGCCTAACTAACAACAAATTACACCTTATTGCTTTACAGCCAATTAAAGCCATAAAAAAGCTGTGAGCAGCTCAAAAGCAATAGGTTAATGAAGGCATAACAGTCAAATACGTCTTTATTGATGTGTGATTAGTGTTGGGGCCTTATTCATGGGGTATCCATAACTTGATTTTGCCTCCGATTTTAATTGCCTAATTGGAGTGATTATTTAGCAATGGGGAAACCATTCCACCTGTTCCTCCTCCGTATCCCTGAAGTGTCTACAGTGTTTGGTAGTTGGTGTGTACAGTTACTCTGCACCTTGATGCTATAAATTACAGCCTGGAACATTTCTTCTTAATTAGCAATATATCAGTGTAGTTTATATAACATGTAAGTACAACAGTTAGAAACAAGGGGGAACAATCTGCAAACCAAAAAAAAAAAAAAATACTGCAACAAACAGGTACAAATTAATTTTATTATTAGGATCAAACTCAGAACACAAGATATCGTCTTTTTTATTCCACAAATTCTTTTTTCTTATAATGTGGTGCCTACATTTCCCACAATGCAACGTGACCATCAACAGTTCAAGTGAACATTTGAGTGTGTTAGTAGCCTAGAGCCTCTGACCCCAGAGCAGAGGCCTGGTACTGTCACATCTTTCTACACCTCCTGTTTTGTTCAAACCTTTAGTCTTCATACCCAACTGAAGTTTTAATTCAACTACAAGAAGTTTTACTAGTATAAGTATAGAAGTATATTATTTTTCCACATATGTAGTGTTAATCCACAAGACCTTAAAAATCTATTAAAATATGTAATAAAATGAAGTAAGAATATAATTTAACTTATTATAACCATATTTACTAAAACTGTTTACATGAACAGATCCAGGCCTTCATGGGCTCTCAGGCTCAGCCATTACCCAGCACTGGATCTTTTCATGTCGTGGCTGTTGTTTGTGCATTGTTGGTAGGCAGAGGTTAACAAAAGGCCAAGATAAGCCCAAGCCACCCGCGTTGGCCACATGGGGAAATGTTGGCAAGCGAGCCAGAGAATAATCATAGGCTAATCTGATTTCCAGCTCTGATAATGGAGGCCAGGCTAAATAAGAAAAATTCCAGGCAAATTTGTGCAAATGAAAAAGTATTCCTCCTGACATAATGGTACAGTGCAAGGCAGCCTCTAATGAGCAATAATCTGTCTAAGAGCTCCTCTCTCTCTGCTACTTGGTTTCTCCCTCCATCTTCTATCCAATCCTGTCTCACCCTGCTCCCTCACCCTCCCTCACTACTCCAGCTCTCATCAGCTTCTCCTTTCCTGGGGAGGAGCATGTACAGCTATGTAACACAGAGACAGAGGGAACAGGAGGTAAAGGTGAATGACCAGGAACTGTGGGGTACACTGACTGGATCAGAGGATTGATACCCATAGAGACATTATTGAACAGGACTATTAGACACAGATCCAGGGCCCAAGGGTTTAGAGGCCCCTGGGAAAGAGCCTTTGTTTGATGTGACAACACGCAGACTATAGCAAAGACACAAAAACTCCAACAGATACACACAGAGTGATTGCAAAGAGGAGCAAAATAATCACAGGGCCACAAAGGAAACACACAAACATACAAACAAACACTTCATACAAAATGTGTAGAATGACCAAGAAGAGATGCAAAGTGTCAAAGACTTAACTATAAAGAAGTTGATGTCACTCTCATATCAGCCTCTTAAATATTAAGGTACATTTGGTTAGCTTAGCTTAGCATACAGATAGTTAGGAAACACTTAGCCTGGGTCTGTCCAGTGATAAAAGAACAGGACACCTGCACCAATGATGGATTCTTTCATTAAACTATCTACAATACAAATGAACTGGTTTCAAGATTCAGTTTCCTTCATTGTGATGCAGGAATCAGACTGTCTTGTTAGAGGCTATTGATATTTATAACATGCAAAAACAGGTTAATGCTGGTCTCAGTAAAACCTATAATATAGTCCTGTACATGATAGTGAGTCCTTGATAAATATGACAACAGACTTTATAATGGCGTCACACAGAGGTTTTTCTCACTAAAGCACTGATACACTATAGTGTATATAGTGCAGTGTGTGTTATAATGGCACTATTCACACAGCGGCAGCAGCCCTATAGAAAACTAACACCCCTCCGCCCCTCTGCCTCCCCTCGGCAGCAGCAGCAGCTTGGCTCTGTGTTCCTGACAACTTCCATAAATTATTGGAGATTTTCATATTTCAAATTTCATCTGCATTCATGCTCCATGGCCAGTGCCCCGGCGGACGCTAGCGTCGGGGTGTCGGGTGTGGAGGCAGCAGCCCCCTCGGTAGCAGTGCTGCCACCGGCTGCCTGGCTTGGTGGCCCCAGAGACCCTTGGCTAATTGAATTGCATCCTCTGATTAGATTATCCTTGCGGCAGCTTGCTGCCAATCTGAAGTATGGGTGCCTTCTATCCTACTTAACCCTTCTGCCCCCCACCCGCTGATGCAGACACACACACATGCATACAGCCAAGGCAGAGTGCCCAATATATTCAGGGGCCATCAAAGTTGGCCAGTTTTGTTATTTTTCTTTTGCATTGTCTTGCCTTGTAAAAGTGGCCATCTTTCACCGCCTGGCCCTCACCACTGCTCGTTCTTCACCAAACGGCCAACCCTGGCAAACTGTGAGCATCATTACTCAGTTTGCTTTTTTTTGTTTGTTTTGCTTTTTTCAACATGTTTTCTTCACTGACTGAGGTGCCAACTTTTTGAGAGACTGACTCAGTGATGGTGAAGACAAAGCCAGTGTCAGACCCAGCAGGGATCAGTTCTTAGTGTAGAGGTTTCTCATTTTTTAGTGGGATTTTGTATTGATCAATCACAACTTAATTATCCTCTCACTTCTTTTGCAATCACTCCTGTTTCGGCAATACACTTTCATAAATACTGTGTATCTATGGTTTATTTATTACTTGTATTTTCCACGTTTTTTTTTTTTTGTATAAAAATGCTCATAACATATAGTTTCTATAATCGATATGATGGAGCTATGTTTATTCTAACTAAAACAATAAAACAATTTAAAATAGTTAATGTTTTTCACTTTTTATATTTTAATTATACTTTACAAACATAATTCATATGTACTTTTACTTACAGTGGAATGTTTTTGTAGTATTTATACTTTTACTTATGCATTATTAACCTAATTTATTTTACTGTTTGGCCACTTTTTAAACTTTTTATCATAAGATAATTTGAAGATATTTCACTGTGGATCTGTATCAGTGTTAAAGTTACTAGCTCATGTTTCAAGCATCGCTGTTATATAATACTAATAGATGCAACCCACAATCCACTTCCTAAAAAAAACACAGTTTAAATTGACATATTTATACAGCTGGCTTTATTTACAATGTTAGAAAACTAAAAGACTAAGAAAAACAGCAGATATTCACACTTGAGAAGCTGCAATTAGTGAGAGTTTAGCTTTTAATTAAAAAATATATATAATTTAGCAAATTTGTTATTGAAAAATAATTAACTGTCAAATTATAATTTCTTTTTGTCAATTGACTAATTAATTTAGCACTAAAATAAAAGGCATGATACCACAGTGTGGCATATTAGATACAAGTCCACCAAAAATGGGCTCATGACCCTGTGATGACTGCAAACACCCGCTCAGTCTCTGGGACTAGCAGGCCATGTCAACTCATGCATTGCCACATTTCAGTTTGGGGCCAATGCATAACCCAGATGAATATAAGTGTTCGCTGAGGAAAAGTCATGTTGTGATGTAATTATCATCTATTGCTTCCTGTAATCACATCAGATCTCTTTTGAACAATAATCTCATGGTGAACGTCTGGAACGGAGCCCTCCTCCCTGTTTATTGTTCTCCACTCCGGTAAAACACAATTGAATTGAGGACTCAGCTATTAGATTTTTTGCTCTGTAGAATAAACTGAAATCGTATTTTTGCTGGAAATTATCAATACATCTTGGAGAGCAAAAGTAAGAAGACACAGCAAAAGTAGACCCTGGGTAGAGAGAGGAAGGCTGAACCAGATGAAGGATGAGGAAGAGCTGATGAGTTGACTTTCACCAACTGGAAAGAGGATTTATTGAAATACTCAGGTCCGATGTACAGTATATGCTACAGTTTGTAAAATGCATCAAAACTGCAAAATACTGCTCCTATACTGAAGATATTTTATTGTGTGCCTGTTAAATCCAGTAAGTGGAATGGAAGTGGTGTACAGGACATAAAACCTCCATTTCATAGCTGCCAAAAATAGAAATAAAGCAAAAATGATATTCATTTAGAGCAAAGAAAATGAAAATGATTTTTTCAGTGGACACGTAATTGTCTGAAAAGTTTCAGAAGTTATGAAGCTTGTTTGTTGACAAATTGCAGTGTCAACACAAACCACAGCAACAACAAAAATAAATAAATAAAATAAACCACTGCAATCAGCAGCAGTTAATGATCTCTTTATATTGAACGAACCCACAATAAGGCAAAAACAATAAGTACACGCAGCTTAAACAGCTTCATGCTCAGTTTTTGCTCTCTAAGTTAATCTGACAGCCCAGAAAAGAAAACGAAGAAGTAAAATTGCACTTGCAGACTTTAAAGTGATGCAGCAGGTCCGCAGTGCTTTGCATCTGTTTTGTGAAATATTGATGACATGCAGAGTTTCAGGCACAGCAATAGCTTTAATTGAATCAGTAAACTCAGACAGTAAACATGGACAGCTGAAGAAATCCATCCTGAAATGTGATTTTAAAAAGCACCAGTGTGGTCAGGGATTTAGTGTTTGGCAACAGGATATTTACAAATAGACAATAACAGATGAAATATACATAAATGTATGTAAGTACCTCAGGCTACATGAGGGTGAGTTTCACACAAGCAACTATACTGATTTTAAATAGTTTGGTATCCTTTCTGTGTGAAGCTGTTCCTGTTCTGTCCGTTTCATCTGTGACACGTAAACTAAAAATAATGTGGATGACAGAGAAACCACCTGTCTACTCACCTGAATAAAGAGTCACTTACTGAGATGAAACTAAATGAAATCATACAGTAGTTCTTAATCAGTGAACTAATATAGTGTCAGCAGTCTAATAGTTTAAATAATCAATGTTTTTGATGAAAAAAACATCTGCCATATTATTTCAGCTCTGTTCTGATCTTTAGAAGATTTGGGGAAGTTTAAACTCCAGCTAAACTCACCATCCAATATCTTACCAGAGCTTTGGTGCTGCCACACACATTGGTTGATCCTCATCCTCATCCTCATCTTTTCCATTTTACCATTTCTTCCATTTTATTTGAAAACATAAAGAATTAAAGAATACACCTCCCCTTTGTTAGATGGGTTTGCTGAGCTTTCAGTCGTGGTTATGCTGGAAAGTCTGGTCTAACATTGTTCTTGACCCAACAACACAATAATGCTGTCTCTTTATTCTCTATAGCACAACTAGTGAGGATGCTGATCTTCACAAACCTGCTGGGTTCAGCATCTGTTTTTAAGCATCATTTCATATTCAGTGGATTCAGAAAGTATTCAGACCCCTTCCTTTTTTGTACATGTATGAGTTGTACATGTAATTTTAAACTGATCTATGTCACATTTCTATGTTTTTGATTAAATGTTAAATACTCTAAGCTGTCAACTGCATAATTATTCAACCCCTTAATTCAGGACATTTGGCAGCATGTACAGCTTTGAGTTTTCTTGAGTCAGTCACTATTTATTAGTTATTTAATATTATTTGCACACCTGGATTTGGGCAGAGCTGCATCAGACTGGAGGGGAGCTGTGTGGGTACTTCCATCTTTAGGTCTGTCATGTCTGGGCTTTGACTCGTCCCCTGAAGGACAGTCAGACGTGTCCTGAAACCAATACACTGCTGTGTATTCCCATTCATTGTTGTGCTGCAAGACAAACAGTCATTTCAATCAATAACTGATGCATAACTACTGTAACTCTCTTATAGGTGATGCTATGACCACCCTGAGCACTACTTCCAGTTATTTCAATATAGTTGTGGGAAAAGCATTTGTCAGGTAATTTAGCATGGCAGATATATCTAAATATTACATTACCTATGAGCTCCTGTCGAAGCGCAACGTTATTGCTGAACTCATCCGAAACCTGAACCAGCTGCAGGTTTATATTTTTTTTATTTATACACACAACATTGAATCTTTGACTTTTTTAAATCAAAGAACCAGATATTTTTTAATAAAGTTGTTTCTCTTTTGACCCAATGATTCAAAAGCTTCCTAGTTTCATAACCCCTTCCAATGTGAGTCACCTATGTTTGTCCAGAAAAAAAAAAAGCTGAATATTTGAAGGAGAAATGTGTTCACCTGTTTCTGCCGGGCCAGGAGGATGAGGATGCTCAGGCATGTGCAGAGGACCGGCAGCCTCTCTGCTTCCCTCAGTAGCAGGTCAGCCATCCATCTATCCAGCCATCTCTCCTGAGTCACTTTTCATAATTATTGAATTACATTCCTGGCAACCCATTAAGCAGGACATTCTCTTCTTAACCACCTGCTCTTCCCCCCTCCTCCACCTCATTTTACGCCATCAATCTTTCAGCGTTACCGGAGCCCCTAAAAGCTTTCTGACTGCTCTATAATGGGGGACAGCGTGGGGTCAGGGGGTGCTACAGGACTGTGTGCTCAGGAGCAGTGATGCCTCAGCATTCGGGTGGGGAGCGGGGCAAAGGGACTGGTGGTGATGGTGGTGTGAGGGGGCAATGGGGGTCACTCTAAGCAGCCTGGACCTTTGGCTGGGAACAGGCGGGAAAAAACATGTTTGTATGTGTAATTATGTGACTGTGTGTGTGTCCATATGTCATGCATGCAAACTCCTGTGTAAGTGACCAGGCTAATAAAAGAATCTGCACTAAGACCTGCAGACATTATAAACCTGTCAAATTCAGTACATTTGATTTTTGTAGTGAGACATTGTAATTTGAGGGGAACTCGATCTCTGCTTCCTTTATCTAATTCATCTTTGGTTGTTTATGTCCTACATTTCCCAGGATTCATTTTGACATCCTCCCAAGAGTAAGGATGAAGCTATGGGTATCAACCCTCCCCCCCTTCAGCTGACAAAGCAATTTCACCAATCAGCTCTTGTTCTAGAGTTACGTCCCATTATCTCTCATCACATCACATCACATCATGGTCAGATTTTTTCAAGTGCTGTTTCTAAAGTCAAGAATGAGCTTTCAATCTAAACTTTTAAGCCAACATGAACTACAATTGTATCTCTATCAACTTTCTCCTGAGGCAGATTATGTCCTTAGACATCTGCAGGAAGATGCTGCACATGGTGCAAAAAGCTGGAATGAGGCTGGACTCACTGGAGGCTGTGGTGAAGAGGTGCACACAGACAAAGGTAGAGACCATCCTGGATTACACTGATCATCCCCTTCACAACATCCTGATGGAGCAGAGAAACAGCTGCAGTGGACGACTCACCTCACTGCACTGCAGGACTGAACAATACAGGAGATCCTTCATCTCCACTGCCATCAGGCTCTACAACACCAAATAATCAATATGAATTTTTGGACTGCTACCTTGCTTGTTTTATTACTATTACTCTATCTCTCTATCATCTGCTTTGTGTTTTAAACATCCTTGGGTGTCATAGGTATTAACCTTTGGTTGTAATCTGGGATTGCAGCCAAAATGAAATGCTAATGACATTACATTTTTTGTTTCCCCTGGAGTGGTATGTCCTGTACGGTGCAAACATCCTAAAGTCAATAAAAAATGGCAGTAAATATAGAGAAGTGAATATAGTGTCAGTATTGGAGTGGAAGAAATTAGTTAAATCCTAACAGGTCAGAAACACCAAACGACAGGCTGCTTACTGACTGCTGATAATATATGATAAGATAATATAATGTAATATGTTGATAGTATGTTATAATGCAGTAAAAGAAAAGTCACTCTACTTTGCACAATCAGATACTGCAGCAGAGGGACATCTCATTGTAAATTATCCATGAATAAAAATATTTAGTGTTTTTTCTTAAATAGTCGAAACATCTTCATGGTTCAGGATAGATTAAATATAAACCCAGACTCTAGACAGTATTGATTCCTGTACTGTTTGTTTCCTTGAATCACTTAAATACACACTATATGACTGCACACTTTTATTCCTATCTACTTCCAGCCATTCTAAAACAAAAACCCACTTATGTAGAAAAAAGTTAAAAAACAGACAATACTTTGTGCACTAACCACGTTGAGATGCTAAATGTTCTGACAGCTATCACATGAACGGTGCTAACATTTTGACATGCAAGGCATTTTGGTATTTTGACATGATTTTTTTCACTGTGCTGCTCAGGAGATTCCAGTCAAGTCAATGTTAAGTGAATAGTAAGGTTAGGGTTGTCTTTACCCTGCTGCCTTATTGACTTGCTTGTCAATATCACTGCAGTGAGACCTGCAAATGTTTTCTCAGTATCTGTTTGTTGGCGTGCATGTTTGCTCATGGACGTGCGGTTTTAAAGGTCTTATACAGCACTTAACTAAAATGTGCATTGCATTATACTAACATCCCTCCTCTTGCATAATAATAAGCCTAGTGCATTAACAACAACATTACAATTCATTCGCATGTGGGTGTTTTAATCAATATAAGGCCACCATGCTCTCTCCATGAGGCTCTGTTTTGGTCTCCACCAACTCCTAAGAAAATTATCTGGCTATTGTTTAACTAAGTTCATCAGCAAGGCACTAACATTTTTGCTTTGTCTGTTTTTTGGTGCTTGGCATAGTTTTGAGTTTGCAAGTGTTTGGAACAACAAGACTGGTGAGAGTGAACCACAACAGTAAAGTATTGGAGTGGAAATCTAAAGCTATGTACTGAAAAATGCTGACATGCTACAAAACACCCCAGGAGAACTACAGAGTCAGGGTATAATGTGAATTCAACATCTTCCCACCAGCAAGTTGCCAACTTCGTCTGTTTCATGCCAGGCAGGTAGAG
The DNA here is from genome assembly GCF_900324485.2 of Mastacembelus armatus. Lineage (NCBI taxonomy): Eukaryota > Metazoa > Chordata > Actinopteri > Synbranchiformes > Mastacembelidae > Mastacembelus > Mastacembelus armatus. Next base: position 4,341,303 of record NC_046642.1, on the reverse strand, counting down.
CAGAGTAGGTTGGAGAGCTGCAGCAGAAAATTGCATTGATTAGAGTGGGGAAAGCGAAATGCACATAAATTGTGTCATAAAACCAAAACAATGAACTAAAAGAGGTTAAAGCTGCAAAGTTGATTATAATTTCAGGTGGGTTCATTACATCACATATAGCCATTTGAATTAATACTAAGAAAAGTGCAGATTTAACTCAAGATTTCAGTGTTGGTTAGAATTTCTATCAGGGAATAAGACGCAGGTCTTCACAAGGGTAGTAGAACAAATGTGATTGTGTGTGTGGGTATAAGTAAACAGTATCAGTGCAGAGGGGTTATGCCTCACCTCACAGCACGCTGCTCATTACCTAATGCTCAGATCCCAGCACGTATTATTCATCTCTGACAGCTCGCCGCTTTGCATGAAAAACACACACACACACACGCACACACACACACACACACACACACACCCTCACACACACACACACACACACACACACACATCTGCTTCACACACTCCAGAATGCATGGGAGTCTAAACTAACAGAATATTAGAAAGGCATACATAGATACAGCTACGTATGGATGGTCAGAACACACATATACTCAAACAAAAATGACCTTACTTGCACCTTTGCTTCATGAACACACACACACACACACACACACACACACACACACACACACAGAGCATATGAGTAATGAACAACCTTAATAACACCTCCAACTTTTCCTCTTCTTCTCTCTGCTGGCTGTTTAAATTCACATCCCCCTTTAACGTTGCTCTAATCTGATTACTGCTGGGCTAATGGCTCTCCTTCTGCTCCTCCCAGACGCTCTGCACAGACCTTGGAAAACACACACACACACACACACGCACGCACACACCCTCACACGCACGCACACACACACACACACGCACACACGCACAAGAGAGAGTTTTCAGGGTGTGTGCTGCTGCAGCACAAGAGTTACATCTGCAAACTATGGCTGAGGGAAAAGAGCTGAGAGAAAGCTAAAGAAGGAGAAGTTGGTGTATTTATATGCATGTGGGTGAATGTTTTTCGGGGTGAGGAGAAGGGAGGGTGGTGGAGGATCAGCAGGCAACTCCACTCCTAAACCCTTCTCTCAGTCTGCCTTTCTCTTCTCTGCAATACCACCACCTCCCCCTCCCCTTGAGTAAATCTATAGGGAGGGAAGGCAGAGACAGGTGCATTTCTCCACAAATTGAGTTAGCCAAGACATGCCACATCCAATTGGACTAAATTGATGTGAGAGTTTGTGATGTCTGCCGTGGGTATTACAGCAAAGGTCAGTGTGCCGAGACAATGACATCAATCTGGTCCACGTGGCCGAGCGCTTGGGCCCCAGCCTGCCTCCTGATTCAGATGCAAACCTGCAAACACAGCCAGGAAAAGGAGAGGGCGGACAAATGCTGGTCGCAAACTGGTGGGTATTTTGTGATTATTTTCAAATGGGAGCTAAACAAGACCTTGACACACCCTATCTGTTCCCTTTCAGTGTATATGCTGCTGATGGTCAATAAAGACTATAAATAAAAAATGAATGGTTGTTACGTAGGTTTTTTTGACTGTAAAGCCCATTAGGTGCTTAAGAGATATGGATATGCAATTTGGGTTGTTTACATCAATACTTTATGAAACCACTTTCCAGAAAACTTATTCTTATCTGTGATGTTACTCCATTAACTTCACAACCATATTATCATTTCTAAAGCCATAGATTTGAGCATCATTGCTTCTAATAAAAGAAAAAAAATGAATCTATGTTTAACAGAAACGTAAGAACGGTCCTGGTCATTTCTGCCTCTTGACATATGGACTATATTTTAAAACTGAATCCATGTTTATGCAGTGAAGACAGGGCGACACAATAAAGTGCATGAGTAAATGTTCTTTCATGCTATAGCAATAAATCAACTTGGTCATAATCAGCATATGAAATTAGCTGTTAATCTACTGAAGTTAACACCTAAATCAGCCGGACTTACTGAATTAATGTAAATTATCTTTAAATTCTTCCTTAATGGAAACAGAACAATTACATTTCAGCCACACCTGCATATGGAACCATCAGTCTACTCCTGAATGCTTCTCCTGACTTGATACCTATAACATGCTAATGCTACACTTGCCAAACTTCCAAACGTACAAAATATAACTTAACATATTCTCATGCAAACTGCACACAACAACATTTTTGTACCTGATGGCATTTTATTTCTATTACTACAGGTCATGATGTCACAACAATTCAAATACTACAGCTAACCATTAACAGATAATACTAACAAATCTCACATTTTCCAGTAACTGGGATGTTATTGATATAAAGGTGTAAAATCTTACAAAGTCTGCAGATGTGATTTGCCTCATAAACCCATATAGTCTATCAATTCCATATCCAACATGTGAGTGTTTGTGGTTTGAGGCTACTTTGTCTCTGCTCTCAGGAAATGCATTAGAAAGTTGATCATGCTGTCACCTCTGCCAGGACTGCAAATCCAGATTTCAGGGCTATGGCTTTCAGCCCACCTCTGTTCAGAGAACCATTTTCTTTGATCACATTAGCTTTATTGCTCCTCTTACGGTTCCCTCCGTCTTCTCACTGCTACGCTATATCAGCCCAGGGCTATTGGTTTTCATTCTGTGGTTCAATCTGGACCTGGACCAGGTTGAGCTAGACCAGCTTACATTGACATTAATCCATATAAAACCTATATGAACAGCCAAGTTCAACTCCTAACTTCACAAGCTCACTCCATCAATGGGCCATAACATTTGACAGAGTGTATTAAAAGGTGAATAAACACTAATAATAATTTGTGGATGATTGTAGCAATAACCACATACTTTTCCTGAAGTTCTTCTGTGTATTTACCTTTTTAACTTGTGATTTACTTTTGGCAAATGTTAATTCACAGGACATACTGTTTTAACAGTGATGGGATTTTTGAAAATGCTGCTGTGCAGTTTGGTTTTGTTTAACCTTTAGTTTGGCCAAATGAGCTGAAAATGGCTGATTTCATAGTCAACAACCTCTAAATCTGAGACAATTATGGACAAGGCATCATCTGCTCTTTTTGACAAGGTTCAGTTCATCCCCAGTCTGTGGAATCCCAGAACAGAGATTTGTCTGAGAAGCAATTTACAGAGAGTGCTGGCCTGATGCATAAACATCGTTCCTAATATGCCAATTCATCATCAGGCAGCCAGGGGATTCTGGGTGTGTTCTGATCAAATTTGCACCCAGCGATGATGAGGGGCATGTTGGTTTTGTTGCAGAAAAGTGCAGATCCAGCTATTTGTCACGTCAAGCTTCCACAGGGGAGGCAGAGGAGGGAAGATATACAGCACAGAATTACAAGAGATAGAAAGGAAGCTCAGCAGTCTCAATTCGTACAGCTAACACAGCAGCAAACATTTTTGGCCATGCTAGCAACTTGGGTTTAAGGATGGCCAAGTCAGCTAATTGGTCCGACAGTGAGTTGTATGGAGCCTTTGACTTTAGAGATGAGGTTCAAGTGAGATGTCTCACCATCTGTTGAATGGACTATTATGAAATCTGATAAACATGTTCATCTCCCTCTGAAAATAAACTCTGATAACTCCAGATTTACCAATTTCCATCATCTGGTCTAAAAGTACAAGTGACATTCCCATCACCTTTACCTGTTAAGCATTTTTCCTGCTAAACATTAACATGTCAGCGTGAGCGTGTCGTCATGACCTTAGCATAGTGCCTCACCATGTGCAGCCTCCTCTTCAGAACTGCCTGGATGGTCAAATAGTGTAAGATCCTCTCCCCCAACATCCACATTTCAGTTTGGAACATGTATAAATAATGGTCAGATAATATGTTGTGCAATCTAAAGCTTTTCTTCTATAGTCTGGGTTTTAGTCTTAACTACACTTGAATAATGAGGTTTCCACTGCTTCTTTGGCTATTTGTCCACTGATGTTCATGTTTAAAGCAAAAAGTTGGTGTTATTCTATATTTTCTTATTTATATATCTATATTTTCTTACCTTCAACAAATCCTATGACAAGAACAAATCCAGCAGTGTTGTAGTCTGTCTCTCATTACTTTCCAGCTTCTCGAGACTGTTTGTGGCTCTCATCGCCAAACCCCATGGGTTCCTACATAAGTTGTAAATCTGTAAAACAGGACATAAATATATACAGTAGGTTCATTTTTTTAAAGCTAGGTCATTTCTTTAAAATGCTGAGCACTATTGTTTTTTTCAGTAAATATTTATCAAAAGGAGTAAACACCTTACCTGTTGGGGAATATTTGACCTATGAATGAATAGACTTCGTGTGATGTACTGAGTATTTGAGAGTGGGACAAAATAAACAGATCCCAGATTCACTGTAATAAAGGAACATGACATCCAGAGGACATATAGACATGTTTCAACTCAAGTCTGTGGCACATAGAAATAAGATTTATCAGCCGTCACATTCACAGCCAGTATATGCTATGGTCAAATCGTGGTAAAATTTGGTCTTTGCATGGAGTTTGCTGATAGTGAAACAATAGAGTATATCCAGACTCGTCCTTTAAATGCAACATATCAGTTCTCTAAGCTGTGTGCAACACAGCCAAATAACATGTTTTTCTGACAGCATTAGAAAACATTCTAGGACACTCTCATTGGGTACCAGCCAATTCACCACCCACATATATTGATTTCAGCTGGAATAGTGAATCTATCTCTTCTAGCTCTGTGCTGCAGCATCATCCTTCAGAACCGGGAGAGCTGCCTTCTGGGAACAGGAAGTGAATCAGAGTTTGCAGTGGACAGACTGACTCTGATGGCTCCCATCTGGCTGTTCTTTAAAGATTTGGCTCAATCAAATTAGGTTTGATTGATCAACAGGCGCTGCCATTGGATGGTGGTCATGGCGATATAAATCACCTTCTGCCATCAGTATGGATAGCTTTCCTGAGGAGAGGCAATTGTGACAGTGTGCGTGAAATTCAAGGGAGTTGACTTCTTCATGTCCAGTATACAGTTTAGTAATTTGAGGTTTCTGTTGGCGAGGACAGAGATGATGATATTAAGATCCCAGAGCATGAAGATAAATGTGACTCAAAATGAAAACAAACAAAAACTGCTCAAATAAGAAATAACACTGTGTAATGACTCTATGATTATTAATAATGGGTCTTATATAAAGGCATCTATTTATGAGACAGTTTCATTCAAAATAAACAGTGATAAAATTAACAGTTAATGCTTTAATATAATGTCACACAGTAAATAATAAAGTCTGTATATTCTGTCATATGTGAAGTAAAGTGACACATTAAGTGTAGATATCTACAGTTTGTAGATTTATAATTTTGAAAATTTTGACTAAACCTACAAAACCTGCAGAACTCCAAATAAATCCATTTTAAATGACGCTACAGTATCAGATGGTCCCATTGAGGGTGGAGTAAAATTCGACAGTGATCTTTTCCTGCATAGACACACTGCTGTCTTGGTTTTAAACTGGATTTTAGCCTTTAGCCAAATGTATAAATAATTGTGAGGAGAAACTAAGCCCTAAATGTTGCTTCTGTTGTTCAGTCTAACCTTAAATTAATAACAGAAGCATTTGATCACTGCCTACTTTTAGTGTAGCCTATATGAGGGTATATATATTCATAGTGTGAAGTTGTAAAGTAGGAGAGACCTGAGACATTATGAACATGTTGCTGATTAGACGTGTTTGTTTCTGGTTGAATTTACATGGAGCTTTGCTAAAATCAGCAAACTTCATGTTTAAAGAGCCAAAGATTGAAACAGCCACAACAAAACTAACACACCCGCACACAGCCACATACCTGAGCAGAGAAAGGTGAAGGGATTTAAGGACAGTTGGCAGCTTTAACACTGACAGAGCTATTGTTACATAGACAATCATATTATTGATGTCACACCCCAAATCTCTCAATTAAGGATATTTTCAATGATTCATAAATGATTGTGTTTGACTCCCCGGGTCAATTTGAAACAATAGAGGGTCCCCTTTGTGTGTTGTGATGACTGGGGGCCCTTGCTGAGACTCTTTTGACTATATGGAAATAATATTTCATATGAGCGGCCTGCTGCTTCATGCAGATGGAAGCTGGGGGCGAAATAAAAAAAGAGTCTAATGTACAAGTGAGGCCAAGTGTTTAGTCATAACACGTCAAAAGAATATGAAACTGGGGGGCACAACAAATTAGCAGCTTAAAAAATTGATAGCAGGTGTTTACATGTGGTATGTTTTGCATATTATAATGTCGAAGCAGGGGGGTGTAATAAACATTACAATGCGTTGTATAATAATCAATATAACTCACAATGACCTTGACGTTTTATGATGGATTGGGAGACACTGCCTACTGTAATTGCTGCCCACCCCTCCCTCCCGTCCTCCTTCCTTCCACCCTGACGCCTCCGCTCCTACTGGCCAATCTCCCTTGGTTTTTTTGGACATTAAAAAACGCTCCATCATTCTCGATGCGCCGCCTTGTCGCCTGCCGCTCAGATGACCATTAATCGCTTAATTCCAGTAAACCTACGTGCGCACAAAAGACCGCTGTCTGCTGCTTAATGCATGTGTGATTAAGCTTTTAGGCCGGCCACACGGCATTATTAGCCAGCAGGTCCTTGTATTGAGGGCCAAATGCCTTCAGGGGGCCCGAGGGTGGTGTGGGTTAAGGGAGAAGGGGGTGTAGAGAGAGAAAGGGGGGGACAAGTTAATGACACTGACCCTCACTTCCCCAACAGCTATTCAATTCAACAATAATAACGGGTCACGCAGCTGATTTATGAGGCTGGGGCTAATAATTGTCAATTGCTAATGCGGGCTGGGGGGGGGGGCAATGCCAGTAGACTGTGCTAAATAAAATATGGCCTGACCCCAGTGGGGCTGAAATGCAGGAGGCCAAAAGAGAAAAAAATTGATAGATGATGTTTCAGATAGTTTTCGCTTCAAAGCTTGTTGCAGCTTAACTGGGTCCAAAACACTAAAACACACCGTTGATTTGATGTCTGACAATCAAAACCTTCAGAGACTGTGCACCAGCAGCTGCAGCAGCATCCAGGACAGACTCAGGCCTGCGTGCCTCGTCCGTCCGCCTGTATGGCTGCAATAAATTAATAACAAGCAAACAATGTGTCGTGGAGAGGCGGATTCAATTACTAAGTTTATTTACAGGGAAAATCTCATGAAGGCCATTGACCAACGTTAAACAGCGCGGGATGAAACGATGACAAGAGCTCCGATAAGAATTTAATTCCATCTCATTTCAGACGATTTTATGAATCAAATTCTTGAACACTGGCAAGAGATTTAATGATCACATCTTTGCGAAATCTTATTTCAGAACCGGTCGATGGCATTTCTCTGCGTTAATGTCGACTTAGAGGTTGGAGTAATTTAGTAATTGATTCCTTGCCTGGCTCTCGCCCGTGCCAAGGCCGCGTTTGAGGGTAATATGTTTCCCAATCTTATCCCCCGGAATAAGATTTTTATGTTAATCCACTGGCTGATCTTTGGGTCACTTGGGAAGCGCAGATAAAGGCTCCGAGGGGCCGGAGAGGCCAGGAAAGACGAGCCCTGCTCTGGCTGCAGCATCTGGAAATCAAAGGGGGCGAGTTAATGGCTGATAACTGGCAAATCAAAAATAATAAAATAATAAAATAACATTCCCATATATAAAAAAAATATTGACAAAGTAGAACATAACATAATATCAGCGTTACGCTTAAGCCCAGACCGGATTATGTTTTAACATTTCTAATAAGCTATAAGATGCATTAACCTTCTTTACTGATATGAATCATATTTATTTCCTCTGCCAAACACACAGTAAAGACGCATCTCGCGAAAAATATCTCAGCAAACGACTAATAACAGTAACAACCACATGATAGCGCCTGCATGGACACAGCAGGCTGAACACTGACGGCTTTTGTGCTGCACGTTTTTCCCTGCAGACACAGAGAAAAGACACCAGCTTCTAATTGAATTTAGTCTCTTCTCCAGATGTCACTTTCCATCTGTGCGCTTGGAAACGTGATGCGCCTTTTACGCACCAACCTGGAACACCTTAAAGTCTGATATTTGATGTTTTCTTCTTCGTGTGTGTTAACATGTTTTCCTGTGTGCCCCGGAAAAGAAAACGAATATAAAAATTATATTCGGGTTTATTACTCAATATTTTACTTGTTCAGAATACACGAACTTATTATTGTGGCGCTGGAACAAAACCTAAATTTTTCACCTCCTGTTTTTATCTCACACATTCTGCAGGTAAAAGTGCGAACCACGTCTTTTATTCATGCTGTCAAATTGAGACATCACACTAAATTGCCACGAGAGCTTCCCCAAAATGAATTTTTTATCTGCTCCCGAGCCCCTCCCCTGCAACACGCGGCCTTATTAATAACTGTTTTGATAAGCGCAGGATTTCCTCGGGCGGAGGAGTGAGACATCGTAGGTGAAATGTGACAGCGGGACCCTCCCATCGCTCTCTCTCTTTATCCTCATGTGTTTCTTTGGCTTTTCGGGGGAGTGGATCCATCCAATCCATCCATAGACAATGGCATTTTGTTCCTCCTTTTGTCCCTCCTGTCGACCCGCATTCCTATATTGCTGAGCAACGACAGTGCGCACTAAATGGAGAGGAGTTGCTCCCATATCCCGGCCATTGTCCGGCACTTGCCAGGGAAATTTAGGGTCTTGCAAACATCGCATTTCCCTGATTTATTTAAGGGAAGGCGTATAGTTGAACGCCTTTCTTCGCCACATAATTACGAATTAACTACCTCTACTTCAATTAAAAGATCATTATGTTACTGTAAATCACTGTTTTCCCGCACTGCTGCTTTTTTGCAAACGGTGTTTAATATGAAAAGCGTGGCAGCCTCCAGGCCTCGGTGCAAGTGGACATAAACGGTCTGCACCGTAAAGGTAAAAACACCTTTAAATCAGCTCAGACCGCACATTCTCACAATATTGGATTCAATATTCTCACACAAAATATCAAACCGCGGCTTCTCATCTCACCAGAACCAGCTGAAAGAATTAAAAGATGTTGAAACTATAAAAGAGTAGGCGTTTCAATAGCTGGTGGACTATGGCGGAGGGACTATAGAGCGCAAGAATAAAGAGTGGCTTCAGTGAAAGAAACCGATGGCTAAAAGCTATAATTGTATTTGCCTCGGCGAAATATCAGAAAAGACTTCTCGTTTCTTTGAGCGTTATTAGATTAATTCCCAGAGATGGTTTCTTTTCTCGCTGCCAGACGCGTGGAGGGAGGACGGTGAACCATTTGGCTCTTTGGTTTCAATAATCAAATTAACCATTTGGTACAACTTTTGGGTCCCAGCTCGTGTGTAGAAAAGGGAAAATAAAAAAAAGAAAACATTTACATAATAGGCACCAGGTTGTGTCAAGAAAGAATTAACTTTTTCTACTCTCGCTGATCTCTGAGAAGACAATGTACACACCAAAGAAAAGGCAGAAACACACTGCAACACGTCAGCAATTGTGGAGAAAAATAATTGATGGCAAATGCGAGCGAGTCGTTTTTAACAGACAGTGCTGCACCTTGCGTCTAATTTTAAGTCTCTACAGAGAAATTGATCAGTTTACAGAAATGTTTGGTTCCGTTTTCTGTCTCAAAATCTATTTTATTATAAGATCAAGAAAATGTTTAGGTAACAACTTTCAGGCTTTTGGGAGAAATATTTGGTTGTTTCTCATAGTTTGGAAATTTATGCATGAATTAAAATCTTCTGATTATCTCAAAAAAGATTTGAAAACTAAATTCCAGACAGTAGAATCCTCTTGGTCTTTTTTGAAATATCTGCCTGGAGTCCCGATTTTAAGAAAGAAATATTTTTGCAGCCTTTGTTGTTCATGATGAAAAATAAGATCAATATTGTGTAGAATAAAATCAAATATCTCTGTGGTGCTCTAGAAACAAAAGATCTATAATAATCCTATAATAAAACTTAATAGGTTGTGAGACAAAACTTTATAATATCTAGTGTCCAAAACGATACAACAGCCACGTCAGATAAAAACTAATGATATAAACTCAGCATCGAGCATAATAGTCAGTCCCTGTGGGATTATTATGGGAATATTATAGAGATTTTTCAGAGTAGAGGCTGAGAATAAGAACATTAGCACAATCATCAAACGTTCATTATTCCTGTTGCAGGAGAAAAAATCCGCAGCTCCAAACGAGAACTTGAACTCGATCCGAAGGGAAAAAACAACACACCGAGTGTGTAAGCGCAATAGAAAACGGTTCACCTTATTACACAAACCGAATTAACCACTCAGCCAATATTGTGAGCCTGATAGGTCCGATGACTGCCTCGCCAGTTCGTTACTTTCATTAGAAAGATGTTATTTGCCAAATAAACGGAATAATGAAAGTAATAAAGACAATTACAAACTCATTTGAATCATAAAAGCATACCCGGAAGTTGAGCAGAGATTATACTGCAGCAGTGCAAAAGAATGAACGTTGTGTTTATTTGGCAAAAACTAATAAAATCAAGACGAAGCCAGTGAAGATTTTTATTCCTGTGCGTAAATTGCAGCGTCTCCGGTTTTTATTCCATAGAAACAATTTCTGAGGTTCATTTCAGGACCAGACTTTTCCAGTTACCTGATGAAAAGTGATTAAACAACTGAAGTGTCAGAACCGGTGCAGTGTAACCTAAATAAACGAAACTGTCGATGTGGATGTGACTGGCGCGCACACACGGAGCGAACCGTCACCTGCACGACTCACTCATCTGCACAGTCAGTGTTAAACCCGGATTTTCCTAAAACGCCAAGAACAGCGATAAATCCGTCATCGGGCTGAGATTCTATTTGTCTGGAGTTTCCTTGCGAGCACAGTCCTGAAACACTGCGAACAAACACGGAGACCACTCGGCGCAGACCTGGAGCCAAATCACCTGTTTCGAGTTCAACTGGAAACAGGTGATTTCATCTCAGTTGCAGGTTTTATTTGACCGTCAACGCGGTTTTTAACATCACGTCCTTATATCTAAACCACAAAATAGGTCGTTCAGCCTGATAACAAACGCTCATGGTTTTGTTGCTTCAGTGCAGAAACAGTGAAAACAGTAGGAGCAGACGGGCGGAAAGAAGAGGCAGAGGGGGAATACTATGTGAAATCCTGCCCAAGGTATACGGTCGCTTAAAAGGCTTAAAAGCTTGGAGAAAATTGGATCAGGGAGAATCGTCACCCAACTTTCATTATTTCCAAGTGGTGTGATTGAATTAAAGGGCAAGATGGTGGTTGGAAAGGAGTGGGGTGGATGGGTAGAGAGGTGGAGGGGGGCAGCGGTGGTGGTGGAGGGGTGCGTAATGGCGTGGTATTAAATTCTAATTAGAGATGCAGGGGATCAATGATAGGGAGGTTGGACAGCCCGGGCCCCCAGTGCCAGCCCAATAGACTGATGAGTTATTGTCATGTAAAAAAGCGCTAGCAATAAGACCAAACGCTTTGCTATTGTCCAAGCGGAAAGAGCCAAGTTTATTATGAGGACTATATGCTCTAGAGACCTCGGGCTAGGCGGCTCTTAGGGGGCTTTTCATAAAACAGGGCTAGGCTCCTATAAAGGAGGCCAGTTTTGGAGCAGGCGCTGAGCAGTGAACATCTACCCACCGTCCAGCCTCTTTCCAACCAGTTCAAACCAAACAAGTCATCTTTCCCCCCCAACTCAGACCGGGCGTTCTCGTCATTTTTATTTTTTATTATTTTTTCTTTCTAACCCAATTTTCTGGGTGTTTTTGTTTGTCATTTTCCCGGGAAGTGCAGCTTTCTAACTCCACCGAGCCTTCTCAAATGTATAAAATGGAGTATTCTTACCTAAATTCCTCTGCCTACGAGTCATGTATGGCCGGGATGGACACGTCAAGCTTGGCATCGGCCTATGCGGACTTCAGTTCGTGCAGTCAAGCCAGTGGGTTTCAGTACAATCCCATCAGGACCACTTTCGGGGCCACCTCCGGGTGTCCGTCTCTCACGCCGGGATCCTGCAGCCTCGGGACCTTGCGGGACCACCAGAGCAGCCCGTACGCCGCAGGTAAGCAGCAGCTCCGGAGCCTCAACCAGGCGTATTATAGGAAGCCTTGATTGCATTTGAAAATGGAAATGTGTTTAGTATTTACCAAACGAAATTTGCTTACACAAATGAAAGAATTTATCACGTTAGAAGCGATTGCAGGCAAGCGGTAATTCGGTTACAGGGTTATACTATCCCAGTCACACCCAAAACCGCCAACAGAATTATCTTAAGCTGCCAAAATGATAGGCATAATTTATTTACTTTGCGATGAGACATAAAGCTTCGAAAATAATTAGATAACCAAAGACTAAAGCTCATTATTGACACCGAATTGGACTTACAGTAGCAACAAGCGGGACGGATGGGAACATTATGACAAGTTTTCAAAGCAGAGCCTCAATCTGAGAAGCAACAATTAGTTTAACATTACAATTAACCCAATCACAGGTCAGCAGCCTTATCAATTCACAGCTAATTCACAGATAATCAAAGGCGTTGCAGAGTGAAAACCTCAGCCCAGCGCCCTTAACCGGATTTTATACAAAATATCGAATTTAAATTTTCTTCCCTTTGACAGCATCGCACCTCACACCTTCCTATTACTGCACAGATGAAACACTACACGTCTAACGGTGACATTTCATCTCCTTTACAGTTCCCTACAAACTCTTCACGGATCACGGCGGGCTGAACGAGAAGAGGAAGCAGAGGCGCATCCGGACCACGTTCACCAGCGCCCAGCTGAAGGAGCTGGAGCGCGTTTTTGCTGAAACTCACTACCCGGACATCTACACCAGAGAGGAGCTGGCACTCAAAATCGATCTGACTGAAGCCAGAGTGCAGGTACACAGCCACCGGCTCTGCACCAGGCACCAGCACGCTCCCTTACGCACCATTACAATTACGCATAGGTGGATTTATGATGCAGAGAAATATTTGAACAAATAGTCGTTTATTTTTAACATATTTCACTGACGGTGAACTTGGACTGCCTCGTGTATTTCTTCAGGGACACGTATATTTGCATTGAAAAACACATTAATGAGCAAATTAACTTTGAAGACAATTTGTCTCAACTCGCTAATGAGCCGCTTTGGTCCGGTCAGTTACATGAATTTGTTGCTGTTGCTCTACGGAGCTTTAACGTTTATACTTTCTCCGATTTTCAGGTGTGGTTTCAGAACCGGCGTGCCAAGTTCCGCAAGCAGGAGCGGGCAGCTGCAGCAGCGGCAGCGGCTGCCAAGTCCAGTTCTGGAAAGAAGTCCGACTCCAGAGACGAAGACAGCAAGGAGACCAAATCCACCGACCCAGACAGCACAGGAGGACCGGGCCCGAACCCCGTTCCCACCTCCAACTGCGGCGGACCGAGTCCCACCGGAGGCCAGGTCAACACCACCGGGAACGGACAGGTGGACCAAGTGAAGACATCCGTGTCCACCGGCATGGGGGTGACAGCACCGAGCCAAGGCTGGGCCACCGCTCCGGGGACCATCACCTCTATCCCGGACTCATTGGGCGGGCCATTCGCCAGCGTACTGTCGTCTTTGCAAAGACAGAACGGAGCCAAAGCTACATTAGTAAAAACCAGCATGTTCTAATGAAGCTTCACAGCAGGGGCGAAGAAAACACAGCAGAGGAAAAGAGAGAAGTTTCCTCCTTCGTCAGAGACAATTGCTCCAGACAGACTTCCGGACAATAAAAAGCAGTTAAAAAGAAGATGATAACTCTGTTCATTTATTTTTCTGCCTTGCGTCGTTTCTTGTGGTCAGTTAACCCTTTGCTTTAAAAATATCCATCCTGACAAGTCACTGTGTCTAACAATATTTTTAGTCGCGGTTCAGGACTGAACATCCTGAAACCACTTCAGAATAAAACCTGTAGCAGTGTCACCGCACTGACAAGACACGTCTCACATGTTTAGGACAGAAACTACACATTTAAGACTGAACCCCGGATGAAGTGACTTGCTAAGATGAACATTTTAACGCAGACGTCTGCGCACTGGAAACGCGCTGTGCCATCGGTGAACAACGGAGCCTCGTTTAGTCACGTTAAATGTCAGAGTTCAACAGCTGCTTTGTTTGGCAGAGAGACGTTCAATATCCACGGCTGAGGAAGCTCTCTCACAAATCCACCGTCACAAACGACAAATATCCACCAAGATGTTGACGCCCTTTGCTTTTCTGTTCCCTGTAGACACGAGCTGCTGTGCGGAAGTGGCCTCTTCCAGCTGTGTTCCTGTTTCCAGGGCTGCTGAGAGTTTAGTTTCTTTAAATTATCCATATAAACACAAACATTTCCTCGAGAAAAAAGGCACAAACTACTGCAACGTTCACCTCTGACAGGAAATCTGTATGTTTTGTGTGTCTTTCTACGGCAGTGTTTTTGTGGCTCAAACTGTATAGTGTTAATACGTATTATTGTCTCCTATAGTTGAACCATAGGCCATACTCCCTTGTAGGACGAGCATACAGTCTTTTTGATGTTTTCCAAGATTCCCTCGGAAGAATTTATTTTGGGTAAAAAGGGATGCAAACATTGTATTTATTTCTCTATGATTTGCATGTTGTCTGTCAGATTTTTCAATGGTTTCCTTCCCATTTTGTGAGCGTCATGTAACATGTTTTGTCCAGGACCTGAAAGTTATTTATATGTAGCTAATGAATGCTTATATTTAAGAAGGAAATATTTCTACATGTGCACATAGTTTTCCAGGTGTACCATTGAAATGGTTGTTGATGATAAAAAATAACAGTGCAAGTGATGTGATGTTTTCTTTGGACAGAAATTGAAAAAACAAACTTCTGACCGCGTTAATTCCTATTTTTCCTTTACATGAACAGACAAATATCCACAGTCCAGGGCCAAGAAAATTATTAGACAATGAAAAAAATCGAAGCTTACACTAAAACGAAGTGTGAGCAAATATTTTTCAAGTCATTTAAGAAAAAAATATTCGTTCAACTTCACTAAGGACTGACGTGTTTTTAGAAAAGTGGAATCAGACAGACAGGTGAGGTGTCCCTGTCCGCACCTGTCCGCTCACATTCCTGGTAATAGGAAGATGATTTTTATTGAGGCATCATTAGAATCAATGTTGGTCCCGAACGGACGAACCTGGGAACATTTTAAAGACTTGTTCAGTTTTCAGTCCTATTTTTTGTTTTATCTGCTGCAGAACAGAAAACGCAAAACAAACCACTGAGCGCAGGAATATATTTGCACTGGTTTCCAAAAACACCTGCCTGCGTTTTCTCTTTCACACGTTCGCTGCTTATTCATCTCGAGAGTGTTGGTTCATCCAAACACTGTGCTCAGGCCAGATCCTCTTTGGGGTGAAATGACAGACAGAACCAGATATTTCATTTATACCGTTTTATTTATAAACATACAGTATGCTATAAATGCCACTGCATTTAAACATCAAATGAATCTATGTTTGGGTAGTGTTCAGGTGAATATTCCAATAAATACAGAACAGACGTAAAGGTTTTCATTCCCCAACTATCCTGTTAAGAAGAGCGTCTAAAGCACAGCACCGTCTCAAAGACCCCGCTACAAGAGACTGAGCCGAGATTCATTCAAGAACTAAATGAGGATAAAAAATAAAATACACAATGGGAAGAGAAGCTTAAAAATACTGGAGACCAGAGAGGTGAACCCGGAGGAGAAGCGGCTATAGGAGGAGGAGGAGGCTGCTAGTTTACGTTCATACAGCAAATCATTTGGTTTTAGGCTTAAACGTGCATTTATTTTACATCCACAATACATAACCGAGCTCTTCTCAAAAATAAAGAAGCAAATAAAAATGTCCAGCTGGCTGCACAAGTCCTCAGTTTTCATCCAAGCAAATATTGCACAGGTGCAGCTGCTGCTGGTACGTGTTGCCTCTGTTGTTTAACTAGATGTCACATATACCGGTGGTTTTTGTGTTTTTGTTTTCTAAATGAATCCTACCACTGAGCAGTTATCAAAATGACCTCAATTAACAGCATACAGAAATCTATATCACCCTAGAATAAAACATTGAGAATGAAACTGCTCCCCAGCAGTGTAGATGCTCTATACTGTGGATTCTTCCACACAGAAAACTCAAGTGTTTCTGTTCCTCGCACTTGTTTATCACTGCAAATCACTGAGGAATCTCAGGGCAGAAATATGACATGAAGGTTGCTCTTTATGTGAAAACAGACAGTACTTATCAAGTGAAGTAAAGCATGATGTAAGGGAGGGCTGCAGCCAGTCTGTCTGCAGTTTATAGAGTTCACGTTTGGCCAAACCCCTCCCCTGCACCTCCAAAATAAAAAAGGAGAAATCAAACACCATGTAGCTGGTGTTTTGTTCCTGCATCACTTTGCTTTCCTAAGGCACATTGAAGTTCAGACTTTCCAAGCTGACAGGCTGGCTGAGGAACAACCTGCTGTGACCCCAAAGCACAAAACAGCTCACAAGTCATGTTATTGCCCTAATGACGTAACTACATCCATAACATGTTTATATTAGAAGCTAATTTTATTCTGAGCACAGAATGACATAGGAGGCCACTGTTTATGCCAAATAGTGACTTAATACTCTCTATACAGTATTTGAGGACCTAAATAGTGGGTTTAGAGTGGCCTTCATTGGACTTATTAAATGAAGTTTATCTTTTTGTTTTAAGCACTTCATTGAAAATAACAAATATATTTCTGATCCAGGCTGTTAATGGGAATCAAACATTTCAATCTGAGCTGTCTGACCACATACACAGTTTTCAGATACTTATCACTTCAAATTAAGAATTTTTTTCTTAAATGAAAAAAAAGTGATTAAATAGCTATGTGATATTCTGCATTTCCATCACATGGACTCGAATGGTAAAGATTCACATTTGTTTCAGATGAAAACAGAATCAGATTCTACTAAACCACGACCAGAACAGCATATTTTCTTCTTGTCTGTTCATTTTGACAGTATAGGACATCAACATAGCCTGTCTGTATCTGAAGCATCTGGATGTTATTAATTGCTTGCTCACTTGCTGCATGATGAACCATAGTCAGTGGTGGTATGAGAACCAGTCAAATCCCAATTTCACTCATGGATCCGATGACATACACATGAAGAATATAATTATTAAATGTCTGACTGTCCAGAGGTCCCTGTTTGGCCCACATGATATATCTTCATCGTTATTGGGCTGCAGAGGATGCAAAAGATCTCGACACACTGAAGGACATGATTTGCAGATAATCAGGTTAAAACACGGATGGGGTTTCTTCCATGACCCTTGTGCTTTTCTGCCGACTGTCACAACGTGGTTGGCTGTCCGGCCGCTTGAAAGGAAAAACAAAAGAGAGAAGGAAGCCCACAGTTTTTAGAAACTCTCACTCTTTTTGCATTTTAAGATGATGCAGAGCCCTGATGAAAGAAAACCTAAATTTGGGATATCAATGTATGAGACTTTTGGTTGAGTCCGATTTGATTTCGTGGTTTTCTGATCCCTCAGTGGTAATGGTTACTGAGAGGTTATTCGAACACGCAGTCGTGGTGAAAGGGATGCAAAATTACAGTCATTCTCTTCCACCTGCTACATCACCAGTTTGTCTTCCTCTCTGCACCTTCCTCCTGGTGCAGTGTCTGATCCATTCCTGCCTGCAGCGATGCTTCACTGTGTCCGACACTTTTTTATTAAAACTGCACAGGCAAAGATTTTTTATATTAAAATACACTGGCCTTTCAGTCTCACAGTGAGGCTGCAATAAAGAATGAAAAACACCTTACATGTGTTTTTTTTTTTTTTTTAATCATAAAATAGTGTCAAGTGTTAAGTTTAAAAACAATAAATCACAAAGACCTTTGCCTATTTTTCTACCTTGTTCAGCAGCGTACTTATTGCTGGTGCTGCGACATCATCACCTTATTGAAAACTGCAATTATTCATTTAAGAAAATATGAAATATGGCCAACATTAGCAAACAAAGGAACAACAGGAGCTTATCCTTCTTCTAAATTCAGAGAAAAGATTAAACTCACTCTTTATGAGCATCATATAACAAAGAAAGTTGTTTATTTCTGGTGTTTGGTTTTAAGGAACCAGCTGACAGAACTTGACCAGTCATAATTTATTATTGGCTCTGATAGATGGATGGAAACATTTCATGGTAGAGAAGGAGAAAGTATGTGGCAGAGCAGAGACTGGGTGAGAAATATTAGGGCGCAATGAAGACGTGATGAGAGGGAGAGTAGGTGGGTGGGTGGGGGGGTTACTCACAGCGGGAGCGGATGTAGCACTGGTGGCAGTTGAGGAGACCATTTCTAATCCGGACATCAGTCCCTGTGGTCGTGTCGCCTAACTGCCCCTTACACACCCCACACTGGAGAGTGAGAGACAGATGAAAAAAGAATATTTGTATTAGAATCAGACATTTGTTTGTTAACAGCTGTTAATGCTGTTGACTGTTAAAGGATAAGTCTGGCATGTCATTGACGTCTTACAGTCAAACAAGACGAAAAAAAATAAAATCACCTGTTAACAAGTCTCTCAAAACTTCGTGACTTGTCTAACGATCGGTGTCAAACATTAGATTTAATCTTTTAAAAGCTCAGTAATCAGAGGGAAATGGTGCTTTAATTGGGCACTGCAGATTAAAACAGCAGGACGGTGTCTGTGGGCCAGTCAAAATAAACTGAGTGTTCGTCATGTGGAGCAGTCACACAGAGGCGGGGGACTCAGTGATGTGAGCGCTGCTCTTTTGCTGTTCTTTTCTTTTAGCTGGATTTGTTGAACTTGGGAAAATAAAGATTCTGGACCTTCTTCTGTTCAAGCATTAAATGAGTGATATATCTGAAGAAAAAACCAAGTAAGCCACAAAATAAGACACAGAATGAGCCTTGGTGCTCTGTCTCCCACCAACCTTAAAGCAGTGAATGTGAAAATAAAGGCTGAGGGTCTCAATGATCATGGCTGCCCCCTTCCCTAATGGCTGTCCACAGCTGGAGCACAGCTTCTTCCCACTGACAGACCTACAAGGGAGGGACAAGAGAAAGACTGAAAACCTTTGATGCTTCAAGGAATTTAAAAAAAAAAAAAAAAATCACAAGCACAGGTCTCTTTCCTGATTGTGAAAAATATAAAAAGAAAAGTGTTTTGCTTGTCAGTGAGTTGTAATACTGAAGAAAGAAATACTGTTGATCAGCCAGACCTGCTACAGAAAAACTGACCCACCCACAAACTATCTGACGTTGCAGCACAATCCTTGACAATAAACAGTGACTGATCCTGATATAAAGTTCAGACAGTGTCCTCTATGTTTCCACTGTCCTTGTGGTGGACTACAAACGTATTATAGGTACTGTGGAGAGTAAATTGTGGTATATTTCATTGCCTTGCACACAATATTTCATTGGCTGCTGTTTGGTCTGTGTTTGTTTGCGTTTTGTTTGTCTGTGTGCCTGACATCACTGTTCAAGTGTTGTCCCATCACTGACACTGTTCTTGCTGCAGTTTTTTTGTTATTTCTGCTAAAATTGCATTTTAATGACATCTGGTCTTGGACTAGAGACAAACAAAACAACATCTTGACAACTCAGCATTGTTTACACATGTGCTCCCTGTAGAATAAACATGGTTTTAAAAAAAAAACTGCTTGTGTTTATCTCTGCCTGCCTTTGATTGTAGGTTACTGCTGCAGTGGTACACACTATGAGATAGGTGGAGAAATGTAAGCAGCAAAGCAGAAAATGACAATGCAGAAATGGGCTGCACCCCTCCTCCTGCCCCTCTAGTCGGGCTGTTTGTGATGCAGTACCTGTTGGGAGCTGGAGGCAGAGTGTCTGCTGGTGGAGGACATGCTGTGGGGGGCTTTGATGAGCTGTGGCTCATGTTATTATCAATTGGACCACTCCTAGAAATGGACAGCAACATGATGATGACTCACAGATACAGCAACACTATTGGCTAGTGGAGTCAGACATGAACCAATCCGAGTCGGAGAAACAACAAACCCACTCAGTGCTGTTTGGGCAAAACCCAGGCGAGCAATATTCTTTAAAATGTAGTGTTCTGTGCTGCTACAATATGTGATTCTGATGATAACATTTATAAAAGTGTTTTCCTGTCATGTCATATTGTCATTTTATACATTATAGCACAGGACTGTGAGGAAAAATTACAGGTAAAATGCCCCCTGCTGGTCAAACAAGTGAATGGATGCTGCCACAAAAAGATCGAGTCAGGTTGTTATTGTGGGCGTCACAAATACACATCTACTTTTGGAATAAAAGGTAAAATAGGAGAGAAAAATGTCAAAGATCAAACCAAAATAGAAGAAGAAGACGATGGACATTTAGAAATAAAACAATGTTTACAGTAAAAATGGTAAAGCAGCTCATGCAACCATTCTTGCAGACAACATCAGTAAGCCCTAATGGCTGTGCTGCAATGTGTCTTAAACAATTTGTATCAGGACAAGATCCGTCTTCTAATACACAACACAGTCACATAAAAACAGTAACACTGATACTGGGTACATCATTACCAGTGGGATATAAAGGACACCATCCCCTCTGCTCATAACAGTGAACTCTTATCTCACTCATATGTAAGAGGGAAACGGCAAGATGTCAAAAGGGACTGAACTCAGGTTTTTAAAGACACAGTGTTTGACAAACTACAAAATCTCTAATTGTGGTGTAACCTGGACAGGAGGCCATCCCTCTCTCAAGCATTTTAACACACCTCCTTTCACCAGCAGGCCGGCTGGGTTTGTTGCTGTCTGCTGCGAACTCCTGTTTCTTCACCGGAGTCGAGGTTTTGGTTGACACTGGGGGAAGTTTCTGTCCATTCTGCAAACTGTGACCGAGCTTCTGTGTCTGACTGCTGCTCTGACTCACCGAGCTGAGGACCACAGAAAGAAAACATGTTGAGGTCACACACAAACATACCACATGTATTTTTCTGCTCTTCACTGTTTGACTGATCCCTACTCATTTTTTGCTTTGAGATCTACAAACTTCACTAAGTACAGGTGGAAACACAGCAGCCCTGCACCAAATGAGAAAAGAGCCTGCAAAGCACAAGTGATTCAGTAGTTTAAAACAGTGTTGATTCAAGTTCTTGTCCAGTAGTTCTCTGAATATCCATCTCTGCGCTGAACTAAGGCCAGAGAGAGACACTGTTGGGCTTCTTCTAACCCTCTGTGGCTCAGAGTGTCAGCTAAAACCAACCTATTTCTAGTAGCCATAACCTACCACACTGTTCACTAACCTCCTTCCTGTTTTCATGCTGTCATCAGCAGTGCTGATGTCACTGGTCCTGTCGTTTTCTCTTCGTTTCCATTCCACATTGTCTGTGCTCGCTCTCTGTGCCGTCCAATGGGAGACAGGGAACAGTTAACTGAACAACCACAGGAAACACTGCGCTCTTCACATAATTCGAGCCAACTATCATGATGAGTTCCCTATTGAATTCGTACAAAATGAAAGCATGCATCTAACCAACTAGCTATAATCATTTATTCACCGACTGCCTCTCCAGCAGCTCCTGCTTGCGTTCCCAGTCAGCCAGAGAGCGGACGATGGTGTCCTGGGGCTCCGAGGTGGAGGAGAACTCCCCTCGGCTGGGGGATGGCAGGGCTGAGGAGCGGGGAGTCAGCGGTGTCACAGTTTCCTCCAATATCCTACGCTCCTGTTGTGATTGGTCAGTTATCACCAACAGACAAATTAAGATTTTCAGGAGTTGGATTTAGTCAGCAAACACACTTTGGATGTAAAAATACACAATTTACACATATACATTTAACTTGACCACGTTACAATCCAAAATGATATTGTTTTCCAAGTATTGTGAGTCTAAGTTATGCCAAAAAATATCAAATGAACCATAAAAAAAACAAAAACAGATCTTAGGTGCAAGCTGTGCCTAAAACCAGAAACAATCACACACCTCCTCATGGTACTTCCTCTCCTCCTCCGCCACCTCCCTCTGTGCTCTCTCCCACTCCTCCTTCAGCTTCTCCTGCTCACGCCGGTACTTCTCCTGTTTCCATGGCAACAGACACATGACATACAGCACAGAGCCTCAACAAAGAGGAAGACTAAATTGTCTGCAGGTGGATATGTTGGCAGGAAGACAGATGATGCCCAGACATATCTGACATCAAATGGACTTTTATAAAGGCTTCAACCTTTTTTCTGAGTTAGTCAAAGAGAGAATGAAATTCTCTCCTGGTGCATCCTGTGTAATTTTATCCAGGAAGGGACTGCCTGTAGATCCTGCTGTGATAATTAGTAGACTATAAAGATTTCCACGTGCGATGCCCTCAGTATGTACTGTACATATATGGATTGACTTAGAGACATAAATGAATGCAAAGTAGCTGCTATTCCTCTGTTATGGCTAAACATTTTCTCAGATCTTACATTTGCTTGTCAGGGATAAAAAGCAAACAAAAGAGACCAGAAGCAGGCAGTGCAGACAAAAGGGTAAAAGCAGCCTGTTGAACGTAGGGTTCCTGCACAATATTGATTTCAAAAGCTGCTTTTTTTTTTCACAATGGAATTTAATCAATAAATTCTTTCATATTCACTGCTATAATAGTAAATAAGCGACACAACCACCAAAGAGATTATGTCCCTCTAACACTTAGATTATTCTACACAAGCCCAAATATTGTAAGATCAGGTTTTTATTTGTGTAGGAACCCCCCAAAAAGGCCAAATTAACGATCAAAGATATAGAGGGAAAGCAACTTAAGCAAGACAGGTGACAGATCGAGGCACAGAGGCAACGCAGAAAAAATACAGGAAGCTAACAAGCACACTGATGCACCAACATTCATCCATTTCAGTGCATCTCATTAAAAACAGTCCTGCGACAACTGGAAAGCAAAGAAATCGTTTTCCAACACGTATTTACCGATTTATCCCTGTAAATGGCTGCAGTATACCATGGACACCAATGATTAATTCAAATGTTTAAAAATATGTGGACTTGAGATGCACTTTGTTTAGGTTGAGGAGGGAGAGGGTGATTTGGGCAGCAGCAACAGCAGCAACCTTCAAAATCCTCAACTGTGTATGTGCATGAGATGATGGCGGGGGGAACAAACTAGAGGTTCTTCCACTGAACAGAACTGCCCTCTAGTGGTGAAATATGTGTAACAATAGTGTGGCTGTGCCTTTATAGGAGGATATGCTCAAGACAAAACAAATACTGAGGCAAGCTTTGCAATAGCAATGAAATGTGGTTAATCATTCTGATTAGCTGAGCAAGTCAGTGACTGACACAGAAGCTTGATGTGCAACTTTGTGACATTAGCAAAGTATCCCAGTTTGGTGAGTTGGAGTTAAAGACATGAACAACTGGGTTCAATTTGAAAAGCCAAAGTTTTTCATACATTTGGGTAACATATAATATTAACAATATGCTGTTTCAAAACAGTCATAATGTCAAACACACCCAGTTTTAAGACACAAATCAGTGAGATCAGTGATACTCAGTGAGATAAAATGCCTGGGTTATGCATCACATATATAATATGTATATATAATACATAATCCCAAAGCCTGTCTTCCATGGTGACATAAGAAACTGGCTTTGATCTAAAGTGATTTTGACCCATTATTTTAATTTAATTATGTGGGCTGTGCTAGTGATTTTTTATACTTATTATTATGTGCTGTAAATTTAAAGCCAATTAAAAAAAGATTTTCTATGTATCATTTAATCTACATAACTATTTTAATATTGCACCTGATAGTAAATATTTGAAAAACTGTTTATTTTTTCTAGTGTCAAATCATGATTTTGATGGGTTTAACGTCTGTGTCAGAGCCTCATGGAAGGTGTAGTGCAGCTCCTGAATTCTACAAACAAGATAATCATGTTATACCCAAATGTATGGTGTGAAAAGGCTAATAAACATGCTGATTGCCAAACTTCAAAGCTGATCTTGTAGGTAAGCTATGTCTAAACATATATCCTCCAGTTTGTAGTGATTGTATGAGGCCTCACAATTACACATCTGACTTTACATGTTTACTTGCTGTACCCACTGAGCTCCATAATGAACTGACCTAACCTCACAGAGTCATGTGGCATGCTTTACCCGTTGAGGTATACTGTGTACCTGCAGCACACGCTCCTGCTCTTGCTGCCACCTTTCCTGACGCTTTCGCTCCTCATCTGGGTCCCAAGACCAGCGGTCACCCCGCCTGGCCTGGGGCAACAACGGGACTGACACCTGATAAACCCCAACACACGCACACACGCATCAACATGCACAAACATGGTACACAAATATTCATGCATACATCGACACCCACCCATAAAAACATTCACACGCACACTCATCCGACCACGGAGCCAACAGCAAATTCAAATGGTCCCGATATACGCACATACACATCAACCAATGAGCACACACATTCACCACAGGAAAAGAAGAAAGGAAGGGAAGAGACAGAAATAGTTGGTCTACCACAACAGCACTACTCCAATGCTAGCCAAAGGACTCCTACTAAGGAGAGAGAAGACAGAGAAAGAGAGAGATGAGCTTAAATGAAAACAAAAGCACTCAGCCATCTTCTACAGCATCCTCCTCTGGCTACATGAGCCGTGTGTGCTGTGACATTTAGTTCAGCCCTGACGCAGTTAGTTCAGTTTGAGTGAAAACTGCACTAGAAATAAATGCTGACATTTTGCTTAAAAACACTGTTATGGAGTTATGTTATGTGAGATGCAGTCACCTACTTATCAAATACTGGATGTTCAGAAATTCAACTATACAGGATGTTAAGTGTTAGAAATAAAACAGTTACATTTTCCTGTTCTTCTTGTATTAAGTTGATGAAAAACTCTTCTTGGAGATTTCTCTAAAATCCTACTTGTATAATTTTGAATGTTGTTTTTTGGTGCACAGTGTAATGCAGGTGGTGATAAGCCAGATGAGAAGCAGTAAAAGGGCTTTTCAGTCATATGATGCTACTCACATTTCCACGACGATCCTTCTCTGCTTCTTCTGTAGATCAAATGTGAGAGAGAACTTTGATTAAAAGGCATTTTCAACAAATTTGTTGGATACAGATGAGTCAACTAAATGCTTTTTGATGGAAGAAATATTGTGGACAATGAGAATGTGCCAAGAGTTGGTTTGAGAACCTGAGCAGGAATGATGCTGATGAAAGAAAGAGACAACCAAGACCAGGAGACAGGAAACCAGTCCACCAAAAGTAGGTTTAATCAGATACTGGGTTTTGTCTTTTTTTTTTTCTTTTCATAGATGCTGCTTTAAACTGACACGTTTTTCTAATCTGTAATAGTCATGTGTGGAAGTGATGACGAATTTGACACTTATTGTAAACCACATGGTGTAGCTTTTGGTGGAAAAGACAGGAATGGGAATTATTACACTAAGGCTATTTAACAATTGAGAGCAATCATTTATCAAGTTAAATAGGTCACCTATTTTCAGAAATGGCCAAAGGTGTTCCTTCTTCAGATTCCCTCTAACAGATTTGTGGGTATGTATATATTCTTACAACCTACTCTCCCATCACCTTCTAGTTTAATTCTAGCATTTATTTTTGCCTCCTGAATTTGTCTGCTCATTTCATCCAAGGTTATTTTTCTTAAATGAACAGATCTGCTTTAAGAGGCAGTTTGATTTGTCATCTGGTTTTATGCTAAAAATAAGTGACCTATTTTATTGGATGCTTTTTGGAGATGTCTTCATTCTTTATCAATGTGAGGACACCAATATGAATTCAAAGGAAGTTAACTATTTTACAATCACAGCACACCAGTCAGACCTGAAAAAAACAAACAAAAAAACAAAAAACAAAAAACAGGAGCACAAATGAGAAACTCCATGACACATTAAAACAGGGAGACATCACATCACTGACCATTCACAATACTCTGGAAATGAGATGGGACTGAGGTGCTATTGTCTGGGGCTTTAAGAAATGACAGGGAAACCCTGTGCATTCAGTACCCAATGGTGGAAATCTGAGCTCCACTGATAAATAAAGGGGTTTACCTGCCGGAGTGAAGAACTCCCAGCGTAACTTAGGGTTGCTGGTTGCCAGTGGAGACCTGACACTGTTTGAAAACTCTATAGCAAAATGTGTGTGGAAGGAAAATAGGAAATGAGGGAAAGAAGGGAGGGAAACAATGAGGGATAGACAGATGTCAAAACCAGGACTTGGAAAAGGTGGCAAGAGAATTGGGGAAGGGTTTCAGTAATCCTCCAGTGAGTGTAGGGTGAACTGACTGTAAGTGGAAAGAAAATCTTGGGTTTGTAATTCAGATTTTGTAAAGCACAATAATTTTTTAACCTAGAATTTCAAGAAAATGGACAAAAAAAATTTAATTTAGTATTGCTAGAAAAAAAACTGAACTGAACTACATAAAGCTGAATAAAGGCTAAACACTATTCCTGAAGGTAAGACTGCACTACTTTGGCTTGTGTACTCATCGACTTTGAGACAAGTCCACTTTATTGTACGCACCAGTTAGAACTATTATCACTTCAGGAAATAAGAAAGGTGAAGCGGGACTCGGTGCATGTTATCAAAAATTGTTAACAGTCACAAATTACTGACAACCTCTTTAACTCTGACTCCAACATCTTTCAAAACAGCAAAACAAAACATGGCAGGCTTAAAGGCAAAAGGGGAAAAGCCAGAAAAGAAACCAAGAAAATGTATGGAAAAGAAGCAGCTGGCTTGGTATTTGGGTGTGAGGATTTCACCAACCTGCTGTTGTTTCTCTTGGTGGGTGATATTCATATGATCCTGCTGCAGTTAAGCTCGGTACATTGCCTCGTCTCTGGGTCATCACCTCAGAGCTCGGGACACTTGCCTGTAGGGAGGTTCAAAGATTATGCTTTGGATATTTTTGGTGACAAAACTAAATAATTTTTTAGCAGTTTCACCTGTAGAGTTACTGGTTGACTTTGCAGAGTGACCTCTGAATGGACAAGGTTGGTGATGTTTTGATTAAATGGTTGAGCCCCTGTTTGTTCTTGTTTGGCTTCTGAAAATGAACAGGCAAAACAATGTTTCACTATAATTAAAGTAAAATGAAAAGCATAAATGTAAGAACACTTTCCTCCACAAGGTGTCAGCGTAGCAGCATGCTATTCACACCTGTAGGTGGCATTGGTTGAGTTGCAGCATTGGACTTTTCTTCCTCTGGAGCAGCTGCTGCCTGGCCTCCACTCTTCTCAACGCTGTCTTCTGGTTTCTGCAGTTCCTAAACATGTTGTTTCAGAGTTAATTCACAGTGCATGAAGGCTCTAAACAACCAAGATCCAAACCACGATTAACCTGTTAAAAGCTTTGAAAATGTTTATAGTATGAATGAAGATTCAGCAAATTGCTTAATTTGTGTTACTAAATCCACACTGGATCCAGCATATCACTTTCATTGAAAACTACAAAGTAAATCCATACTGTTTTTACAAATAAAACTTTCAATTGTTCTATTTTTCCTAAAACAATTTGATTTGAGGCAATGTTTTCTTTCAAGGTTTCACTATAATCAACAAAACCAGCTCCTCATCCTGACCCCTGGCAGTGAGGTGGGCCGACTAGGTGGCGGTGAATTCTCAGTGACTTTCTCTTCTTGGATGCTGTCAGATGCTGCCTTCGTGCCACTTTGCACCTCCTTGGCCTTTGTCACCACTGGGCTTTCTCCTCCAGTGGAGGTGTGTGGACTGTGTGGGGGCGAGACTGC
Organism: Mastacembelus armatus; assembly: GCF_900324485.2. Taxonomy (NCBI): domain Eukaryota; kingdom Metazoa; phylum Chordata; class Actinopteri; order Synbranchiformes; family Mastacembelidae; genus Mastacembelus; species Mastacembelus armatus. Next base: position 4,313,495 of record NC_046642.1, on the reverse strand, counting down.
AGGCGAGGGAGCATCTACGGTGCTGGTGTTGGTAATGGAGGGGGACGCCTGGAAATGAGGAGGGGATTCTCTGCCTCTGCTCTCAGGTATGAAAGGAGCTTCATGGCTTCCTATGTCACCATTGACTCGGAGCAAACCATCCATCTAGATCAGAGAAACACACAATATTAACACTGCTAATTGCAACTGCTTAGTACTATGTGTGAATATCATGTTAGAATCAAAGTATAACTTGTGAGGGCATATCCATCTTTGGATGTAAAATGTAAAAGTTTGTTCATACGCACATCTGGAAGAAACACTCTACAAAGTGCTTGCTACAACTCAGAATATGAAAACAGTACACATAATTTGATGAAAAAATAAAAATGGTTAAACAAACCCAGCACATGAAAATCCAGTGACCTCATTTGTGGTCACTACCAGACTCGTATTAGCTATTCATCTAGTTCACAACACCACGCTGGCCTCCACGACAAAGAGGCTCTAATATATGTGTGAGGAGCTCCCAGTGAGCGGTAACTTAAGACACAGTGGTGGAACTGGGTGAATGCAGGCTCTCAGTCTGCCCTTCTCTGCCTCCACCTTCTCTTCGCTCTCCTAGCAGCCTGTGTGGGCCCTCTTTGTCTGCTGGGAGCCCACTTCACATTGAGAGGGCCCTACTTGTCAACTTCTTAAGTCAATAGGGAACAGAGGGCTCCATTCAAAGCTGGGCTCCGTTCAGACTTCTGACAAGACATTCCAGAAAAGCGCTCCGTTCCGTTTGGTCTGATAATAACCTGCTCCTCCCTCCCTGCCGCAGAAAAACTTAAGATCTCATTTTGAAAATTCCCATTTGGCAATTTTTTCCAGAAGAAAAGGAAATGGAGCCTGTTGAGAGTACTCTGAGCTAAATTGAAACATTACATTCTTCTTCTGGGAGGGGAAGTCTTATGTTTTTGTAGCAACTAACTAGCTCATTACCATAGTGGTTCTGTGCCATTCTAATGTAAATGCCAAGGGAGCTGCAGGGGAATTTGCCCACCGGTCTGTGAGGAGGGCAGCCAACACTGAGAGTCACATGTCAAGTGGTGAACACCAGACCTTTCCTTCTGCAGAGCACTAACCAAATTTAAAGAATTATATTTATGCTGACAACTTCATGATCACTTTGTAAGAAATAGAAATAAAGTCAATTCCTGTTTGGTGTAGTCTGTTAGGGTTTTAAATAAGGTCACGTATCTTTTGGCAGTCAGAAGTCTGACAAGACAATGAACCACATGGCACACACAGTGCTGTAATCTAAAATGTCTTGCAGCACTTTTGTTTTTTGGAAGGTGAATGCATCATTCTGGTGTTGTAACCTATCCCTGTTCCCACAGAGTAAGACTCACCTTGCTGGGCGATGTGGGTTGGGATTGGAAATAAGGCTTGGGTGTCAGCAAAGGCACCGGTTTGGGTGACAGGGCTCGAGTGGATGGTGGCTCAGATGAATGAGAATGAATCTGAGGTCTCTGATGTGAGGATGAGTCTTTGGGAAACTCCTCGATTCGTGCCTCCAGTGTAGACGTGAACTTGGGAGCTGGGGCCGACAGCTGGCGCAGAAACCTCATGGGTCCATTAGGGTCCATGTCAAAAGGGTCAGGGGTTGTAGGAGAGGAAGATAAGGAGAGTGAGAGAGGGAAGGGTGAGCCTGGAAAGGAAGGGTCTGCAGAAATACTACGGTCCAGGAGCTTTGGCAGCTGTAGGCGTTCAAGGACTGCTTCACTGATGGAGAAACGCTGGGCGTAACGCTGCAGAATGACTGATGCCTCCTCGGGGGTTCTGGCTTTTTTGTATGCCTCCCGCAGCTCCTCCTCACGACGCTCCCTGTCAAAAAGAGAAAAGAAAGCACAGAAAAGATAAAGCAAAACCAGAGAGATGATCTATTTCTTCTGTCGTTCATCAAGATAAGATCCTCCTGATCTATTTCTTCTGTTGTTCATCAAGATAAGATCCTCCTTGTTCACTTTTCTTGGAGGCAGAGCTACTTGCTATCCTCGGGTCCAGGGGTGGACCGAAAACTGCATTTGGGCTGTATTTCCAGATGTATTACCAACAACCAACAGATCGTCGGACAAATTTGAATAAAGTCCGACAAGCTATGTATCATTTGAAAGCAGAAAGTCTCACGATTCAAATGGTATAAAGCAATTTAGGATTGAATTATCACAGTGACTACAGTTTCTTAATGTTTAACAAGAGTACAAATGCTGGAAAAACATGGCTACAGTATGTTTCCCTGACAACGCTGGGCACGCAGCGGGCGCAGCTACAGGGGGAAGGGGAGTCATATTTCATATTTTACAGCGTGAAATAATAACCTGGAAAGCTTTTCCTTTAAATGACACCATGGTCATAAATATAACCCTTAAAATGTAAAGACAACAGCTAGTTTAATTTGGGTATGCATTGTTGGGCCGTGTGCAAAAAAAGGGGCAGGGTAGCTATCAACTCTAAGAGGATTTGCTGTTACCCTTGTGCCTGAAAACATGAATCAGGATGAATATTGAGCTCTCTTATCTGAGAAAGACTTACTTCACCATTACTCCTTTCCTCTTTACATGCACTTTTGGGTTTTCAGTGGAATATGAATACTCATTCTGTTATTGTGTGCTTCACATACTTGTCCTCCACTATCTCTCTGTAAGTCTTGATGCTTCTTCTCCGCTGAGAGGTACTGGTGTCTCCCGACATCAAGCGCTCCATTGTTTTTCTCTCCTCTTCCTTTTTGATCAGGTCCTGGGAAATACTCCTCCTTCGACTTTTCCATCGGGCCAGATCCTGACACACAAACAGATTGGAAGTGTGTCAGTTTCCAAATGAAACAAAGCAAGTGGGCTTGGCTAAGTGTAAGACCTCAATCACTGCTATAAACCTAAGAAACTGGAAAATAAAAAAAATCAAATAATCAAATCCAAAACAAAAACATACATAAATACACACAAGATAAGTAAGAGTAGTAACACTAGACAAATATAAAGTCACCTCCTGCCAGTGATCCTCTTCTTTCATCTGGTTGTACTGGTTGTGCATCAGTTCATGACGCACCTGACTGTGTGCCTGCACGGCAGCCTCCTCCTCACCACGCATGTCGATCATACTCATACTTCTGGGGAACAGCGAGAAAGAGACAGACAAAAAACATGGATAAAGAAGAGCATGTTAGTGCCTGAGTAGGTTTTAATTAATTCAATACTGAATTAGTCTTTATTTTAACTTATAATGCTGCTAATGATTCCAATAATTTCCCTAAGTCAATTTTGTTTTAAGTATTGTATGTTTGTATACCAGCACCATGTCTGTTTCACACAATCAAGTTCAACAAAGCAAATACAGTAAAAACAAGGTGACCCTAATGTTCCATCACACAGCAGCGGCTGAAAAGTCAGTCAACTGCGGTAAAAACTCTTTCTTATAGACAACTCAAAATCTTTGTTTATGCAATTGTTTAAAAAAGAAAAACAACATATACTGTTTACAAAATAATTTTACAGTATATCAATTCATAAGGAAAGTCAACATCCTGTCAACAGTGGCTCAGTACCAAAATAAAATGCAGCTTTTTAAGACTCCATTAATGAAAAACCATGAATCTTCAAAGATCATACTCACCCAGTAAGCACAACTAAGATTACTGATTATTATATTTTATGAATCCTGCCTTCCTGCCCCTCCAACCACCTCAAACCAGCTTTGGTTTGTTCTTTTGAATGATTTCGTAACATTTCAGGTCACATTCCAACATTTGTGAGAACAGAAATTGCAGATGCAGTTCTTTGTCACTGTCAAGCCTTTAGTCACATTCCAGGAGAGGTGCAGCAACTAGTAGGATCTTTATATGCACAGATTTGTTTACAGCGATCTTAAGATTTGATCACTCTAATGTTAAAGCGTACATTTTTAGATCACAGCAAAGAGCGTTGGGTGCAGCCTTGTTAGGATCATGCAGCTGTAGTGAGAGTTATCACAGGATTAGAGTACACAAACACGTAAAGACATATTTTTGCTTAAATACATTTCCTCATTAAAGTAATGACTGTAACTATTGTTTTTTTTTTCTAAGACTGAAAATGTATGCATTGCCAACATATCATATACTTAATGGTTGGCCTAAAACATCAAATATTACAACTTCCTAGATTTTACAGAGCTCACACATGGGCAGATGTTTTATTGACCTGAACACTAAATAACTACATGAATCATTTCCTCTCCTGCTTTACAAACTCACAGACTCACTTTTTGCATTAGCTTTTAGCAACAAATAAGATTATTATGGTGATTTTTTTTTTTATAACAATGTTGGAAGTGTGGTTGAAACGGCTGTTACATGAAACATGCAGCTGACAGAAACACTGAGGTGATGCCAAAGCGGCACAGTTTAGTAAGTCCTCTCCACACTGCAGACAAGAGGAATGAATGGCTGCTAGCCAAAAAGGAAAAAAGCATGTCCATTACATTTAATGAAATAATACTGTCATGATATTTTAGACCAAGGACTATGGACATTGTTTGACACTGTTAAAGCACAATGCCAAAATGCCCATTTCAACAAGTCATTTAAGTTATTATTTTATAGTTTGAATTTCGGTGATACAATTAGGAAAAAGAATCTGCTGACCTGGGAGATGTTTTTGTGTTATATGAAAAAAAAAAAAACCAAAAACCAAAAAAAACCAAAAAACATAAAACAGACGTCTGCCAATAAACAAATAAATAAACTTAATCTTACAGAACATTTTGGTCCATTCATTTCACTCCACTCCAAGCCATTAACTAATATCATTCAGTTGGTAATTCGAGCATCACATGGAGGGCCATTTTATGGTTTTTAATGCTGGTAAGGGTACAAAAACACATTCTTGTAATTTTATTTAACATAACAAGATCAACACAAAGAGACAAACAAAATTGATAATATCAGTAAACTCTGTTGTCAGGACCTTGGCAGTCTTTCCCACTTGCATAAAAAAATCCAATTCAAACACTGGATGAATGATTAAATGACTTGTTGAGCAGGCTTTGTTTCGTAGTGGAGAGCAGCTGAGCCTCTGAATGTTTAAATGACAACTTACTGTGAATCGTCTGACACACTATCTGAGTGGCTGGAGGGAACATGGAGAGAAAGCACAATCACAAATGAACACAGTTACACTCGAAAGAGAAACACATCATCCACTCATGAATAATAAAACAGATATGGAGGAGTTGATTGTCAGCTAGTGGGTAACATATTGTTAGTTGTGACAAATTAAATACAAAACCTGTATAGAACAGCTAATGTCTAATGATGTTTTAAACAAGTGCACCCTGTAGCTTTGTGTATATGCATAGAGATATTTGTCAGTTCCTGGTTTTAAATACAAAACTTAAACCAAGCACAAGGGGGCAGTGGTATCCAAAACAAAGCCAGAACAAAACAGAAGACAAACTCTTACTGCAGCACTGCAAACCAAAACACTACTAGTGCACAAAAAGATGCATATGGCAATGATCTCAGGAAACAACTGACACTAAACTATTAAAAAAGCACATGCATGTTTTATTAGAGAGCACAAGAGCAACATGAAGGATGTGGCTTTTTCAGTCTGTGACCACCACTTGTAGTTTTGGTCTTAACCACAAAGGTCCTTCTCTTTTATGTAGCTTTCTATGTGATTTTGGAAGGGTGTGAGACAAAGTGTGGCTGGTGGTTACTCACCACAAAACAAAAAGGAAACTAAATTAAGAGAAGCCTCTCTAAATCAGGACCAGATAGAGTGTTTTCTAAGAAGACTATTTGCCATATGGGATGTTGCAGTGAAATGTCTGTTTTTCTTAGTCTGAAGATTTCTGATCGTGATATAGTGCGACTTATATTAAAGCCATTCTCATTACTTATTTTGCTGTCACAGGAAAAGATCAAGTTGTGATTAATAAATATTGGTCGGACTATTTCAAACAGTTAAAAATGCATGTGAATACAAGAATTTTTGGCAACATCTGGATCAAAACTGGATCAAATTCAACTCAGCATCCAGTAGAGCTATTCCCTAACCGGTCTTTCAGAAGAAATCAAAGATTCTTAACTGAGGTCATGCATGGTTAATTAAACCCATTCCATAACATTGTTTTCTGCTCTAAATTCTCCTAAAACACAAGGAAATAGGGAAAAAAAAAAAAAAAAGAGTTTCCATGCAAACTGTGTACTTTGCTTTGAGGCAAAGTATCTCATGCAACCTTTGGGTAGTTAAGTGATCCAAATAGGAGCATCTGTCATTGGTCAAGGTACATGCTGACGTAGAATTTTCATGGATCATGTTAATATCAGATTCCTTTATTTAACTGTGTAGTACTCGTTCAAAATTTCATAAAATGTAGTGTAGTAGCTGGAAGGTGCTCACGTTGCTGGAGATCTGCTGTCCAACCAAGATGTCCCTCTTCGTATCTCATCACTTTCACTCATCGTCCTTGCCTTCTGTTGGCCTGTATCACGTGTTTCTCTTGACATGGTTGCACCGGCAGCGGCAGCAGGCACAGGAAGAAAATGGGAGGGACTCACGGTGGTGACATGTTTAGGAGAGGTCAGCGTTTGACCACCGCGCTTCTTGTCCTGCATTGGATCTGCGACTAACAGGGCACCAGAGACACCCATCCCCACTCCCGCCTCCTCCGGGTCTGTTGTAGGTGGATGTTTCTCAGCCGGGTTGAAGGGGCTTGTTGTAACCACTGAGGCGGCACTTGCTGCCACAGTTGGTGAATGGTGGAAGAGTTCCTCTGAGCATGAACGAGCTGGGGTACTGCAGAGAGCAAAGCAAACTAAAGAGTACTGCTGCCTGGTTATCATCCTATGTCATCAGACAGCATTGCTCTGGAGGAACTTAAATGGAGGTTTCTGAAGACATAAATCTAAAAAAATAGCAAAGCATGGTCACAAATCCCTTTAGAGCAGACTGGATGTGAAAACAAATTGGAGTCACAGAGCCAAAGAAAAATTCACTGAATGCTCTGTTGTTTGTCATCCTGTGATGAATAGCTACTTTCTGGGAGGCTTATTATTGGACTGTAAATTCCCAGAGTACATTGCAGGGAGGGAGAGACTGGCCAGCTGCTAGCATTGACAAGGCCATGTTACAGCCTGAGCCTGCTCATGGGTCAGGGAAGGAAGAATGCCTCATTTCCTTACATCCTGAGGGTGGGTCTATGTTCAGGTTCCCTGTGTGCATGGGTTTGTGTTGAAAGGTGTGCACAGCTTTGTTTCTAGACCTTGATGGCAGCATTGAGCGAAAGGTGTAATATTGTTAGAAAAACACTTTGTTGTGTTTTCCTGTTCATGCATGTTTTACTTTTTGATTTAAAATTTAGAAATTCAAAATATACAACTGCAGATATTTTTCTTTTTGCATTAATAAACAATATTTTCCTACAAATATCTGATTAAAAAATGATATAATATAATAAACATCTCAGAAATTCTCATAAAAAGGAGAAAACACAACTTAGATAACTCAAAACATACAAGCAGTTTTTTAGACTATTAATTCCTGGCAACACTAAACCGCACAAATTCCAGTCAGCTTTATTTTGGAAAAAGGCAAACTCTTACCAAAGAAAGCCTTTGTCGAAGCCTGTGACAAACATCCTAGAAATCCCCATTTTTCCTTGGCACATAGCTACACAAAAGTCAAAATAAAAATTTCTACTGAGGTTTGTTTTTTACTCGCTTCAAATCATGACAATCCAATTAATGCAATAACATCTGTGCCAGAGAAAGTTGGAAACTGGGGGTGTAACCCTCATATCTCTCCAACAAAATTTAACAAAAAGGTCTGCATGACCAGGAAATAACACAGGATAAGTCTGGATTGTGAAATAACAAGAGAGACCTAAACTGACAATTTCTAGATTGAAACACACATAGACACACTGGACTTCTGAATTATAAAATATACAACAGCATTGTTCCATGGCAGGTCATGAGACTCACCTCGTTACCTGACAACTATAACATTTGTGACCTTGGGCTGACCTGCAAGGTAAAGACTGTATAAAAATGTGTTTCTCTCACCAACTCACTGTTCTACTGACAACATGACAGTGGAAACAATGACCTGGAAGCTGCAGTGCCAAAAAATAAAAATGGGGGATAAAAACACCAGCTGTGAAAATTTCAGAAATTTTCTATCGAAGAAACAATCCTGATGAAAACGGTTCATAGCAAAGTCTGTGGACTATTTTGACTAATGGGGACATTGTTTTTGGACAGATGTGCTGCTGCTCAGGTTTTCAAGGTAATTTTTTTGTGTTTTGAGGGCACAAACCACAAACTCTATGGTGGTGCAGGTGAGGCTCTAAAAACATTTGCCTTTATTCCACACATTCGCTTCTTCGTTGTCAAAACCTGGTTCCTACTTTGCAAAAAATGCCACATACTATACTGCCAACAGTTTGGTTGGTGTTTCAGACGTTTCACCAATGCACCATTGAGCTTGTAGCCTCAAGCAAACAGGAAATCACTCGAGGCAACTTCTCACACTTCAGCTCCCTCTGTCACAAATGCATTACACTAACTTTCTTTGGTGGAGTTTCTCATGGAAAATCCAAAACCATGTCAGGTACATGTCAAGAATTTCTCTTTAGATGTGGATGATATAGAGACCTATGAATATGAAACTTCAACAGGGAACTGGGCCAAGAACTTCAGATACAAAGAAAACCATGAATTAAGGTAAAAACCTTTGCTCAGAGGTGACCGTCAGCTGAGTTACACTCTCCCCAGGGGGCTCTGCATAGGGCTGGGGGAGGCTACAGGGCAGAGGTTCACTGCTCCTCCTCACGCCCACTGCATGGATCTCTATGCATGGTGTGGATGCAGTTTGCCAGCCTTCATCCTTGTCCTTTTTACTCTGATGTACCTCCTGAACCTGGGGTTCAAGGAACGGGATAGAGGATGGACTGTGTGATTCTTGAGGTGGGGCGTCTATGCTAGAGACTTTATTTGGACTGTTAACGTCACACACATTCGCACACGATGCACAGGAAAGGAAGACGTGATCACATTGGAGCAAAATTAGCAGCAATGACACGACAGCACACACAAATGTGAGGAGGGATAAACTCACAAAAGAGAGGTATAAGAAGGTAATCAGGGAAACCACATGACAGATGACAAGGTGTGGAAGAAGGAGATGGAAGAAGAGAGAAAAAAATAATATATGCAAAATCAATTAATAAAGCACTTTGATTAATGAGCTTTGGTGGATGAGTTTAGGTACACACACAGTAAACTGCTCTGTATATAGAACAACTCACACTACGTACTGGAAATGTAAACCCACTAGTGTAAGGCCAATCAGACTGCAGATATTTGGTTTTTAAAGAAACATCTTAAATCTCCTGCGAAATATTTCCAATCCACAAAACGTTTGTCTTCAAACTGATTTTCACTCATATTGTAACCTGCCACATCAACCTCACACACACACTACAAACATCACTGATACAGCAGATCAAGCATATTATGGAATCTGCTTATCCAGGAGAAATGTGAAGCTTCTACAGTGAGATTCTCTGATGATGAAATGCTTCACAGAATGAAATCTCCCTGCATTTTTGAGTGGTGACACGGCAAACTAATAAATGCCAGAAAGACCTCCAGTCTTGAATCTGCCATGTTTTTGTCCATGTAGCAGATTTCACACTTTTGCTTCAATCAGAGTCAGAGCACTAGAAACCAACATCTGGTCTCCATCAGCTACTCCTATCTGTACAGTGCTGGGCAGAGAGAAAGAATTAACAGCTGAAAGGTTTTTTCTAAAGGTTTTATCTGTAACAAATTAATTATATCTTGAATTGTTCAGCACCACTGGTCTTGATATTCTTCAAATCCATCATAATCCATACAGTATATGAACCCACCTGCACTGTCGCTATCACAGTAAGGTATGTTTTGTCTAAGTTATATTCACTGCTATTTCTTGCAATCAATCTCATTAACCAAAGTAGCCCACAAAAAGCTTTATGCTGCTTCACCTACCTAAAAGGCCTGTCTCCCCCTATAGGAGAAGTGGCTGTACTCCAACTCTTGCGTCCTCCCTCCTCTTTATCGCTCTTCTTCTTACGGAGTGGCGTGGGCACATATCCACTCTGGTTGCTTCTGTTGGGGAGGTACTGGTTGAAGGGCATGGCGGAGCGTGGCTCACTGACAGAAGTCCGTCTTGCCAACATGTCATCCTTACGTACGTCTGGCATCTTCCTGTGCGGGGGGCCATCGGACTCTGAGTCACTGCCGCGGCCTGTAGAGAGGAGGAGATGGAAGAATGAGGGAGTTTATTACAGACCTTCATGTAACACAAACGATCAGTTTGTAGTTGATTTGGTGTCAAGATCAGGTTTGCATATGAATTTTAAGGCTGAATCCCATAAAGAACACCAGCTATTTGAAAAGCAATATTATTTTTCAGGAGAGTGACAGATAAATGGCGTTTTTTCCCCCATTATTTAGAGATACAGTGAAGGATGAAGTAATTCCACTGATGCGTGAAACTATATATTGAGGTGGCAATTTAGTATTATGGCAGGGACACTGCCACCTGAACATGTCCATTACCTTAATAATAAAAAGTCGAAGCTATAAAAACTAAGAACAATATAACTGAAAATGATGTAGCACTGATCTAACAGTCCTGTATTCAGTCTGCAGGTGAAGATGATTCACACTGTGACAAAACAAGACAGAAATTTATTAGACAGCAAATTCTGTATCTATCCTGATTTTAATTCTTCTGAATATGTGGTGGTGTGTGCCAGCTGTTAATAGTTATATAGAACTTTTTTCAGATAAACATTGTTCATTGGTACCAAAGATTTGACTGAGCAAAAAAAAAAAAAAAAAAAAACATAAAACATCCAAAAGTATGTTGAGCAGGGAAACAGTTGTTTAAGGAGTCTCATGGGAGATACCCTAGGTTTGTCATCTCTGGGAAAAAAAAAAAAAAGTCTCTATAGTGCTCTATAGAGTATCGACATGATTTCGTTCCCAAGTTGTTATATCCTTTATGCCTAGCCTAAATTATATACTGTTGCATTGTTATTATATGCAGTGAATTCCTGTGTGAACATAAATCAACCCTTGAGAAGATTGATGGCCTGTTGTGCTGTAACACAAATCGTTGCTAAATTTGTATTGTGTAGGTTGTTCTGACTAAATTCTAGCTTACAGTGTAAGAATTCACTTAGGAAGCCACTGTGTCCGTCTGTGTCAGACTTTAAACATATTGTTAGCTCTTAAATGTCACTGGCAACACCTGGCTCAAGTGCATCGCTCAAGGACTTTCCCTGCTTGGCGTCTTAAATTTCTCTGCAAGGCGTTCTAATGTGATCCTCAGTGTGCCTACACAAGAGAGAACGCCAAAAACGTCACGTTTACAGCTCCAGTGATCTATTGCTAGCAGACTGCTCACTGGGCAGCTTGATTTTGCTGTTTTTCTTTTTGCTAATCCTGCTCCTCAGTCAGTTTGTTCAAACTGCAGAAAATGGATACCTGCAGCTGCGCTTTACCCAAAGTCTTTCAAACATTCCTCCCCAAGATGTACAGCACATGTGCTACTGGAATTCCCCTCTCTTTTAATGTGTACTCAGTGTCTGACCTATAAATTTTTGCCTCAATGTTTATATGTATGAATCCACAGTTTCAACCAGCTCTAAAATCTCCCCTGGGTTCTAAGCAGATACATGTGGATGCAACCACAGCTATCAGTGGAAACAAATGTTAACATTTTGAACTTGTGAAAAGCTCTCTTTCTGTTGATAGACTTCTTTTCATGTGGTCTAACAGACTGGCAGATCAAGGTCCAAAAGAGGTCTGCACTTCCAACAAAGTGAATCAGTGAATGTACTCTAACCCATCAATTGGAAACCATGAGGGTCTCAAACCATCCATCCTTTAGGAACAATATACATCTTCATGGGGTGACCTTGCCTCTCCGCACGTATAGTAACACTGAAGCTTGAAGGAATGTTTATCCTGGGTCAGTGCAATGCTGTACTGTACCCACAGCTTCACAGAAGCCTATTTACATCTTAATCATCAACAATTACTGATGCTGTATGAAAGGAAACACCTGTGGAGACCAGTTCAATACGCTTTCCATAGACAATATGGTACAAAAATTTAAATGATTTCCTCATTTCCTTTAATAAATATTAAATTGTAATAAATGACGACACAGCATTAGCATTACTGTCGAAGCAAATCAATAGTTAGGTAATTATATATTATTGTCTAGATCTTGTAAGGATCTTTGTTCAGGACTGGAACACTACATGAGTGAAAGCTGGTCCAGGATGCTACATGAAAGTAGTGGCTGTGTCCTCCTCTTTGGCAATTTGATTCGAGAAACTTTCCATTCCAGCTACACATTAACCACGTTACTACAACATTAACTGAGATATAAATTATTTCTGAGATGCACATTGGTTAGCCCTCGTCCTCAAGGCCCATTCTCTTTTTATAGGGAAACATAATGTTTAGAAATATAAACAACAAAGCATGTAACCATTGGTATATTTTGACAGATTGGAATTAACATTTTAGATTAGATAACACATTATTAACCCCTTGACAGAGAAATTCAAGTTTTACGGCGTTAAAGGAAACCAATTACAATAAAAACTGTAAAACAGAGTAGTTAGTGACAGCTGTCATTCAGACAACAACCTGCATTTGCTTACTTCTGTGTCAAACTGAGAGTCATTCTATTTGAAGTGTAACATGAATATGTGGCAGGTAACTAAGGGAGGAATTAGCAAAAGGGTCAATTCAGTTAAAACCTAAAAAACATATTTATAGAATGTGACTGATATTTTAGAAAGTCCAGAATGCTGAACAACAGGGGAACATAATCTAAAGAACGTTTAAAGCCACCATTCAACCTATTTGTTCAAGCAGGGAGTGTGTCTTGATGCAAAAACAGAAAGAGAGGAGGCCTGGCTTTACTATGAGCAGCAGAAGAAAAGTGTCTAATTTCATGAGAGACAGAATTAAACTCTTTTCTCTGTCAGGGTGATGTCGGTTCACAGAGCAGATTAGTGAAAGGGTTTTGTCTAAAGGTCAGGGCACTAAAAACCCCAGCTGAGTTCAGTTTCTGTGCATGTTAATTAATGGATATTCTTGTTCAGGGTGCACTTAAGCCTCCCTGTGAATGTCTGATAACTGCATTATCATCCTGTCTACACCACTTTTCTTGTGCTTCCTGTAATACAAACACTAAAACTATGAAAAATGTAGGGGCTTAGAAATGTTAAAAGAAAGTGTTGAACTAAATATATAGGGATGCTCTGTGTTCTTTGAACTACATGTCATCAAGCTGTAATGTTCAAAGTATCCCTGGAGTCAATTTGTGATGATGTGTTGTCATGCAGTTTTTAATTAGCCCACTTCTCTAAAGTGCCTCCTCATCAGATATTGGATATTGGAAGGCCGAGGGGTTTTGACGACCCCATGTAGAGCTGCACATCGGTGTGTGCAACATCCTTGGTAGTTTGGGACAGTCTGACAGCTGACAGCAGTTTAGGCTTTGGAAATGACATTATCCTTTGCAGTTCCCTCAACACAAAAGCAGTCCGACAGGCAGGATGCTTGGCATCTGTTACATGTTGTGATGACTGCTGAAACCTTTCGCAGGCTGTGATTAAAATTTCAAAGGGTCAAATAACAACTTTCAGTGACAGCATATGGTCAGCTTGGCATTATAAAGTAAATGTAAACAAACTGTATTTTAGAGCCATTTGCCAAAGGATCATGCCCGTGCAATTAGACCTTTAAGTTCTCTCTCTCTCTCTCTCTCTCTCTCTCTCTCTCCTTAGCTGTGCTTTTTATTGTACTAACCACCAATGCAGGCCTGTACAGCTTTGTTGATCTTTTCAGCTTAAAGGAAGTACAAGCATGTAGCTTCTACAAGCTTTATGGAAAGTAGCAGGCTGGGACAGGAGTACTGTCAGATGCACAGAGCCTGTTTTGATGATGTTTTTAAATCGCACCTTGTAGACTTCATTTGATGAAATAGCCTGCCGTGGGCTTCATTATTATGATGAGGCTGCATCAATATATGGAATTGTGTCCTTTGTTAAAAAAAAAAAAAAAAAAAAAAAAGCTGGTAGTTTCAACATCACTGACAGATTAGCCAAAAATCTGTCATCCAGCCACACCTCTTTATATTACACATCTCTTCCACTCTCCTTATAGTGCTATCACTCCCCATTTCACACTTTGAGAAAGCCGTCAAACAGCTGTTGCCCAGGACCACAGGCTCAAACACTGAGTACAGAGGCACTTTTGTGTGCATGTCAATTGCAGAGGAGGAAATCCTCACTGAAAGGTGTCACAAATACTACAAGACTGCAAACTAGCACAAACACACTGGCTGAGGCACCCACAGTGATGGAGAGCTAGATGAAATTATTGTAAAAATAAAACATTCAATTTTAAGTGGAAATGATAACTTAAACAGATTTATTTGAATGCAACAACCTTCATCACTTAAATCAGAAATGAGCCTTGATTTCACAACAGTACATATCTAATGTCTTAGGTTTCCCATCACCTGACAACTGTCATAGGATCTTGGATCCTGTGTTAACACTGCGTAGTTGAAATGAGTTTGAAAACAAAAACATATGTGACAGCACTTGTCACTATAAATATGTTTTGCCTGTTCGTTGATGCTAAAGATTGACATGAGATATGGCAGATCCAAAAAGTACAAGGGCAGCTTTTCAGAAAGAAACACGAAGACCTGCGGTGTGAATGTAGCCATTGTTCAGATCAATATCAACAAATCAGATCCCTCGTATTAAAAGAATGTAAAATTTACCTGCAGATCATTTTTTTCTTATAACACATGAAGAGTTGTTTGGAAAAAAAATCATTTCAGAACAGACTTTAATATAGCAGGACCAGAAGCATAAACTAAATAATTTACAGTGTTATGTTCCCGTGTCCATATGTTAATTTTGAGCCAAACAAAATCAGCACTTGGATATGCTGAACTTCTCTCCTTTCACATGACATATGGCTGTGGTTAAAATGAAACAATGACCATGGATTAACTTCAAAATAGCACTGAGATCATTCAATTTATTCTTTAAAATAGCCTTTGACTAGCACTAGGCGTTGTCCTGTGAAAACAGGGAGGAGAACAACAGGCTTTGCTACAGTAGCACTAGAAGGACAATGTGCCTCATTTATCTATATAATGTACCTGAACAGCACAATTGGCCCAAATAGAACAGCAAGTACTGATTACTTCCCTTCCACAATACAAATGGCCATGACTAAAGTGACACAAAGCCGTGGAACACAGTTAACCTGCAACCTTTACATTCAAGGGTGGTCGCTCTATGAACAATACCACACTTTCACAATCAATCCAAACTATTATTGGCAATGTTCAGTGGGAATATGAAGAGCACAAACTGTGTAAAGACTGGACCGTTTCCTACCATCACTGCTGCCACGGGCGACCAGGACGTCTGGTGACGGGGTCTGTCGTGATTGAGAGCCGAAGGAGTCCAGGCTGTCGAATGAGTCCTCGCGGCCGTGGCGTGGTGGAGAGAGAGAGTCGCTGCGCTCAGAGTCCCAACAGTCGATGTAGCCACTGTCCCGGATGCTGCGTTTAGGGCTCTCTGCTTCCTCCGCCTCCTCAACGTTTATATAGACAACCATGGTTACAATCAATGCACAGAAGTATGTAAAATGCATTTATTCCAAAACTAAGAAGCATACCAGTTGGTGTGAAGTATTGAAAATTGCCCAGATATTGAGAAGAAATTCCTTTTGTTCAATCTGCTAATCTGTTGCCACTTAGTGTAAATAATTTAAACTTGTGCACAATATCTCAGTGTAATTCTGCAGTCCATTCAACATCCATTTATCAAACAACCTCTCTGTATTATCTTTTCTTCTGCCTCTCTCTTTAACATGACTCTCTCGTCACCTCAGTGACCTCTTCCTTTGACTGTCAACAGTAGAAACATGTCTAGGCAGTTAATGGAAGGTGGGGAAAGGCCTTTCCTGTCTACCAAAAGACTTCCTGTTCCTGACTCCTGTACTGTCGAGTATTCAACTCCCAAACTCCTGGCAGTCTTTATAAAGTCTTTAATGTTCAATCAGTGTTTGTGTGTTTTGGGGGTAGCTAATGCTAACTTTCCCCAGTCCTTTGTGTCACTAAAGGGGTGGACTACAGATCCAGAAAATTTGCACTTCAGTCTGAATTAACAGAGGTCATCATTGGATCTGAGTTGAGGTTGCTATCTACTGCCTGACAACTACATTTAACGAACACACTCAGTGCATTACATAACAATACACTGACATCATTAAGGAGAATCTGAGTGTTTTGCTCCAGGTCATTTTGTCAGGACGTTTGGTTGTTGCAGTGATCAAACCTAAGTAAAAACAGCATTTCATGTTCCTTATACTGTACTCCACCGGCCACTGAGAGATTTGTTCTACAGTACAAACCTACTGTGTCTTATTGTCCCTGTAGTCTAGATTTTCACTTTAAGCCCTGAAATATTATCAAACATGACTTAACAAACCTTTCGCATCTGTGACAGTAGGCCCTCAAATTCTTTCAGGTCCAGCGTGGGCCCACTGTAGGAGGTACAGCCGTTGGCAGCACGACCCAACCAGTAGATGGTGATTAAAACCTGAAGAAATACAGTGAAACATTATGATAAAAGGAAA
The DNA here is from genome assembly GCF_900324485.2 of Mastacembelus armatus. NCBI lineage: Eukaryota > Metazoa > Chordata > Actinopteri > Synbranchiformes > Mastacembelidae > Mastacembelus > Mastacembelus armatus. Next base: position 4,296,748 of record NC_046642.1, on the reverse strand, counting down.
CTTCAGCCAAAGGAAATCATGGTACAAGTTATAGTTACTCTCTTTCTACAAACAGGCTCAAGTACTATATTTTCCAGAGTGATTAAAACTAAAAATATAAAATGCACTTGCATTTGGGTATTGTAATTTCATGTTTTAATTAAAGCACATTCAATCAACACAGTATGTAAACACATCATATAGGTTATGGAATTTCCCCCTTATCTTCTAAATAGATGAATTGCCTACAAATAATATTTTGTCTGCTCATTGCTGAATTGAAGTAAGGTGAAAGTCCAAACCATTATCCACTCTGTTCCTTTCACTTTTCTCCCAACTAAGCAATACAAGCTGATTTCTTGGTTATCACAATCCAGGCGCTTCAAGAGAACTTCCATATTAGCTAAGGCATCCTGCACAAACATGACAAGACTGAGCCATTGTCCTGACCCTGAAAGACATCATAGGCATGTCTCCTGCTAACACACAGCATCCCTTCAGGGGTCAAAGTGATTTATATTTGCTTTAGTTAGATTAGCTGTGAGTGCATAAATTACAAGGTCAATCTCATCTCCTTCCAACACAGCAAGCCTGTAAAATTGGTAGCAGGAGAGGGCTGTACCTGTGACTCTTGTAACCTCATGCCCTGCAGTAAAGTTGACTATTACTGAGGAACTGAGTATTTCTGCATGCATCCCTCTGGAGTTAGCTAAATGCCTAAAATGCAGAATACAAATTGGCTGTGAGCATAGACAGATCACACAGAGCTGCTCCATTAGCACTGCTGGCAAAGTATAGCCAGCTATATTTACTGTGTCCATGTCAACCAGCACTCCATGGGGATTGCTTTGATAAGAAAGCTCAGCGTGGCTTAATGTGTTTATTTCAGTCATACTGTCAGAGTAAACACCCTCTGTCATTCTAAACACACTTGAAAGAGCTCAGGAACTGGCCTGCTGATCAGCAGAAGCACAAAGTCAAATGATTCCTGTGTGATCCTCTGTTGAAGGAAAATTAATCTTTACACCCAAATAGAGGGTCAGCCTGACTGAGCTGCAACTCTACAGTCAGAAGAGTGTCAAAGTTTTGATCAAGACCCCAGACCATAGAAGGGTCAAAACAGAATTATTTAAATGTACCTCAAAACTACAGGTAATACATTTGTAGTTTTGGCACTCACCTTTGTGTAAATTACCAGCCACCAATAAACAAACACTGTTCTAAAGCAACACTTCACCTGACATAGTTATGACTCACTATCCGCACGCCTTACCACACTGAGCAGCAGAGTATACTGCTTCTGTGTCACCACTATAATAAACATATTCATGGCAGGTTCCACTAGAAGTGAGTCAGCACCAAATGTGTTTCAGCTGTATGCTGTTTACCTTAATCTCATCAATATTGATCTGAACCGCACAACCACTGTGGGAAAATGTGCCACAACTGTACCCATATCATTTAGCTATGCAACAGTAAACCTACAATATACACCCAAACAAAAACTGAAAAATGGACACCAGCACTAGTTCAAACAAAACATGTCAGCAGAGGTTTGACTGATGCAAATGTAAATGCTCGGCCTGACAGTGAAGGGATGCACAGCATCAAACTTGCTTTGTCTCTTCAGGTTCAGCAGTGATCTGGCAGATGTGGGAAGACCTGTCGAAGGGGTTCTACTGAAAAACCACAATCAACTCATTGTTTCATGTGCAAACACAGTTAAGTAATGTATACACAAGGGCATGAATATCACATGCACACACTCATGCACGCACATATTTAAACATGCCATGATGACCTGCTTGACAATCATCTCATAATTCCGGAAATATTCCACCCATCCATGCAACACCCTATTTTTTCTTCAAAGCCTGTTTGCTAAACAACAAACTATATCACCACATCAGTAAATTCTTCTTGGTGCAGTTCCTTCACCTATCAATGTGTAATGTGCTGCAGAGACAGGTCCTATCAAATCCTATTCCTCTGTCTGAGTCTGCAGAGCTCACCCACAGTGTAGGAGCATATCGTAGTAGCAGGTCCTGGCTAAAGCACTGGGTGTTTGCAGGCCGTTTGTTTTTGCTGCTGCTGCAAATGCTGGCTAATGTGGCTGATAGTCCTTGTGTGTAGTCAGCTAAATGAGCTAGCAGCCCAGGCAAGCTCTGCAGCTCAACACATTAACTTGTACGGTGCACTCCAGCATCAAAGAGAGAGCTAGAGAGACACAGAGTGAGAGAGAGAGAGAGAGAGAGAGAGAGAGAGAGAGAGAGAGAGAGAGAGAGAGAGAGAGAGAGAGAGAGAGAGAGAGACTAGCACTGCTTTGACTGCAGAGTGGGCAGGGCCAGCTTTATGTGTTCTATTCTTAAAGCTGCATTATTAGGAAAAGAGCAAAAGATGTTGAAGTGCAATTAAGTAGACACAGATAACACGAGGGACACATAAATGAATAATTAAAACAAGGAAGGAACTGCAGACATCTGAATAAGCAGGATTAAAAGAACTAAACCTGGTGGAATATGCAGAAAAATAATACAGAGCAGGTATGACATGAAAGACACTCATGTTATGAAGTCCATATATCAATAAAATTAAGCAAGCTTAAAAAATAAAAAGAGACAGAATGCTTTTCAAAAGCATTCTAGTTAAAACTGGAATATGTACAGAGTGAAACAAATTACATGTTGTTAGTATTGTATGTACTCCAAGTAGAACTACTATAAGGTGTACAGGAATGGTAGAGCTGGAAGAGGCGTGATATAAAGCAGCTACAATAAAAAATAGTGACAACCACAATGCAAACAAAAACATGGGGCCACAATAACAGTTTCCATCCAAACACTCATTTAGCAAAAAAACAAATTATCCCACTGTAATCCAGAAGTATCACTTACATTCTTGAGTTTTCGGCTACAGTCACTTCCCCTGGGAGAATGAGACAAAAAGAGAGATGGAGACAGACTGTGAGACATTGACTTCTGGTCAGATTTAATAAACATAAAGGCATAAATATCATTCACCTTCAAGAGTCACCAACTCCCATATAGACACAAAAAACTACATCAGATATAAAAAATACAAAAGAATTTGCAATGACTGTAGCCCAAGCAGGCAGAACTAACAGACTCTACACTTGGATCTCTGGTTTGGTTATTATATTTTTTTTTTTACATCTCCTGCTGTAATGATAGGTGCTATCTATAAACATAAACAACTTACAGCAGAGGAAAATATTACTTCTCAATGAAGAAGTGAGAGGATCCTTTCTACAGCTGCTATTTTGCACCAATATCAAACCTTCACAAAGACAAATCCTCAGTGGTGGCCTAATGAGTTTGACTGCCAAGTGATCTTTGGGAGGTGCAGTGCAGAAATACCTCAGCGGTGGCCACTTAGCACCCCATATGCTGCCAAAATGAAAAGATGCGGCTCTTGTGGATTACCACTTGAAGCTAAAAATGGGAAGTAGAACGAAGCAGTTGTAAAAATGACCCCAACACACACTCGTGTTGTGGAAACAGATGTCTCCAGGCAAAGATAGGGAGACTGTGCAGGACCAGAGACAATACAGACATGAAGAGGTCCAATAATATATAACACTGGAACACTGGTAGTTGTAACTAAACATCAAGATTATCTCTGTTCTCTTTTCCACAAACTGTTGAAAGACCTGTGCAGCTTGAACACGTAATATTATACGAATATTATACAACTGACACACTTCATAAAATTAAAGTGACCTCACTCTTTAGCCATCAAGATACTGATACAAATAGCAATCAATGAAGTAACTACTGTGTTAATGATGCATATAATTAACATTTCCAAAAACACAATAAAAGTTTAGGGGCTCAGTGATAAGAGCTCTTATGACTGAGAAGAAGGCAAAGGAGGACCTGTGTCATGGGACTGTTTATGACGAACTCACTCAACACACAAGTGACACCCAGATTCCACTGACATGAGTTTTCCATGACAGCAGTGACTTGCGAAAGAAGGTTTATAAGAAGAGAAGAGCGAGGTTAAAAAACTGGAGAGACTGATGTGTAAATCCTCCCCCTCCTCCTCATTCTCTCTGTCACCTGGATAAAGTCACATGAAGGCAGGTTGCTTTTCTCCTATGTTACCTTGCAAACCTGAAGGACAAACATAGCAGATTCCACAAGGTATTAGATCATATTCAGGGACCCAGCCAGTGTAAACCTCTGGTATATGCTGCTATTGTCTTTTTTATTCATGTATCAATAAATGAATTTATATATTTTATTTATTAGTGATTAACATTATGCTCAAAAAATAATATATGCTATTATTAAAAAAGTAATTATTCTTGAGATAAAGAATAGTTATGGGTCATATATTACGACTTTCACTTACATTACTTACGTATACTTATATATACAGTACTACAAGTAATCACAATTTGTGTAAAGATATTTATTGAAGGAAATCATGTGGCTTGGAAAGAGTAATTTAAGGCATTTGTCAACACTTTTGCAAAATGGCAATCAGAGTAGGAGAAATGGGATGATGAATTTATGACTGATATTTCATTATATCTAATCACAAATAACTCTGCAGTCATTTTTTATATTCAACTGTAATGTAATGTGCTTAATTTTGTATTTAACTTCGCATCATTTTAAAAATTAGCTTGATAGTTAAACAGAAACAGCCTCTTGCTTCTCTCCTTAACTCTAGCTGTCACTTGTCGATCAGTCTCCATCAACATGCAGAGGTACAGGAGATATTTCAGGCCTGAGCTAAGGCTGCCTGTTTTTATGCCTCTCTGTCCAAAGCTGCTTCCTGGATGAACAAACACCTTTCCAGAGTGACTTGGAGAATCCCGTCATGGGTACGACAGAAGGTTATATAACCAATGGAAATAGCACTGGGGCATTTAAACAATGAGACCATAGCTTCCTCTCAGGTTAGTGCTAACTTTATAGACTGTCCTTCTTATTCCAGATATTCCTACAGTGAGCATTTGATAGGTACATAAATAATTTTTCACAGAAGAATTATCCACTTCAGCCTAATTAATTTAGTTTCTCTTTCATTCCTGTGGTATTAAGCATTTGTTACAAGCATTTTTAAATAAAACACAAAGTCTGACACTTCATATTTGAAATTAATATATATTTTTAAATATTCAGGCATAGCAGACCAAATTTCACCTGTTAGATTCCTCTCATGCCACACAACAAGCAGGTGGAGAAACTGGCACAGCTGGCTGAGGACAGCAAAACAAATTGATTTATTTTTTGAATGACAGGTCAATCCCGTCCCTTCTCTCAAACTGTACTGGAAGTGGACTCTGAACGCTGCTCAAAGCTTAAACTTTGTGACATGCAGTGAATCATGTGGTGCAAAATCTGATGTGACCATAACCACAACATACTTGAGGAGAGACGATGTGGGTTGTGTTTGCAATAATTTGAATGAATAACATCTTAGTTGATGTTTTAGAGTTTTTTTTTTTGTTGTTTTTTTTAAGTGACACTCCTTGTTAGGTTTATGTCTATCACCTGACACCCAAAACCTTTTGTTTTCAGTTTCCATGAGGACTTAAATTGACTTACATTTACTATGTGAAGACCTATCATAAGCTTATCCATAACCTCTACTTGCCTAACCCTCATCTTAACCTAAGCCTAACCTCGCTGTAAACTTAAAACAACACACCTCAGTATTATCAAAGAATTCCTTGTCCTGACAGAACCAGCCAAGCAGCATCTCCTGAGACCAGCTAACCTCCCCCCAGCAACAGAAGCACCTTTCTTAACCCTTCTGTGAATGAAACCTTGTTTTCATACAGCCTGCATGAGGACAGCACCTGCCACATAAACGCATTGAAACACCCACACATTTACACAAACACATACAGTATATGTAAAAATCTGCAAGCACTTGGCTTTGTTACCAGGCAACAAAGTACGAATTATGGTTCAGTGGAAAGCCTTGTGTTTTACTTGGACAGAGACCAGTTGTATTTTACAGATATACTATTGTTGCTTTACTGACAGACTAATAGAAACTTTCATTGACTCCCATTTACTTACTTGTCTTCAAGTAAACTGGCTGATTGTCTGATGCAAAGAATGACAGACATGACACACACACACATACACACACACACACACACACACGAAACACAGCAAGTGACACAGACAAGCTATGGTATTATACACACTAAACACCCACTAAAAAATACAAGCCTTCATTCATGTTTAAAATTATTTAAACATACATAAAATCTCAAAAAAAAACACTGCTGCATGGAGTTTGAAGTGAAAGTTTTGGTCACGGCTGTTTGAAGGTCAACGGTGAAATTTGAACCTGTGCTTTGAAGCTGACTATATAAGTTTCTAAAGTAAGTACTAATTAGCGGATACCTGCACCAGATCAAACTCAGTAACTGAACCTATAAACTTTATAATTGTGTGAAAAAATACATGACTGCATTGAATGATGAGGAGCAGGTGGACACAGTACAATGCTTAACTGTGCACCAACAATGCTTAACTGTGCACCAGCGTCCATTGTTTACTGGTGTTGAAAACTGGAGACTTCATGTTTGATATGTTTGATTTTTGCTGCTTTGAGGAACCATTGAGACTTACTTGGTGGTTGGGCGTGTTGATGTGTCCTGCAGGTCTCCTGGGTCAAACAGCTGAGAACCTTTCAGTCCTAACTCCTCACAGCCACGTAGAAACACACTGAGGTTATCCTGCAGAGAACACACACCCAGTTTCATCGCAGTAAATACAGTTAGCTGAGGCACAATGCAAAGCAGGGTCAGTCCCATCAACTGCACAAGAGCTCCTTCTTTTTCTGTGTTTCTTTGGTCCAATTTAAGTCATGTACAAAACACACCAATGGCACTACTACACAAAGAAGAGAAAGTTATGTCTCCCTCATTAAACATGCACCATTGAGTCAAACATAGGTTTAAACGTTAAATCATGTTTTGACCCTCCAATAACCACCTACAGAGATGTACCATCCAAACTACTGTCATACTTCTTATAATCTAAAAGTCAAGCACATCCTAACAGAAAAGTATAAGTAAAAGAAGTGCAGACCCACAGATTATTAGATGCAAAGTCCTCTTTATTACACACTAAGCTGGTTTCTAATGTGCACAAACCTCTGAACAGTACTGTCATTCTCATAAACATTTCGACTGCAAACTTAGAAATAATGTCAAGAGTGCAGGCAATTCTAATGATGTGAAGTTTGCTAATTCTTCTCTGTCATAGATACAAACAATGCAGACAGGCAGTTTTTACACAACATGAAAATCAGTATACCTGCTCAACAGAAAGGTGACACCACCAGGTTTTGTGGCCGGCTTTTGCACGTCTCCTCTCTCAGATTACTTCAGTTTTCACTCTTCCCCCTTTGCTTCCTTTATATATTTCCCAACCTTCATTCACCTGCTTTTCCTCAAATATTCACCCCTTTTCTTCTAAATCATTCACTTTCTCTCCATCTTCTCAGTCTTCCCCCCCTTTCCAAACTAATTGTTGGAGGCAACCTGAGCTAGGCTGTCCGCTCCTGTTCCCAGGTTCTCTCTATCCCTCAGAGTGCCACAGCCAAAGCCCTTCCCTTTCCCTCTCTCTCTTTTTCTCAGTGTCACCATTTCCTCTCCACTCTGATTGTCCCAAGCACTTTCTTACATGCAAAAACACAAACACATGAAAACCTATTTCCACACACACATTCAGCACACATTTAGATAGAATGTTGCTTTAAACATCCAAGACTTGAAAATGTTTGATTTATTTATAGTGTAGGTGCACACAAGCTGCTTGTCTGCACAAGTGTTATACAGTATACAACTACAAACGCACAAACACAAATTTGTTCTCACGACCCTTTTCCATTTGTTGCAAAACAACCCTTGCAAACCCACCCTACAGTTTCCTGTGTTTTTGGGACAGCGTCATCTCTGCCCTCCTGATGATGTAACCCCAACCACCCATACATGCAGACATACACACTGTCATCTCTTTGACAGATGACATGGTAATCTCCTCTTTTGATCAATTTACTCCTGGTAGAACACACATACTCTCACTTCTTGTCAAGTATCCAAGCAGATCCAGATATGACCCTAACATCTCAATTAAATGGAATCTGCAGATAATAGCAACAATGGGGAGGATGTGTTTCTGTGTTAGAAATACAGTAAGCACATTAGTGTGGCAATGCACAGGGATTTAACACTGGACTAAGGGTTGTCTTTGTATCTAAATCAAACTTTTGATTGGAAATGCTGATTATACTTTTAAAAGGAAAAAATAAATAAATAAATAAAACACATCCTATACAAAAATAGGTGGTATCAGGCAAGGGGTTAAAACACGAAGAAAAAAAACTGATGGCAAAGTCAAACACTGAAATTTCTTAATCATGTCCATGAACAAACTTTCTTATCTATACTTGCTAAATCTGGAGCTTCAGGCCACCAGCAGAAGACAGAAGTGTTAGCTCTCGAAAACATACAATGAAGTAAGATCTGTTTAGAACATTTAACTCAATTTTTTCTGTAACAGTATAAAAGTTCAAGTTTTGTATTATAAATAGCAAATGGAAAAAAAAGTGATTCTTCAATTCTGAAGACCTATAAAACCAGGGCTGCTGTCTGTACAAGATAGAAATACATGATTAAATATCATGACAATATTTAGCAGAAATAGTTACTCCTCCCTGACAAGACGTGCAATCTTCAGCAAGAGGTACTGTGAAGAGATATATTTCAAAAGCACAAAGGTGATGTGTGATATACAGGACGACTAACAAACCATTGTGGGGACTTGGCTTCCTCATGGGGACCAAATCCAGGTCCTCACCATGTAAATGATTAACTTAGGGTTAGGTTAGGGTTAGATTAAGTCTCAAGGAATTTAATGTCACTAAGTGTAAAATCCCCCCCATGAGTGTATGAGTGTGTGAGTGTGTGTGTGTGTGTGTGTGTGTGTGTGTGTGAGCAGACTTTTATGGTGATTTGCAGGTCACTGCCACAGGAAACTGGGCATGTACCACAAAGAAATGACTGACAGCTGAATGTGTTTGTAGAAGTAATGGGAGGCAGAAGACTGACTCCAAAACAAACCCCCTGTCCACACTGTTTAAAAAAAAAAAAAAAAGTCATCTCTAGTGTGGAGCTATTTGGCTGACAATGAGATATTTCCTCTTTTTTCCCCTCTTCCAAAGAAAACACCCAGAAATACGTCTGGGTGAGAACTGAACCACAGTGAAATGTGCCTCATGTCCTAATCTCAAATACAGCATATATGCAAAATGTAATTATTATTAATGTCATTATAAATAATAATGCTGACTTATAGCAACCAATCTCTCAAATCAAGATAAAAAGTGAGTCTGGATTTTTTATATGTCACTGCTGCCATAAAGTGCAATGGATTCCTGGAAAACAACACCTTTTAAAGCTCGTGAATTACTGCCATTTAGTTTGATGATCTCAACTGCATGTCTGTTTACACACTGTAAAACATGAGCATACCAGTCGACAGAGATGTCTGGGACTAGAACACGCAACAACCAACCTGTTCAGACGAACACTGAGTCATAAAGGCCGAGCTGCTAAAGGACTATGGAAGCTGCTCTAATTACAAAACAGTCAAAACTATTCATTTTCCCATTAGCCCCCAAACAGGAAGAGGAAGGGGGAGTAGCCTGTGTTTTATTATGATGGGCAGATAACAGCAGACCTGTTGTTTATATGTTTCTCACCTCTCTAATCACTGCCAAGGGGAGGACAAAACCCAACAAGGGTACAGGAAGCTAGATATAAGAATTACAAAACTTTTAAAGTATAAAGGCTCCTCCTGTTCCTGTAATAAACACAGGAGTCATTTTTCTTTTATTACCGTTTACATTGTCCTGAAACTACTAATTGAAACTTGCGTTCAATTAATTGCCACTTTGAGCTAATTAGTAATGATCATGTCGTATTTTTTTTTATCCTTTAGTTGTAGTGTTACTGAAATTTTTTCACTTTTTGCAGATTTGTCTTAAAAAGGACAGAAAGCTACAAAAATCAACGAGATATTCATGTTTATGCAACAATCATATAGGTGAAATATGTTTAAAAGCTCTAACAGGATAATCAACAGCACATTGTACGGTGAATAAAAGAGCCTATAAAGAATGGGACTGCAATTATTTGGCACACCAAACAGTCGGAGAAGGCTGACTGACAGCCATTAGTGACGCCATGAGATAAGAAAAACCATTTCAGCCCAAGACAAACTTCCTTGTCTGGTCTGTCATGTTGTGATCCAAATAATACCCAGCTGGTATCAGAACTACTGTGGTAATCACACGTATCTCTCCTGCATACCATCATCCTGTGCCTAAGCCCATTTGTCTGTCATTACTGTTCACAGGGTTTAACACACAAGCTAAACTCCAGCCCCTTTCATTGTCTTTAGGCACATAAATACAACAACCTGTCAGTGCAATTTCCTTTCTTTAATCACACAGATGGGCCTGTAGTTGGTGCAAATAATAGTACCTTGTTTTTATGATGGGAGCCAACAAAGAATGAGCAACTTATTCTTGCTTAAAAACTCAAGAACAAGCTCCAAGAAAAAAAAAAAAAAAAGAATTAAGAGTTATAAATGTGGCCAAATAAGCACTCAGGCATTTATAGACATATCTATTGAAACTCTGTTCTCTACAGAACTGTCAGCTTAATGCCAAACATGTAATATTAAATTTTAACAGGATCACCCTTCAGCATTAGGGAGTCCACTGGTGAGCAAGTCACCACAGATTGAAACACATTTACTGTGAAATCCAGTGCTATCAACCTTCAGTGTGCCTGTGTTTACATATCAGTCCTGGTCCTGAAAGGCCACTTCATCCAGATCAAGGTGATCATGAAAGGGCTCTATGCTACTACACTGTACTCCCTTGAAATGTGTTTGGGTCTACTGAAATCCACAGGCTCTCATTCAAACACAGACTTAAAATTCAGTGACAGTCAACTATGTTCAATATTCAGCTCAGGGTTTGGGAGCAGCTAGTAGTTTCTATCTGCTCAAATGAAGCCATAGTTTTTAATTGATGTAGTGCATCTCATTTTTCTTGGTTAAGGAGATGTGGACAAAAATATCAGAACAGCTGCTTGTTTACAACAACTTAAATACTATGAAGTTACACATATGTTGTATGATGTGTTATGTGATGGATAGATGGACCCTAAATGTATGACCATGATGCTAAGTTTAGGCAACTTTTCTTCTTTGGAAAGCTGCACACCACTATACAATAATATATAAACGCAAACATTTCTGCAGTGTATTCAATAAAGATAACGGTTTTTAACATTAGAGAGCACAGCAGAAGTGTAACATGAAAATTATCCCAGGAGAGGGACATAGGTGCTGCTAAAAAGGGAAGAGAAGACAACACACGAAAAAGATCCGAGAAGGTCAAAGGTTTAAAGAAAGGCCTGCTGGAAATAATGTTAATTTGAGTGCAAAGGAAGAGTGAAGGTAAAGGACTTACCAGACCAGCTATTGGTGTTGGAAGTCTGTTAATTTTTTTCACCAGACCAGGTTTAATCGAGCTCAGCAACCTAATAAAAGACAAGCAGGGAAGAAGACATCACAAGCTGAATTTTAATTAAAAAGCAAAAAAACAAACTCTCCCTCTCTTTCTGTCTCCGGTTTCGTACCAGCAGGTGTTTTGTGTAATTCATCATAACTCTATCATACCTCAACCTACCGCCTCTACTGTACCTCATGAGATTTCCTGCTATGGACTCCCTACAATAATGTTCAATAAATCCAACACATACAGTATGTGCAGGTGGGAAGACAATATTTCCAATATTAAAAAACTGTTTGGAATGAGAAGAATGCAAGAATGATACCAAAAGGTTAAAGTGGATTAATGCATGTATTCGGATCATTTGTCTTCACTGAAGACTTCAAGTTTGTTACAGCTTTAAAACACAAGTGGCAAAGACAACAGAAATAAGAGGCTTTTCCTGGATGTTAAAAGATGGTGACATGACTACATCATCTTATGAGTATGGACTGGGACAAACACATTTCATGAAATTTTGTGCACCAGAAAAAAGAGCAAGAGATTCGTGAGTGTTTCAATTACAGGATGAGTGTGATGGATAACACTATCATGCCCTAGTTTTCAGTAATTTGAAAAGGAGATTTTTTGAATATAAAGGCAAGAAAGCTGAGAATATATGGTGAAAAAGCACGATGCAGTAGAAAGAGTGGTTTGATGTTTTTTTAATTTTGATGGACTTCTGTTGAGGCACATAAGAGTCTGCACCTCATTGTGTGTGTAACCCCCAAAAGAAAGAAAATAACTCTAGATGTGTCATGATGATCTAGAAATTCCAAAACTATTGCTGTTAAATTGCTTCTGATGTCTGCGTTCACAATAAGACTGTGAAAACACTCGGGTTGTGTAACCAAACTTGGCACCATGGAACGTGAAAGAGAGAAAGTACCAGTGTCCATGTGTGTTTTCCAGTCTTTTTTCAGCACCTCGATTCATTCTAAGTGGACAGACTACAGTTCAAATGTCACATGATGCCAGTCTCAGATTACTAGACTATAGTGCTACACCAAATCAGGGCTTTTATGATAGAAAAACCTGTTAGACTGCTAATATTCTTGCTCCTAATTCTGAATCATGTGGTCCTTCGACATTCACATGTTGGTCTTTTTCTCTCTCTGGCGTATGATTCAGAAACAGAAATACAATAAAAAGCCAGAGCACTTTGTAATGAGTCTAAAAGTTCAGATTTCACAATCATTTCGACGAAGATTAACAAAGCTCTGATTTCAGTAAAAGTATATATGTTCAGGAGACAGTTTGATGACTAAAGACTCAGATAAAATAAAAAGGTAGTCAAAACTTACTCGCAGAGCAGAATTCCATTCTCCAAAGCGCCTCTGAAATTCTTCTCACCAAAACATCTTCCTGTCACAGCCTACACAAGGAACAAAAGGATCGAGTTAGTACAATACAAGAACAAGATGACTTCAGATAAAGAAAACAGAACATCAAAAGATCATTCTAGTTTTCTAGTTTCTGACCTTAAAGTCCAAACAGAGAAACTCTGATAGGAAACAAACAAACAAAAAAAAAACAAGCAGCAGAACCTTTATCTACACTCCTTTCACGTCTTTCCTTCAGAGTAAGTCCTGGGAATGGTATTGAGAAGAGCACAAAGAGCAGTCGGTGTATATCAAGTCCCTCTCTGGTTAACAGTGCTAAACACTAACAAGCTTGACATAAGCTGCAATCATCCCAGCCAAATGGCTCTGGCAGGCTAATATGTTGTGACAGGGGATTTATGGGGTAATAGTTGCTGAGACCCTCTAAAGAGGAGAAGCTGCCTGTTTGCATATATTTACATGGCTACAACATAATCAGAAATGTTCTCTTGTGCAGTTGCTGTTTTCCAATACTTATGAAGATATCTTATTTGTTGCAAGACACGTAAGTGCACAAAACCCTTGAGCAACAAACTTGTAGACTTTCCACAAAAACTGTAAAGTTCAGTCTTAGCAAAGTTTATGAAAGTAATTTAATTCAAATGACTGGACTCAGCTTCAGCTGGAGTAACATCGCACCTTTATTTATGCGAGTTAAGTCATCTCATAAACACATTAACAAAATCCCACATTAAAACACACAAATACCCCAAGTGCAAACATAAACACAGTGAAATTATTTCCTCCCACTCAGAAACATCTACTATTGCAAAACCTTTAGGACCAAGCCCACTTCAAATCCATTTATTCTCACAAACACAGGCAGACATCTGGCTAAAAAAGAGAGGGAGACCTCCTTTAGGCTGCTGGTTTAGAAGCCAAAACAATTACAAGATTATATTTACAGAGCATTTATTTGCTCAGCTGTGAAGAAAAGTGCAGAGATGTAGGGTGTCTGGCCCGGCTATGTATTTCTGTCAGCTTCTTGGCTCAATGGGACCCTGGATCTGTTAGAAAAGAAATGGACCACTGCATGTTAGCATGTAGGCCAAGAGTAAGCCTCATGGGGGGTGCAGTAAGGCATCATGTTTGGTCTTGGGAGTTAGACAGACAAGGAGGCAGATAAAGCTGAAACAAAGAAACAAGAGTGGCCCAGATTTTCCCTGGTGACACTTAGCTATTCACTGCTCCTACCGCTTCCCGCATCAGTACTTCTGAAGAGGGCATTGTGTCTGGTGTTGACAACACAAAAGTGATGAATGAAGCCTGGGCTTCAAAGTCTGCTTGAAAAAACAAACATATGGTTCACGTTGTGTGATTATGTTTTAAAGACTCGCTGTGGCTGAAACATAAATGGGCAGAGCTGGTAAAGTGCCACACGTCAATAGCAAATGGGAAACTGCTAAAAACATTAAAAACTGCACTGACTACAGTTTGACATTTATTCCTGATAACGCTCCCATGACCCCTGCAGCTAAGTAGGGATTAGCTAAACACAATTTCTAATACAACACACAATTTCTAAATTGACAGCTGTCTACAGAAGAAAGTAAGCAAATCTTCCCACCAGAACTGTTAAAGTTGGATTTAGAGGTAAAAAGTACAGCTGTATGCCATATCCACAGCAGCTCAAAGGTCGGTTGCCTCCACAACTGCACATCTGCACTGACAGAGATAACATGGGAATGCAAGAACTGTGATTGGATGCATGTGAGAGTAAGAGATTTAAGAACAGCTGAGCAGTTTTCTAACTTTAAACATCTACAGGCCTGTGGAGCTTATGTAACCTTAGAAAGGAAGACAGACTAGTTAACACAGGAAGCCTGCGTTTTCTCAGTTAAGAGCGGTAATCATCTTCCTCCCGCCTTAGGCTTCAGGGTAATATTATTTGGCAAGAAAGACTTCTTTGGCCCCGCCCACTGAGGTTTAATTTAATCAATGACATAATGCTGTTGCCAGATCTGTCACTGAGAAATGTTCATGGTTTCTGTGTGGTGCTATATAACTATAAATAACAGCAAACTGCAGATCCAAACAAAATTACTAAATAACAACAGATCTTACATTATAAAAAAAATAGTTTTCTTGTACATGAAGAAATAACATTATCAGGTGTCCACTGTATACATGTAGTAATCACAGGTGTAGTGCATCGGAGAATAGCATTACCTGGTTTTGTTCATAAGAGGCATATCATGTTCTGACCTCAGTACAGATTCAGTGGCCTAGATTCTTTTATATCCACAGCTTAAAAAAAAAAACAAAAAAAAAAAACAACTGCAGCCCAGTAGATGAGCTTGATTTAGAATTTCCTTGGTAAATGTGTCAGACGGATATTAGTACTGTGCTTGCTAAAACTGAAAGACCTTTCACTACAGTGATGTACCATGGTCACACAGAATCCCTAATCATACAGTAAATGTGGTTAGGTTTAATACATGGCTCACAGATGCTTTGAGGCAAAACATGTTCAATCTGGGTACTTTCAGGTTATTTAGAAGATAATTAGAAGAGTTTTTCACCAACCTTGAGTCTTGTGTAAATGAGTCTTTTGACAGTGCAAACAGATTTTATTAAACTGAAATAAAAGAGACGTTTTAAACTCTTCAACTGGAAACACAAAAACTGATCATTTTTATAAAAAAAAAAAAAAAAAAATAACACACTTCAAATTTTAAATATGTATTTGAAACATTTCTCAACACACCAATAAATCTAAGATTTGATTTCACTGGTCTCTGGTGGGCCCAAACCTCCAAGTGGAAACCAGCGTCACAGACATTAGGTCAGTTAATATTCTGTCCCTGTGGTTAATATGTAATAACATAAATTACATATTCTCTGGTGGCTACGCCACAGACCAAACTGTGAAATTAGAGGCTTGGTTTTCTCATCATGTTGTTGCCCAGTTTGGCAGTGACTGCAAAGCTGCTGCAGACTTTGATTCATGTACATCTGTTGCTCTCGTAAGTGTTGTCTTGAGTTGAGGATCACATGAAAGTCCTGTCTAGCCAACTGGAACTCTTAGTTTGAGACAACACACATTTAGGCAACATTTAACACAGAATTTATATGTTTTTCTTGTAATAAATTCTGTGTGGGAGAGTAATGACGTGACCATGCTAGACTGTAGTAAAATAAAATTTGACCATGTCCAACACGCACTAACAAAACTAATAAAACAGCTCAGGGTACAGCAGGAAGCTTCAGCTACAGTAACATGGCTATAAAAGTCAAGCTGCAAGTGTTTAGTGTTTAAACAGTTTCAGTGTTTAAAGGCCACTTAAAATTGACTATAAAACACAAAATCAGAAAACCCATCAATATCAGATCAAGTAAAAGAAGTAATAAAATTCCCAGACCACCCAGACTAATGATTTACAATTTTCTGATTGTAAAACAAAAAATCGGGCAGGAACATCAGGATAAGAATAGACTATGCTGAATGTGACACTGTTCATTAAAAAAATCTAATCAAGCCAAACAAACAAATCAGGATCAGGGTCATATGAGGGGACTCAATTAAAAGGAGGAATGTGTTGCCTTTGTCCTTTTCAGAGGAATGTCACTGGCATTGTTTCACAAACAATCAAACGATGGTGGTTGTTTTTTTTTCCTCTCCTTTTCGCTTCCTTCCCTTTGGAAACCCTTCACGTCCAGGCTGAGGTTATTCTCATTGATTCATGTCCAAAGCAGTCATCACTATCACTTTTCTATCCACAAAGAAAGGAAGTATCTGTTGGTTTAGAAACGCATGAATAAACTTTGCAGAAGCAAATTTAGCTTTTTGCCAAATCCTGTTTCCCTGAGGGATCAGTAGTGTGTCTGTTTTTTGCTTTGATGAAAGTTAAAACAGAAAATTCAGTAAAGTTTTAGGATGAAAACTCTCATGAGACCTTGCTTTCATGTTATGAGAGATACAATTCCAATACGATGAGACAAGACTCCGGTACAGTCACACTGTGTCTGGCATGGATCATAGCTCAAAAACAAATTTAGTGAAATAATATAACTTAAATACAGATCGAGATGGACAACTGGTACTGTATATTCTGTCAACACGGACGTGACAACAGCCAAATCAAGAGCTTTCTGTCAAATGGCCAGCGAGCCGATGACCGTTTCAGTGCCTTCGGTTGCTCCCTGTCTAACTGCATCCCCTCCACCCTGAGGGCCACCCACACAAAACAGATCTATTGCAATACAGCTTCCAGGCACGGCAAGAGATGGTCACCTGTCCCAAATTAACAACCAATAATCTGAGGTTTGCAGACTGGCTGTTTTCCGTGACTTGGGGAAGTAAAACAACTTTTTACTTTACGGCCCTGAAGCAAAGTTTGAAGAGTCAGTCAAATAGTTGACAGCTGTTAGCTCAAGGGCTAGTGAGTATAAACAGAGGCATTTGCTCCCGTGCCAGTCCTGCTTTACAGTCACAATCCACAGTGCCTGCTTGTAGTATAAAGCACCACAGTTTACAGGATTTGTCTTAAATGTGCTGGTTAATACTGGTGAATTCAACACTATGCCAGTTCATAAACACATGTAAATGTGTGTTCTGTGCTATAACCAATAATCTCCTGGCAAGGGATCTTAATCTGTAACTGCTTCTGGTTCTGTGTAACAGTATAAAAGCAAAAGCATGAGGAACCTTGCCATTCCCCAACACAAACTTCATGACATGTATACACAAAAACAATATTGCTGATGCATCACTAGTTTACTGTCTTCTCAGAGCACAGAACGATAAAAGCTTCTCAATTTGTCAGTAACGTAGAACCTAAACTCACTCATGACAAGGCAAAATATTACTCTGGCACAGAAACACTGAGCCGCCTGCCAAGTTTTTATCGTAAAATATATATAAAATATTTCCAAAAGCATTGAAATCGAAAACATCTGACGGTACATATGAAGATGGCCCTTTGTCAGGATGTCCCCTTAATTCAAAGAGCTTCACAACAAGTTCAGCCAAAGGTCAGGAGTGGTATCTGCATGTGATTAGTCATCCAGACCTTTTCACAACCTGCCACCACCACAGGGATCCTCTATTGTGACTGTGGACTCCTCTGTGCTCTGTGTGCTGGCATGCTGGTTGATGGGCTGAGGGAGGAAAAGGGGAGCGAGCAGTTTGAGGAGGTTATCAAAGAAAATATTTAAACTAGTCCACTCTGCGTTTTGGACTCTAAGTGTAAAACGTTTATTTGAAGGCACTGAATGCTATCACATCGTGCTCTCGGAAAGATTAAAGTATCGACTGTGAAACTTCTATGCAGATTATTTGCTTTTAAAACTGACTACTTGCAGTTAAACATAAAATTAAAAGTGGGTCTGGCAAAACAACATGCAAGGGGATTGTCAACAGATAAACCAATAGAGAGTAGAACAACAGGAATTTTCTACATAACACAACATCATTTTTACAGCAGAAACAAACAAACGCTTTTAGAAACTCTTCTTTCTGGAAAACTGAAGTACTTAAGGCTTCTGGTAAAACAGAATGTATCATTTTCCTCTTTGCCTTATTCTAACATGCATCATGAGGTTTCTCTGAGTTGGCAGAAGCTTTAGAAGATTTGGGCTAATATTAGATTGTGCCTACAAAGCCCACTTGGCAGATCACAGCTAAATCATCACAACCATTTGCAGACCATTTACCGTCAGACTAATCTGGAGACAGTGACACCAGCAAATACACTGGACTTAATATACTGTATTACAAACATGAGAGACGATCATATTCAGGCAGTAAAGCGGTAAATGTAAGTGAACTCTGACTAGTGGTAATTAACTGACACAAAGATTCATAGAACCCTATTGAACTACACATACGAAGAACTTAGTGACTCACAAGAGCCTACAAACACATCGGAACAGAAAGTTTCCTTCAGCATCTGTTTACAAGAGGCTGACTGCCAGTTCTTCTTTTTGGCTGGGGTTGAGATGACTCCCCTGAACAACTGACGTTTTAAACACACTGAACCGAGCCGAAACCACAGCAGAGTCGCTGCTCAGGTCAGAGACAATGAACAAAAGAGTACTATGAACAGGGGATATCACAGGTAATGACAGTTAATAGTACATAATTAGCATAGTATTACACTGGAATCAGCACTGTACCATCACAGCCCAATCCCATAGTCAGACCACAGCTTCTGAGGGAAATATTCATGTGTGGATTTGATGACAGCAGACTATTTAGGCTCCATTTAAAGTATCTGCTGGTTATCTGTTTTTTTTTTTTAGAATAAACCTAGACCACTCCATAGTTCAATGCCATTGGCCGCTGTCAGAAGGAAAGACATTCAGATACAAAACTATCACATCATTTTCAAACAGAAAGATAATAAAAATGAGAAAAAGACCTTAACTTGCCATTCACATGTGCCGTTTTAGAGGGGAGTGATTAAATCAAAAAATAAATAACTTTGTGCCAGATCAGTTAAACAGAAGTGTGAACCTACACATTTTAACTGAATCACTTCAGATTGTTTCTCAGTTTCTAGTATACACATGTTCTTCAGCAGCTTACACTACACTGAAGTCCATGTTACAGCACAACATATTGAAGAAGACGATGAGGTAGTCTGACTCCTCTTCAAGTTCCTCACTAATTTTTATGTAATCAAAACACAAACAGTTCCTACTGTTGCTCTCTCATTTCAGTCTAAAAAGCACAAATGTTCCCAGGCACACAGTAGATCCTGTGAGAGTCATCTGGTGTGGGAAACCTTACACAACCCCTGATTAGTCATGTACTGCTCCTACTCAGCAAGACATACTGGTATCATCTGAGCAGAAGCTACATTTAATTCGCTTGTAAGACTGGAGCTGTCAGCTACACTCACAGGACAGGAGGTGACTTCCATTGCAGTCATTATAAAGCCAGGGATGGTTTTTACTTACAAGCACTTCAACATGGCTATATAATAGCTCCAGTAACAACTAAGCATATGAAGATAGTCTCCATTCAACATGCCAGCACCAGAAATGACACCTCCACTGCCATTTGACATTTCTTTTTCTCGTATGGTATGTACAGAATATAGTAATTACATTTTGCTTTGTAATAAAAAATGTCTGCTATGAGGTTTAACGTTTAACTAATGACAATTTTTCTTAAAAACCAGATATAATAAATAAATAAATAAATATTTAAATGTAACTTCAACCATGAGAAAAACAAACCTGTAAACTCAGAGCACTTTAATCACATATATTTGAAATAAATTAAATTAAAAATTATAGTCAGTTACTCACTAAACCAGCAACAGTAAAATAACAGCACCCTAGGGGCCACTGCTGTGTCAGCTGCACCGCCTGCAGAAACACATTTCCCCATGGTGGAGCTGTTTTCGATGTCACACCTTTGTCTCTGGAGACGGGCCCGGTGTCTGTCAGGATGAACTGATTGAGCTCTGAATTAATGTCCATCTGCTGTTTGTATTCACACTGTAAATCTGCAGACCATCTGGAAGTTTGGTCCATATGTGGCTGAATCATCTAACTTCAATATATCATCAAAATTATTTAACAAATGAAAAAAACATATCAGTGCTTTAACAAAGCAAATATAGAAATTAAACTACAATTAAATAGGAACCAAGGGTAGAAAAAGGAAAATACTGTAGACAAAATAAGCGCTGCAAACTCTGCTTCTAGGGTTGGTCTATGGCTTCTGAATGTAGTTAGTGTTTGATATGTTATTATTTACAAGGCCTTTTCTCTGAGGCACAGTGAATTACTGTGCAGTGATATTCCCAATACACCTGCATCTGGGCACAGATAATGTGGTCTCTTTGAGCCGTTATGTCTTGTATCGTTTTGAAACATACATATCAAAGTAATTTAAAGGTGATAGATGCAGCTTATTATCATGCCGCCTAAAATAACAGCGCCTTGTAGCAAGTGTCATGCTATTTATATTATTTTATAAACCCTTTTGAACATTTAGTGCTCATCTATGGAAAACAGTGTGTTTTTATTGTTCTTTGCTTCTTTTGACTGGTGGAGGCAGCTATTTTAGAATATATAACCTGAACTAGGGATGGGAACAGATTTTTTTTTTTTTTTTTTTAGAAGATATTATTGATACAAATACCTTTATTGGTTTTGCTGATAGAAAATATTGTTTTGTCAGAATTTTGATCTGTAGTTTTTCCTTTTCTTTGAATGTGTGAGTGTACATGTGTCTGGTACATAATGAACATGCCAGACACTTCATGCTGCACATGACCTTAGAGCTATCTGTGGTAACAATCTATCTGGCATCATCTTAAATCGATGACATGAAAGAATATATGCACAACATTTGTATTCATTTAAGTTTAGTCAAAGAAAAATGGGGTGCAGTGGCATTCATGCCTGCTGCATGAAAAGATGTTTCAGCATATTACAGGTAATTCCACCCTCACTTGAAATGATGATTTTACAGTAAGTATCACTGTTGTCATCTTTCCTTGGACCACTTCCCAAGCCTAACTTAAACTTCTTCCTAAGTATGCTCTACATGTGCTGGCTTACCTATCTGTTGACTCTCATCTCATTGATACAGTGCTTGTTCTGTTCTGGAGAAGCTGATACAGTTCAAAATAACATTTAATTTTTACATCATCATCAGCAGAGCTTCTTCTTATAAACTACTGTGGGCACACATGCCTGCAAGCAGCAGTTTGTCACCTGGTCAAAATTAGAAAGTAATGTGCAGACATATGCATGTGCATGTGTCCTCAGATTCAGCTTATCGCTCTGTGACAATAACTCCTAAAGACAAGTGACAAACTAGGACTAAGAAGTTTACCAGACTTGGCTCAGCTCACTTCAACAGAGCTATGGATCAAATGCTTCTCAAGACAGAGGACAGGCATGTGACACATTAACAGTACTTCAATGAAGCACATGTTCAAAGGTCAAATTACAAGTCTTTTGTCTTTCTCATAAGACAGTGCACCCTAATGAACAAGCTATTGCTAATTTGCTAGTGAAATCTCATCTAAATACTCGATGTTGGGAATTGCTTTAAAAGGGGCCACACAAAGGTTCATTCTTTCCCTCTGACAATAATGAAACTCTGATTATAATGTCGGTGGACGTCAAAAGAAGCTAAACATGTCAGCTGGGAAACCCGGCAAACTGCTGTCAAAAAATGTGCTATGCACTTTTAACAGAAATGTCATTTTACCAGCTAATTATATTCGTAAAAGGTACAGTGAGTAGCATTTTAACAAATTATCACCACCTTGACAGTAAAATTAGTGATCAGTATTAAGAATATTACCAATCTTCACAAACATTCTCAGTTGCTACAGTTTACTGTCTCTCCTGTGGTACCTATCTCTAGCAGTTCTATAGCAACAACAGAACTTTTGGTCTCTGTCATGTGTCAGTGGTTCTCTGGATTTTCAAACAATTTTGATCGTTGTTAGATTTCTAGGTTTGGTTACAGAAGCATTTCTAAGTTTTCCGCTTCCTTTCACATGAAAGATGAAAAGTTGGATGGCCTTCCGCCAGTGTTCACATAAACTCAATGTGTGAGGAAGCTGGAAACTAAACAAGAAGGTCAACTTTCAAATGTCTCCAGAATAAACTGTACTCTCATGTCAAGCTGTATATTTTTGTCTACGGATTTTTCTGTTCAACATCTTCTAAGGAAAAATAGAGTATTCAACGCTAATGGAAGTTGGAAAAGTGACAGCTCCATAGATGCATAGAAATGTACTATTAACCAAAGAAGTAAAGTTTTTTTGTTTATTACCTGTATGCAGAGATCATTAAACATTTCATCTGAAGTGTCAACATGTCATGACCTTGATCAGGTAAAGCGTGTATGTGAAAAAGATTTTTAGGAACACTACATTTCACATTTCTGTACATGTAAAGTAGATTTTTATTTCATGCCGCTGCCTTGCCACAAGTTTAAAATATCCAAGCACATATAAACATATTCAGATGTGTGGAGAGAGAACTATCAAGTAGTGAACGTTAAAATACTTTTCTTTTTAGACATTTATAAATTAAATAAACTTGAAAACTGGAATTACTGTCACAGCATACCACTAGTTTTTGGTAGGTATAAACCTGATAGCTTGGTCACAAAAAACATTTTATTAAGCAGCATTTTATTAAAGCAGTGTTTTATGCTTCCAGCTGTGGTCACATACCGGAAACATGTGGCCGATTTTATTTCCTGGTCCATGTGGTCACAGACAGGTCTCTTCAGTTGTCTATAAGACCATTATGCTGTGCCAGTGGTTCCTCATAATAAAGTATTTTAGCAGGCTACTTTCTGACAAGAGCCAGAAAATTAAAAGATTAATATAAACTCCTTTAAAATAAGATCTAATCCATATAACAATCTTTTATCACCATGATTATTACTTAATGAGGCTCAAACAGCTTAGAAAGTGTGCCACAAACTACAGCACTGCAGCTATTTACATTACTACCCATTCCATTATACCCAATGCTATTCTATATTTACATGTCAATAAGAACGGGGGAGGTAGCAAGCACAAAATGTAGAACACATTATGTTGAAATCTGTAAAAATTAAAAATAAAATGCAGTTTCTGACTTTACATTCAAAGTGTACACCTGGCATTCAGACAGAGGAAACTTTCTTCTAAAGTTGTTTTCCTAAGAATTTAAACAGTCTGCATTCCGACGCCCCGTTCCCTTCCTTATGCTTCCCGTTCCCTTCCACTCTTGATAAGCCCCTCTGATTAAACAAGCCAAATTTCCTGCAACTAAAGTGGCCTAGCCCTGAGCAAAATGTTAGTATTCCAGCCAGTCTATCCCATTTCCACCCTGATTATATGATGGAACAATGTTTGGGCTGAGGATTAACCCCACTCCTGGCCCCCATTGGCGCTCTCACTTCCACCCCCATTCCCTTCCATGTTTTCTCCCCAAATTCTCTTCCAGGCTTTGTGGGGCCTTAAGCCCAAAAAACGGGAAAAGGAAGGCGTATTTGGCCTGAGGACAACTTGGCAGTATATGTGGATAAAGGAGAGGGATGGGGAAGGAAACTTTTACTCAGGTCACAAATAATGTGTAAGGTGTAAGGCAGGTTTAAAGTGATTGTGCATTACCCTGTTTAAGTTGCAAGGTGATGCTGACATTTGTGGGTTGCTTGCCAAGTAATTTCCCATTTAATAAATATGCATGTGTTTAAATGTACATGCACAGGAGAAGTGTGGGAACACCCACAGTCAGACTACAGCCAACACAGTAACAATACGTGAGGATAGAAATTTGGAATCAAACAAAGATTCAACTAGGCCCGGAAATATGGATAAATAGAATTTCTTTTCAGCCTAGACAACAGTAGAGTTTTGCTGCAGTGGAGAAATGTCACATTCTACCTACTACACTAACTACAAGGTGCGTATGACTCACTTGTTCAAATTTTATTGTGAAGCGAATAAGTGGGAAACCAATTTAAGCATGAAACCAAAATACTAGTCAGGAAAAGCAGCACTGTGTACTCTATGATGTCAGGTCTATTTAGATTTACCTAAATATAGTTTTATTTAGTACTCAACACCACAATGGCCAGGTTAATATAAATAATGCCTGATATACATAAACTGATATTCAAATAGTTCTTCAACTGTAAAGTATAGGTACCGCTTCACAGTTCACTGCCACCAATGTACAACAACTGCCTTTGCTTACATGGAACTTCTTTAAAGACAAAGTAATACATATTAATACATATTAATACATATTAGTCCTTCAGCTCTCGCTGCAGTGCAGATCTACTAAGACAGACATGGGATAAAAGGGAAAAACATCTGATCACACCAACAATGTCACTTGGACACTGGACAAGGAAGAACATTTAGGCAGGACAGAGACACACAGGCCTTTATTGTGTTTTTCCTCACTGGCTTTGTGGGATGTGTGTGAAGGGGAACAAGCCTTTAAACCCCTCCATGCAGCGAACACTCCAGGGTCCTCTAAATTCAACTCAGTGGCACAAATGCTGTCTCTTCAGCTTGGCCCATATGCCCGGTGTGCAGTTACAAATCCCAATTCTACTAACCCAGCTCACTTCACACACACATTTTCATTTGAGTAAAATTAGACACAGGAAGGGAAGGTGTGAATGAATACATCAAAGATCACTGTGTGGAGACTGGAAAGGAAGACAAAGGAAGAAAAGGCACCTGAGACTCAGATGAGTAATCCATTAAGTGAACACGGAGTTCAGGAACAACAACAAGTGGCACATGATGGACACTTGTTCTAATAACTAAGCCCCCTGTGTATGAGGTAGGTCAAAAACAACCAAATTTTGCATGGGTTTGTTAATGTGTAACAAACTCAGTAGCCACCAGAGCACAGCAATACCTTACCATACCATACATCTAATACCTACTAGGATTTTAGTGACAACCCCCACAGCTTTGCAAGATCTGAAACAAAGAGCCCCGGTGTCAACACCAGCCCTCTCAGCTAAGCTTCCTAAACAGCAGGGCTTTTCCAGGGGCCTCCACTAGTCTCCAATATCCTGTCAGCTACAATTTCTATGAGGCCAAGGGCAACATCCAGCCACCAGCCAGACTGGGATCTACAGACAAACGCCCCGGTCTTGACCTGCTGAGATGGACATCCTGACGCCAGTGTTACATCAGCCAGGTTTTTCAAAAGTCTCAAGTCCTATAGTGTATGTGCAGGAGACTGGTTAGATAAGGGCACCTCAGCTTATTAGTGCATTACCACATACTATAAATCATGAAAGTAGAGCTGAATGTGTGCTATCGTTTGCTTTTATCATTCAAACAGTAATTTTAAAGACACATGATAGAAACATGCTTTTTGTGGAATAGCCACTGATCTGAATCAATAAGACTGAAAGAGTAAGTGGAAGGATATGGGGCTGAGGCATAAAAAACATCAAGAAGCCAAATGTAATAATAACTTTACCCATACGTGCATCTCCAGGTATCACAGCCATCAACCACATGAAATACTACACAGCAGAGCAGACCCTACAGACAAGGAACTGGAGTTGGAACAGAGCTGTAATGCTCTTAATGTTAATGCAAACAACCAATACAAACCAAATGTCCATCTCACCTGAGATCACAGGTACTACATTAGTCTTATTGGCAAATGCCACAGTTATTCTAACCACTGTATATCCCAAGTAACACAGGGAAACAGTGCTTGGTGTTTAACTTTAAGAGTTCTTCCTTAGTGGATGTTTTCAGGTGAACCGTTGTAGATTGAACAACATAAGATTTGGCACTGTGTGTCTGTGTAGTGCACCATGCTCAGTACAGTATCCAGGCAACAACAGCAGGCCCCATAAACACAAGAAGGATGATAAGAAGTAGATTCGTCTTCATGCTGTCATTTTAAGAGGAGGAGGCCTGTGTACGAGCCAAAACAAACAAAACCCTTCAAAACTTCCAACATGATAACTCTTCTGTTCACTGTTGTGCACACGCTCAGACATGCCCTCCCCTTGTCTCATTACAAAGCTTTGTCCCCAGTAAGACTCAACTAATCAGGAGTTTCACTGACATACTATGTCAACACAGGAGCACAATGGAGGTTAATTAGCATGTTTTCAGCGGCCTCTGCTCTCACTAGTGTTGGGCACAGACAATTTTGTGCTAGCGGTGCAATTGTGATGAAACATCCACTTGAGAACTCACTGATTCTATTACAGTTTGGCTTCACCTTGAACATAACATGCTACTGACGTTCGAAGTATTCAAATGCACCAAGGAGTCAACCATTATTCATCACCAATTAATTAATTATTGTATAAAATGTCAAAAAAAATAAATAAAAAGAACCTTGTTAAAATTGTGAAAGCACATCAGTCTTCTAAACCCAACTTCTTGAAGAATCTTTTTTTGCAAAGTCAACATTTCAAATCCCAAACAAGTTTGAAATATAGCAAATATTTAGTATTTTGGTTTGGAAATAAATACTCGATCTTCCTCAGATAAACAGGTCAGCTGTATTTCAGACATGAATTTGTGGGTTTGCACTAATGTGGCAAACTTCATTTCAGCTGGGGAGAAAAAACAAGTGAACATGGGTGTCAGTCCAAGTTAGGTTTTCCCAGTGGGAAAAGGAAGCACTGGAGCCAGGCTTTCCTTACCACAAATGTGGAGAAATGCTGCCATGGTGCCTCTCCCCAGGGGTTCAGAGATTTTCAGAAAGAATCCCAGAACAACTATAGTATAGTGGCCACCACCATACGTGATTACTAAAGCATTTATTAAGACATCTTTGGGTAATATACACACACAATGACATTATCTGACTACATGGCCCATAGCAACCTAATAGTCAATAAGAATAATATTATAAATCAATATGATTGAATTTTTACCTCTTATTAGATTATAGATTGTGTGACTGGATGTTAAGTTTGCTATTTGGTCGTCAGGACAAAGAGGGAAAGAGGGAGACGGTGAGGGAGAGAAGAGGAGAGAGCCAGATGGAATTGGCAGAAAGAGCAGTGGGCATAAAGCATTGTATAAATGTTACATTCTCCTCAGGGTCTGAGCACCCCTAAAAAAGTCTTATACTACAATGGCTCCTGATTTTTAGACAGAAAATGTAAATACCCAGTAAAAGAAAATCGGCCCGACATGTTGGCCAAAAATAATTGGCATCATAAATCGGCCACCAGCTGCACTGATTTCTAAAAATCAGCATCAGCCATAAAAAAGCCCATATTGGTTAATCGTGTCAATACTGTACAATTAATTGGAAGACAACTGTGTGATAATACAAAATGAAATGTGCAAACTTACTCTAAGATATTTGAGTCATCTGTTTGATAAAGACGTGCATATGCTGTTTGTTTGTGTGGGTACATATGCCAGATCCTCCAGCGATCACTCAAAAACCACACATATTTAGAAACAAATATTCTCACTGGGAGAAAAGGTGAGTGCAATGAACACACAAACAAGTAGCTACCAGGATGCTGACTAAATGAAGCCCTGGCATTGAATTAATCTCTGGACCAGATGGAAACATGAATTAAGGGCAGAAATATTACTCTATTCAAGCAGCTTGGCATTTGTAATTGAAGACTGCACGAGTGTAAAACTGAACACAGAGTTTGTCATTTCAGTGTCACAGGCTTGAGCCACACAAGCGCAAATGTGTCAAGAAAACTCCCTGAGCAAATGCCTGTCTGTCATTCTATGCAGATGGAAGGCAACAAAAGGGCAAAAACGCCAATGAATCTGAAATTATGCAACTTTGACGCTGTAAATTCAAATGAAATGAAACTAACAGAACAAAAATGCAAAAATAATAAGGAAAAGCAGAAAACCAGAGTCTACAGTAATGTGCCGAGGCTAAAGTTTCTGATAATCCATGTAATGAAAAACTGGACCAGAGAACACATAACACTAAACACAACACTAACACTAACACACAACTGTGCACTAAACCCCAAAAATGTTCAAATGTGCTAAAATGAAATATTTCTTTAAGCAGATTTTGAGAAGAATTTAGTTGAATTTCATCAGAGGATCATTCAAACTATTGTTTACATAGAAGCATTTACTCGTATTATTCCTGGAAAAACATACATCTGCACACTTGCAAATGCTGTGTAATAAGGCTGTACTGTATAGCAATCTGAGATGGCCTGATGACTGATCAGTTTGGGCAGTAAGAATTAAGATTAATGTTGAGCTTTGAAAAGAGAACCTCTTTGAGTTAGTTTCCAAAGCCTGAATACTTTCACAACAGCTATTATACCTAAAAAGGTTCACGAATCGAAGCTTAGACTTTGCTCAAATTGCATAAGTTGCTTCATAGCTGTTTGAAAAACAGATTATATCACCAAGAAAATAAAGTCTATTGCTGGATGGATGAATGAATGTAAAAATGAACATTAAATACAAGAATCTCTGAATGTGCTGACTGAATTGCAGACAAGTTTACAGGATCCAATGTTACTTGCCAATTTCTCTAAAAATGAAAACGTAACAGTAGATGTACTATGTTCGGCCTCCACATCGTTTATAAATTATATTAGTAGGATTAATACTGTGCTCAGGGTATCTGTTTGTGGCTCACTTCGTAGAGCACAATCCGAACATGCTAAATAATGTGCGACTGAGGTAATTCAGGTGTAAAATTTATTTTTTTCTTTTATATTACTTTAATGCCAAAGTTAAACCTACACCAAGAATTTCAAAGGTCAAATTAATGCATGCATTCTGTAATTTTGGCATTAAAGTAATATATAAGAAAAAAAGCTTCCTGTGACTCTTGTTGACAGTCGACGTTGGACCCCAGCTATGCAGGAGAACTGTCATTCTCACCAGCCCGGAAGGAGGAGGTGCAGCTGGCCAGATTAGTCAGGATTAGAGTTTATCCCCTGCTACAAGCAAGCTGATGGGGATAAAAGCACTAAAGTGACTAGTACTGTAAGCCAAGTCATTCCATTGTAGGTATTTAGTTGACACTCTTAACTGGAGACCTCTGTGGGTGAACTGGTAGCATTTTGATCAAGGACACTTTAGCAAGACATACAGTGTGTGAAAAAGTTTTGGCCCCCTTCCTGATTTTTTTTGCATATTTGTCACACTTAAATGATTCAAATCATTAAACTAGTTAGCAATGTTGCCTCACAACAAGAAGGTCCCTGGTTTGAAACCTGGCAGGGGCCTTTCTGTGTGAAGTTTATATGCCCCCTGTGCTTGAGTGGGTTTTCTTTGGGTACTCCATATATTGGAGTACTACTTCAATGAGAAAGGATAGGACCCCATCATAATTAAATTGTTGCCAACATTTAACAAATAGCCTCCCTGAATTGCAGAGCTGGCTGTGGTCCAGGCCTGAAGGAGCCTGAGGAGGCCTCTGCCTGCTACTGTCAATACACAGAGTCTGACCTGCTGCAGTCAGAGAGAACAGGACTCCTACTGTACTAGTCAAACAGATGCCATTTAACAGTGAGTGCATGTATTTTCTGCATGGTTGAGCCCAGTGGAAGCCTGAACCCTTCACCCTGGCAATAGCAGTGCCAGGCTGTAGCCAGAGCTGTGAACAACTGACAATGGGCAGTTTAGCACTGGTCGCCAGATGTGGAAACCAGTCAATAGCTTTTAGTTGCCAAGGTTGACAGAATGGTTACTTAATATATTGACTGATATGATAATGACGTCCATGTATTTATAACTCATATTTTCTTTATTTTATATCAGTAACGATTTCAACAGTTTTCTGATTTGGCTCTCTTTTTTTTTCTCTCCTGTTATTCTGTCTCTGTCCCAGAAACAATGAAGCCACAGACTGAATGGATTTCATTTAGTGGCTTAGCTTCACTAATGACTCAATAAAGTAACATTAATATTCTCCATTTATATTCCAACCAATCCAATTTGTAAGTTAATACTTTACTTGGTGAAGATAGTAAATGGTTCTATATAGCACTTATCTACACTCAAGTGCACTCAAAGCACTTTACACTACTTGCCATTCACACATTGATGGTGGCACCTCCACACAAGGCGCTAAGCTTCACACACAGATGAAAAGGCCACTGGGAGCAACCTGGGGCTCGGTTTCCCCAAAGACACTTTAGCATGTGGACTAGAGAAGCCAGGGATTGAACCACTGATCCTTCTGTTAGTGGACAACGTGCTCTACCTCCTGATCCACAGCGGCTCAAGAAACCTTAGCTATCTGGAAAACAGGCCGAAAATCAGAGTATGTAAATGAAAGGGAGACCACGTTAAGTTTTAGACTGAGGATTGACTGCAGTATAAAACACCCAATAATCCCCAGGAGAATCCACATTCAGGCACTGGCTGGTGAACACTGTCCTAGCCATACTCTTGAAAGTCAATAGAGGTTATTCACATGCAAACAATTTACTAATTATTTTAGCTGAACACAAGAACCATGCACGTTAGCCAAAGCGTGACAGCAATTACTCTGTTCTATCCTTCTCCCATGAACTTCTAGATGATTATGGACAAAACAAAATACAAAGTTCTAGAAAATAAGAAACACAAAAAACAAAGAAAGACTTTAGTTTATGTTCCCTGTATTTTTAAGGAAGAGCAAATAGACAAATTGGGTACTACTTTAAAATTTTGAAGGCAGATTTGCACACACATTCTTTTACAAACAAATATAAAGTGTTATGGTATTAAAACCTGCAAACTATAGTTGTACAATGAAGGGGTAATAATCTAGACAGAAATACACTGGTGTCAACAATGCTGCATCATGCAAGCTAATCCAGACAACTGCCAGTCAGCTGAGGAACGACTGTGTCACTTTCCAGACTATGGTGACAGCATGCATTGTTGTTGGGGGGGTAACCAGTGTGTGTGTGTGTGTGTGTGTGTGTGTGTGTGTGTGTGTGTGTCTCTGCTCAATGGGATGAGCAATGTATGTGTATGAGAGTGTCTGTGTGTGTGTGAGACAATGAAAGCCATCCCACTCATTTCTAAAAGCCTCCATTCATTGTGGACCTGAGTCATCTGGTTCTCTGTGCTGCTGCCACCACAAAAAGCATGTCATATTGAATCTAAGAATCAGATTTTTCAACTGAAACAACAGGAAAGCAGATCTCTCAACTGGATTAACTGTCACCAGTAAGTGGATTCATTGGCGATGAAGCCAATGCCAAAATGAAGGAGACACAGTTAACGGTTAGATGGAAACAGCACTGCAACATGTTCACAATGACAATGCTGATGTTTAGCAAGTATGTTATCATGCTCACATTTGTCATGTAGAAGCAAACAATGTACAGTTAAGGCTACCAAACTGAAGTACTGGATAATTTAAAATTTGAAAGTGGTTACGCCTGCATGTCTATAATAAATCTCATGTCAACCCATCAAACAGTTACCAAGACTTGTGTTCCCGAAATCAGCATATCACTGTAACAAGACAAAGGAAGAAAAAGAAGCAGTCTTTCAAAATCAACCTCATGCCATTGCTATACAACTATAACTCAGTCTGCCATCCAGAGCAGGCTGCATTTGCTCCCTCGATAGTCAGAAAGAGTCCAGCTCCCCAGTGCCCCAGTTCAGAAAACCAGTTCAGCCCAAATGACCCAATTAGAAACATCAGTCTGTCCTTTCCAACAAAGTCCAATACACCCACCACCAATGTCTCCAATAACATAAAGCAGTGAGAGAAACCCCTCATGTAATATGTTTTAAAGACTGTGTATGGGCTCTTTTCCAACAGTATTAGATTTCACACTTCTAGTAGAAAGCCGCCCTGTGCCACTGCAGCCAAATAAGCTCCAGCAGATGTGGACAGCACACTGTTACTTGAAACATAATTGAAGAGTCATGCATATTACAAACCAGTGTTCTCAGCTGGTCTAGGAACTTCAACATGTGACCTTTCAGTCCAAAAGCCATAAAATAATCAATAAATCTGAGTTAAATGGGAGATATGCAAAGTGCCCCACATTGCCTGTGAATAAGGACAATCAATAAAGTAATGGCAGATTACATGACAGAAAAGGGAGGGCCTGTAATCTGTTTAGGAGAAATGAAAAACTTTGCCAACTTTAAACTGCCATCTCCAGGCCAGGGGAGAGATCCTGCCTCAAGTGGAGGAGTTTAAGTATCTCGGGGTCTTGTTCACGAGTGAGGGAAGGACGGAACGTGAGATTGACAGACGGATCGGGGCATCGGCAGCAGTAATGCGGTCGGTGTACCGGTCCGTTGTGGTGAAGAAGGAGCTGAGCCAGAAGGCGAAGCTCTCGATTTACCGGTCAATCTACGTTCCCACTCTCCCCTATGGTCATGAGCTCTGGGTCATGACCGAAAGAACGAGATCGCGGATACAAGCGGCTGAAATGAGCTTCCTCCGCAGGGTGGCCGGGCGCTCCCTTAGAGATAGGGTGAGGAGCTCGGTCACCCGGGAGGAGCTCGGAGTAGAGCCGCTGCTCCTCCACATCGAGAGGAGTCAGTTGAGGTGGCTCGGGCATCTGTTTCGGATGCCTCCTGGGCGCCTTCCTGGGGAGGTGTTCCGGGCATGTCCCACCGGGAGGAGGCCCCGGGGAAGACCCAGGACACGCTGGAGGGACTATGTCTCCCGGCTGGCCTGGGAACGCCTCGGTGTCCCCCCGGAAGAGCTGGAGGAAGTGTCCAGGGAGAAGGAAGTCTGGGTATCCCTGATTCGGCTACTGCCCCCGCGACCCGGCTCCGGATAAGCGGTAGAAAATGGATGGATGGATGGAACTTTAAACTATTACCACTAGTAGTGGGTGTTGGTGACACACAGAGCAGACATGTAGCACTGTACATTTAGTATTGTTGCTTCTCCCGATATCTAATTCACAAGGCCAGTGCTGATTTTTGATCAGCTAGATTCATTTTAAAAAGGTAGAACAGAGAACACTTTTACACAGTTCTGGGTACAGTTTATAGGTCATTATTGGTTTGTAGTTACTTCTTAATGCAAAGGAGAGTAGCTCCGTCAAACAAAACCTAACAAGGATCAATGTTATGCGATTTTAAAAGAACATCATTATCTGCAACAACTCCAGGACCTTTAAAATGTTCTGCTTTGAGTCTAACACCACACTGCATAATAAATTCTACTTTGGGAGTTCCTTTGGACCTGCATTGCTTTTCTTTTTAACATTTTTGATGGAAATGTTTTAATCAAAGCTGCTGTTGGTACAGAGGCCAAAAGGAAAGGAACGTTTCTCCGACTCATTAGCTTCTATTTTCCCCTTGAATGTCTCATCGTTATTCTAGGACACAATTTAAGATTCTTACATTCTTTGTCAGAGTGCTGAGAGCCTCATGCTTGCCAACACCCAGGCTCACATCACTGCTAATGATGTACACTACAAAATAACCAAAGCAGAAAATGAGATTCATGCATGTACACACAGGGAAGAACAAACAGAAAAACACTCATTTACATGACAACCATGGATACTGCAATTATAAGCCTATTGTATTGTTACAGTGAGTGGCTGTGCAGCCTGGCACACAGCTGGTCCTTACTGTCTGTGTATGTGTGTGTCACATTGCAGTGTCAGTGCCAGGCTGCCTTGCTCTTTCCACCTTGACCTGACAGCTGAATGAATACAGCATGTTCATCTTGTCACAGACAGACTTGCAACACCAGGCACTAACAGACATTCACAGACACACAAGGCCAGAAAGTCAAAAGGGACATCCAGAGTGAAAATCAGATATAAGGTGTTGACCTCTGAGTGACTGTTTTATAATTCCTTCCATCTATTTATCCAAATGTAATCATTTAATAATATTTGGAAGGGTTTTATTCTTACAGTGAATTAGTTAAACACAAATTTCAGAATTATGGATGCATAGTAATCAGCCACTTGCATTTTAACACCACCAAGTTTCAAATTTAGTAAGCCTGTTAAAAGTTGTCTGTTAAGAAAAGTCTGGCATTAGTAAATGTTAGGAAATTTACTAAAAGGAAAAAAAAAAAAAAAACACCAAGGAGTCATCACCAAATTTCCTCTTCTCAGTCACTCTTTAATATTCTACAAACGAGAGTGTCTAAAATCTCTTGCAAGATTATTATTGTTCTTCATCAAGAGCCAAGAAACCAAACAAGCCTACAGCACGGTTAATTTAAGGCCTTTCTTGGGCAATCCACCAACTATCCATCCTTGAAGAAAACGCTAAACTGATCATGAAAGAAAACTGTAAAAAACATCAATTTTGTGCAACCTGGGTTGTCTTAACCTAAATGGACATGTCTTTGACAATCAAACGTATGCAAATCAATAAACCTATAGATGTATATAACTATTACTAGATAAGTTAAGCTATTTGGCATCTCTTTTCCTCCCTGCACATGTACCTGTGCTATCCACTTTGGCAAGGTACAGCCTTTCACATAATCACTTTGCCTTTTTTGTAAGAAGGAGCAGTCAACAACTTGTACTTGAAAACTCCTTGAGATGAAGGGCAATATACAAGCAGGGCACCAAATATGGCCAACAATCAGTGATGCTGCCTTCAAGATCAGCTGCAGTAAATGAGGAAAAATACAACCCTGTTCAGAAAGCATTTGGTGGCAACTCCATCACCGTATGTCCAGATCTGCTGAAACACAGTAACATGCATAAAAGTGTATGACCATATTTAACACACTTTGGCAAAAACATGCCTCTCATAGTAGTTTTCCATGCTTCACCAGGAGAGAAAGCTTCAGTTGAGGTTATGAAAATGATAACCAAGGACTCAGTGATTTAATTTTTGTGAACTACTGAAGTTGTTAGCACTGATTTATGAACTGGCAAATAATAATACTTCAATTAAAACGCTATAGCATCAAAATTTCTATTGCTGTTGTAATAGTTGCTCAGAAGAGTTTATGCTGCGTTTAATCACTAGCACATCGGATGCTTCAATGTAGGAAGTATAAATTATGGTCCATACACTGAAGCTATGGAGTTTACTTAACAATTCAGACTGTGCTCCACGCAACAACATTTAAAAAAAAAAAAAAAAAAAAAGAAATCATGATTCGAAATCTTGTTGAAAAAATGCAGGTCAGCCAAAGTGTCCACATACTGTACTGACGGCTTCCAAAAATGATTTCACATAAGTAAATGAATAACTTTTCATTCTCAAGTCACACCGACTCACTGTTTATCATGATAGTGAATAGATTCTTCACATACTGCATACAAGTTTTGTGCACGGGTGCATTCAGTGATGCTTGTTGACTGGATTCACAATGACTCCCTTGGGCAGCCAGTGACAAAAGAAACTGTTAATCTATAAATTTGCTTGAAAGCTGAAACTTCTAGCTTATAACAAAACTTTTCTTGACTAAAGGTTCCAAGTGACATGAATCTGATTCATTATGTTTTATACATCGGGGTAAATTGTTTAAAAATTTTTCTGCTAAATATAACCACAACCATGCTGACAACAGATGTCAACTGCAGCTTTGAAAACAGCAAAACCAAACAGGCAGCTGAAATTAATCATGTTCGTGTTTAAACTTAACTCTCATCCTGGCACTGCACTTAACTGCAGACTCTACATTCATCACTCAAGCTCCAGGATGGGAGGGTTGTGGTAGACCAAGGATTTCCAGCTCATCAGAGCATTAAGGTGAGTGATGAAGGGTACATCCCCAGACTAAACTCAACTGTCCTTTGACAGACACATCCTTCTAAAATAACATTCTTCCATGGCTTGTAGTCATAGCAGTGCAACTTATTCTTTGAAGACAAACTGACTAGAAAGCTCAATGCTTAACACATTGGCAATTTCTATAGGAAAAAAAATGGGAATGCTCCTAGCTATGGATGACACCATGGAAGAAATCTCTATGTAGTATCTATGAAGTTTCTATGTATGCCTTCCTAAAACAGCCTGGGGCAAAAAAAAGAGATGTCTTTTACCACATTTCAAAAAGTTGGCATGCTATCCAACAAAGAAACATGTCCATACTAGCACAGATCCAGGATATTTACATTTTATAGTCCAGGGATGAAGCTGGTCCTTTTATGTAGAGACTCACTGAAATCTTGACAGGACAAATGGATGTTGATGGATGTGAATTATCTTCTGCATGACTGACATTGTGACTGTTGGTTAGAGGTCCGCTTCTCCAAATACCAGGCTATCACGACACTCACGCAGGAGATGATGATAGTTTATGTTTTACACATCAACACTGCAGCAAAACCCAAAAGTTTTGCTAAAATAAGATGTTGAAGAATGAAATCACAGTTGCAAAGCTGCTATAAAAATGATTCATATGATAAATACCAGTTAGATCTGAAGTTTTTAGTATGGTGATACAACTCTTACAGTTTTAAGGAAGACAAATGCTGTAGCTGGTCCCCAAATTTAAGATGCTTTTATCAGCACATTTTTCATATTTAATAGGGAACTGTTTTAAAAAAAAAAAACAAATTTGGAAAAGATAGAATGTGCCAGCAAGAATGATGAATATTAAGGAGCAGTACATATTAATGTGAATGCAGCATTGGAAAACAACCATATATCATGTCCCAACATCTTTCCATATGAGCTCACTTTGGCTTTCACTGGATGAACAGGGCAAACATGACAGATGGACATTTCTGTCAAATGTCCATCCCTCTGACTGTTTTGTATCACTTCAAAAGTCGTGATATACTGTCAATCCGATGGCATCAATTATGCTGCATCTCCTGCTGTGGGAACAAATCTTAACACGTCTTATACCACACTCATGCGGTAAAGTCAGGACTCATTGGGTCCTTTGCAACTTTTACTCTCTTGGTTCTTAATTTGTTTGTCTCTCGCCAGATTCATATATTACACTCAGGTTATTGTCAGTATTTAACCTAAGCTGCAATTAGCATGCAGACTACCTGTTAGTATGGCAGTGTAGTCTACTGTTTATTGGATGTCTTCCACTACCCTTTCATACATGACTTATGTCTTTGCAAAATATCCTTTTTTCTTCCATCTTGAGTTACAAAAATAACAAATATCTGGTTGGACATCCACTGCACATGTATTGGGCCATTTTGAGTAGACATTTTTGCACATGGTGTGTCCATGAAAAACAAAACAAGGATCTCCGATCACAGTGATATTGATCCAGACCAGACAATCTAATAAAACGGATCAGTCCAGAGATTTAACTGCTTTACATAGTATTACTGGAATGATATCGGCCATTGACATGTAGATTATATCACTCTCCCTGTCAGGCCTGTCACAATGGAACTTTCCATCTAAACATGTCATGACTTGGATGGGAGGAGGTGGGGGTTCTGGGATGGAGAATGGCAGAGCAGTAGTCAGACAATACAAAACAGAGAAGAGAAACTCAACAAGTTGAGGCAAGCTCTTAAAAAAAAGACACCTTAACAGGAAATCACCAACGATACATTTTAGACACAGAACACGGATATAATATTCTTCAACAGTGGTTGAGCGCCATCAACAGGTACTGAATCACCATATAGCATAATGTAACATAAACACCACTGAAAAAGACATCACACTGCTAACCAGAAAGACATAGCAAGATATTGAAAATGTCACCTATTTATTTTTAGAATTATTTGTCTTTAAGATTTTAACATACTTTACATGACTTATCAGTTGGATGTTTTTCTAACCACAAAGCAGGTGACAAAATTACACAATTATGAGTTTAGTCTCTCACGGTAATAATTACAATTTGCCAGCAGCAAAATAGTCCTCAACCACCACCGAGAGGAAAGCCAGTTCATCAAACCACCAAGACTTCTTCTGAGAAAAGACCCAGTGAGATAATACCACCAGGTTTCCATTTATGCAAACGCCCTCTGGCTATATGACTCAGATCAGTCAAGCTCAGCAAAAGAGGGTTTCTAGCCTCATCAAAGGGGCATTTGGTCTCTTCTGAAGTTCAGAGGAGCCTTAACACTGTCACTGGTGACAGCTTTACCAACAAGATGGTGAGCGCAAGCAGCCATCGAGGAAGTAATGAGTGCAGGTGTGAATGCAATATCAAAGCGCTGACTTGTACTGACAGTGCTGCTAGATGCCATTTGTCTGAGTCTGGTTCCCATGGTGAAACATTTTAGAGGAATATTTTGAAATTCAAAGTGCACAATAAAGGTTTTCTGCTTTGGAAGAACAAAATGATCTCTTCCAATACAAATTACCTGTGTTCCACACTGTGGTGGCAATATTTATTTGCATATTTTAGAAATGAAGCTATGATGCAGTGAAGGCGATATCATGTGGAAAATACTACGACTGTGATTGCTCAGCTAGGGCCACTGTTTTTCAGTGCAGATAGACATTATTGATGCTGAAGAAAACATGAGGCCAGTTCAACATTCAGTAACTTTCTCACTCAGTACAAGTAAATCTATATTTTCTCATTAAACATAGACACTGAAGTGCAAACAATCATGTGAATGAAAGAAAACATGATTATTTTGTGATCTTCATGACAAAAGGCCAGTTTTCATTTGCTTGAAAATATTTATTATATGACCTATCCACCAGTCATTTTCAATGCAAACCCTCCCATCATTGGTCTATGCTATCGTGTATATATAAGTACTTTACATATATAATAACTGCATGACACAGCCTGATAAGTGTGGACACTTGTTCACTGTTTACAGTGGTGGTACAGCAATCAACATGGTAAACTCTAACACTAAGCTATTAATCAGTTCCTACCCTGGGGATAAATCTGTTTTTCAGCAGATGCTTTAAGGATCTCTGTGTTATGGAGTTTAAATGATCACCTGCTAAAATAAGCCAAAATTAAAGAGTAGCTGCTCTAAGTTAATAGATACCGCAAACACACTTGGTGTGATCAGGCAGAAGGATAAGTCTCAAACATGCCTCTGCAAGACATGTCTATGTTATCTGATTGTTCTGCTGTATATGATGTATCATGGACTGACATTGTTACAAATTGCACCTTCTCAAATCCAGAATTTAATATTGTACATATGTATTTTTGATGTAATATAACCAGTTCCATGGCAAACCAGTGTGCAAACCAAAAATTAAAATAACGGCTAACAAAATGGTCGCCACAAAACATGCATACTAAGCAATCTCAAAAAACACTGAGGAAGGTGCACTGGGCACTTGTGGGTATTATGTTTTAGGCCTTTAATTACATCAATTGACATTTTACATCCTGCATTGTAACTATTGTGTATGTGCACACTGCAATGATGATACTTAATATTTCACAGAACCCTAGAATTTATACTTCTGACAATTTCACCAAAAACTGAAACATTATGAGCTTCATAATGATAGATTTCATGGCAGGGCTATTGTACGGGATTGCTTGATGAGTACATGTAGCAGTTGAACACTGTATTAAGTAGTCAAACACTGATTTGTGTTGATCTGTTCATTTGGAAACCAGTGACCTGTCTCTGGTTTCCTGAGGTGGCTGAAGGACCATCACCAGGTGTGTATGGGTAATGAAATCAGTCCCTATGGGGGAAGAATGACAGAACAACAACACAGGAACAGTATCAGTTCCCTCGTGCCTTTTTATCTTTCAGCCCTGATCTGCCTTATAGATTCTAGGTCAGTAGTGGCTTTTTAAAGATATGACATGAGCCTCTGAGGAGTTCTGTGCTACTAAATAGGCCTGTAATGGTGTATGACTCTCTTAAAGAGCATCTGTAGTTTTTGAAACTTAACACAGTAGGTTCATAATTAACCATTAACTTGTTTGAGATATTCAGACATATGAAATATACTAGTCTCAAAGAAAACAGATGTATAAAACCCTTTTACGCACTGTTTAAATTAACTTACTAACCATGTCTTCTTGGTAACGCAGAGACAATGGGTCAACCTGAATGCATCAGAAATTCAGCTGTCTGATTTGTTAAAGGTAATGAGATGAATGGTGGGTAGCAGGTTATAACAATAAAGATTAAACATGAACAGCAGTAATATGGTGATGCCAATACCACTATAACATTTCCCCTGTTCATGCTGACCAATATTGACACGGGCATCATTAAGAGTCTTAGTGCAGGTGGTTAATAGGGAAAAGGTGTCAGACGCAGCTGGTTTCAAGTCAGTCACTGTATTTCTATTCTGCTCTTAATCTGACGATATTACTGTCAAATAATCCAATGTATTGATGCTTCTCACAAAATATTCACATTCATCATTCACTCTACATTGTTAACATTTTAACAGTGGAGCAGTTAAAAATGTTGGTACACTTAAGTGCTATTATGGTAGAAAACTACACATGGAAATACAATATAACAAGATTCCTGTTAAGTACTATTTTCTGAATGATTTGGTCAAGTAAAAATACACTCAAAGACTATACATTCAGAGTGTCAATGATTAATTAGCAAATGAAAAAGAAGGAAGAATATGGGTGCACGTAGTCCTCTCCCATACAAAGGTCCTATAATCCTTGCCTATGCCCCTGCTACAATGAATTACCCCCTGCCTAAAAAGAGTCATCACTACAGTGGGCTGTAAATCTGATTTTGAAACCTCTATGGAAACCTACAAAGCTCTGACTGCATTCCACCAACATGCAACTGCTAATCATTCATCAGTGTTTTGAAGGCTGCCAACAGGACAGCTCACTGCAGGATGACAAAGTCAAATGCACCGGGGGCTGACAAGTGTCGTGATTGAAATTCTCCCAGAACAAAACCTTGTTTGTGTGATTATTGTTCACCAGGCTTGCAATGAGGCAAAAATCCATTCCACATGATGCATTCATTGTTTTCAGCTGAACAGGCAATCAGGCCCCATGGCAGCAACTGCTACTGTACAATGGCTCTCACCAAAAAAAAAAAAAAAACAACTCTACGAATGTGTGAGTTAACCTACGTGTTATTACTGTAGTTAATATCGTGGGGCTTTGTATTCTGGGTGCAACAGGGTAGCTTTTAACTCAACATTGAGCATCTCATATGCAAGTTATTACAGGAATGTCATATTGAAAAAATACACTCATGTCAACACATCTGCAATAAATGCACTACTGAGCTACACTAACCTACCACAGAAACTTCATAGGAATATAAAGGGATTCTCTGATTAAACATGCGTCATAGTACAGTTTCACCTTTCAACAGGTGACGAAGCAATAAAATCAATCTGAGGTTAGTGTCTAACGCGCACAGGCTGCACGCCAGTAACTAAGGCCACATAATGACAACAAAACACCTGAAGCAAAGTGCTGAGGGGTTAATACAGTGTTTGGTACTCACCTCTATCCATTTCTGTGCCTCCAAAAACGCGGAGTCTGCGGCCGTCTCCGTCTGTGGGTGATGCT
Source organism: Mastacembelus armatus (assembly GCF_900324485.2). Taxonomy (NCBI): domain Eukaryota; kingdom Metazoa; phylum Chordata; class Actinopteri; order Synbranchiformes; family Mastacembelidae; genus Mastacembelus; species Mastacembelus armatus. The sequence goes on along the minus strand of NC_046642.1, from coordinate 4,254,998 downwards.
GATGAGACTGTCCTATGTCTGCAACCGGACTTGCCATTGGCGAACAAGTATTAAAGCCTTGGAAAATGCGTGAGAGCAGCTCAGGGGAGCGTTATTCCACTGGAGCTGATAGAGAAGCGTGACAGTCTCCCTGTTCTCTGTGTTGTTGCAGCAGCAGCAGCAGCAGCAGCACCGGCGAGGTGGCCGAACCAGTTGCTGCTCTTCGGTATCGCTCCTGCTGGACTCCGCACGTCCAGCGTCAAGCCACCTGCAGGCACTCGCACTGTTTCCGGTGGCAGTTCGAAATAAAAGCCTTACTGGATGAATATACCGCACAGCTGCTCAAGAGGTAAAATGTTAACAACCCCATTCTTTTAAAACGCTCAGTACCTGGGACTTCTTCAACATTTCATAAATATTAACAATTATCTAGCTAAGTACAGTCAGTTTTTTTAAATATACCATGGTCTAAGGCACAGTTGAGTGAAAATCGCCGAATTTGCTTTTACAAATAACGACTTCACAAATTGATAATTTGTGGTTTAATTTGTGGTCTAACAAACTATAACCGGACAAAAACAGAGAATGATCGTATTTAAGTTTCCATGAAGTGTTGAATTAGAAGCTGTGGTTGTAACGTAATGGTTAACGTTTACGTTAGCTAGCCAGCTAACTTACAATTATGTGGACAACGTGCCACTGAGCGTGACTTAATCTTGGAAATGTAAGAATGACGAAGTTAGCAAATTGTCTAGCTGTAAACCAAAACTGTGGTGAGGTGGAAACAAAGCAAGGATGGACATTATTGTCCATGGGTTAGCGCTAATAAGCTAAACTAAGCTAACTCTTAGGTTAATATTGCTAACGCAACGTTCTTCTTCTCGTGTTTTAATGGCGGTTGCAACCAGCGACGCATGGTGACGTCATTTCTAATAAACGCATACAATACGTGCCGGGTTTCGAACGAGGAACCGTCTTGCGGTGAAGCAACAGTGTCAACCTCTTTTCTGAGCCATTTATGTCAAACACCTTTTCCTACATAGTAGAAACTTTAGGATTTTAAAAAGACATGAAACCTAAAGTCAATATTCACAAATTACAATGATGTTACTTGTTATTTTTATTACTGCTCATTAGCTACCACTGGACTCTTATTTTCGTTGTTAAACTGCTTTGTTTCTGCCAGTAACTGCACACTGCAGTATGATTCACTCTGATGGCCAAAAATACACACAGCAGCACTGCTCCACCACCAGCCAATGAGGGCAGCAACACACTGGGGATCTCACATCCACTTTCACTATATGGGGCAAGTAAGAGTGCATGAAGTTTACTGATTTAGAACAAGGGCACCAAAAATAGAGAACCACCTCTGACCTTCAGGTATGAGATATCTAATCATTAATTAAAATGTCAGTGTCTTTGTTGGTTAATGTAATCTTACACATTTATCAGTGAGATTCTGGTACTAACAATTGCCATTTTTATTAAACTAAAAAAAATATAAGCTCTGTTTAAAACTAAAAAAAAGTTAAACTATAGGTTCAAAAGTGCTACCTTAATCAGACCTCTGAAATCTGTAGACAAACCTTTCAAAGCATTGCCTCATATTTTTCTTTTATAAACCACATTTCAAATTAGAATAATATCCTTCGTTGCTTAATGTTGAAATGACCCTCACTCATTTATATGGGCTTGATGTTGATGCTATTTTAGAAAACATGTTCATCTCTGTAACTGTTTTCTATGGAAGTGGCAGTTGCTCAATATAGACAAATACTCACTGGGATCCTCCAACTGGCAACAAAACAGGAGCAAGCCTGCACTTGAACCCCAGGACACATAGTTCACATTCGAGTTTGCAACTGATTTGTTTTCTACCAGCTACATTGTGTTTGCAGAAGTAAATAACAGCCGGAAGTACCAAGCCTGAGGATTAGCACGTCTTTGCAGTTATGGATAAATGCTTTCTTCCTGTGCTGGCCTTAACACTTTCAAGGACCTTTCTACCAGTATTTAAAGGCAAATACAAGTAAACTTTGGTTCAAAAATCTAAAAAAAATCAACTTACATAGTAAGTCATCATTACTGAGAAGATTTCTCAAAAAGAAAGGTTACACATACATAATTTCAACAATTTGAAGGTCTGTACCAAACAAAATGAAATGCTTTTAGGCAATGAGACAGGACTTAGGGTCAGATGATGCCAATCAAGACTTTTCCAGGGTCTGTAGGCACCCAGGTTTGCTCACAGGCTCAGAGATACTCTTACATGTTTGCTGACCTCTGGTGGAAAAATGCAGCAAGTACAGGCAGGTGTTCTGTGGGTGGTCAGTTGTGCCCACTCACCACTTCACTGGCCTGTTTCCTGAAAGACAAAAACAGCTTTATGTGTGTTTGTGTTCTTCAAATCAGCTTTGTCCCACAAGATCTGTGTCTAAGATGGGGTTGTTTTTTTTTATTTTTTCAGGAGGCATGCTGCTGCCATATGCTGCTCACCTATTTGACTTTCAGGGGTGACAGCACCACCTGTGTCTGACAGACCACACTCTGAACCTGGAGAGCAAGCAGGGCAGTTCTGTAAGTACTACACTTCCACTGCTGTTAAAATGTTGTTAAAATGCTAATTTTCTTTGTTAGGTACCTTTAAGAAACAAAATGCTTGTTTATAGTTGTAATAGTGTTACAAACACTGTGATAAAGTTGTTGTTTATTCAGGCCTTTTTAAAAATTTTTCTGAGGTAGAGTAGCAAAATCGAAGAAGGGTTCTAATAGCATTAAAAACCGGAGGGGTTTTCATCTCTACATTTGTCTAATTTAAATAAAAAATGTATTATTTAGTCCTAAATCTCAGTTGAAAGATATATATTATTAGCCTGCTATTTTAATTTTTTACAAGTTTGCACTGAAAGCATATTTCTTTAAATATACTTTTGATGATCAAGAATTATGCCAAAAATCATAGCTAGTATTCAAACTCTGTAATCATTAAACCAAAATCAAATAACAAAATGTGTCACTTTATCAAATGAAAATCCTGAGTTCCACAGACTGATCCCAGCTTCTCCCTCATTTATCCACAGGTTTGAAGACTTGTTTTTGTATTTCTACAGCTGTTCAAATGTGGTTGATTGCTGTCGCTGTCCCACTGCTTCCCACCATCATTTTGTTATCCAGCCGTTATCGTGTCAAAGTTGCCACACTGTGTCGTCAAGCTGTGGCCTGGGCACTGAAGCTGGTGCGAGGGAAAGTGTGTGTAAGGAGGACCCATGCCTTTGTGTTCTCACAGTGCACGCATGGCAAAGTTGACAGCATCCTGGAGACCTTTGACCTTTACGCTAAGACACACCCATCTCTCTGTATTGGTCCAGAGATTGGTAAGTAAGCATTTACATCATTTTATTTACTGGGTGCATTGAGTCACGAGAAGCTTCCTTAGTTAAAACCAGGCTTGTTTTCGTCAGAGCAGGTGAGGCGCTGGATGAGGTGGTGAGGCGTGTCAGTCCCTCTCGAGTGCTGGAGCTGGGGATGCACTGTGGATATACCTCAGTCCGCCTGCTGCGTCTGCTGCCCCCTGCTGGCAGACTGATCACAGTGGAGCTGGACCCACTTACAGCAGAGCTAGGAGAGGAAATCATACTGGTAGCTGGCTTCAAACATTCCCAGGTACAGGCAATAATGATGATCATACTCCAATAAAAGTAAGACATGTTAAACATAAACAGGAAACCAATATCTAAGTGACCCTCTTTTCTTGTACCTGTCCTGATCCTCTTCAGTTCCAGGTGTTGACATCTAGCTCAGCTGAAGCCATCTCAACATTGCATCTCAACATTGAGCCCAACAGTCAGACCAGTGAGGGCTTCAGCCTGGTGCTAATGGACCATGACCCCCAGCAGTACCTTCCAGACCTGCTGGCCCTGGAGAGAGAAGAACTCCTCTGCCCCTCTGGCTGCTCTGTCCTCCTGATCAACAGAAGCCAACGAGCTGAAGGTCTCAGAGAAACCCTGGATCACATCAGGGCGAGAGCAGATTTCTACTTTGTCAAAACAGAGCTACAGTTTATGGTGGAAGTCTTCTACCAAAGGGAAATCACAGTGTAAACGTGGTTGTGTGCACTCGGTTTATTTGGATTTTATCATCCAATGGTTTTAAATACTTTAAAAAAATAAAGAAAAACGTGTTTTTTTTTTTTTTTCATGGATGACTAAAATTTTGAATTTTTCTTTACTTTTTAACATATTACTAATAAAACACCTGATATTTATTACAATATTGGTATGTAAGAGTATTCATTTGAGAAATTACTCTACAGTTCTTAATAATTCTAAATATCTAATGGTACTGTTAGTATTCAGTTTGATATTACATATAACCACTCACATTTAAATCTGTGTTTCTACAGACTTCATATATAATCTGTAAATGATAACACAAAGAGATTACTCACAGGTAGAAGAGACAATTACAAATACAATTCTACTTCCTTTGGTTGTAATATTAAGAAAACAAAGACACGTATACAGTCACACCTCCTGACAACAACACTAGGAACAGAAACAAATTAATATTTGCAGAGCACAGAGGTGCCACTTGATGGCACTCTCTGTTAAGAGAATAGTAACTCAGGTGCTGAAAGCCTTACATGTTATTTTTGCACCACAGGATGGCACATTTAATACTTGTAAACATTTTTTTTTTTTTACTGCAAACCTCAAACCTGACCTTTAAATCTGTGAGGTAAATGTTCCACCTCACGTCCTGATTTATTTCCTACGAGGTACAAGATCCACAGCAGTGCTGTTTTGACACACACTCCCTCTTGTGCATGTTGCAATATTTACTTTCACACCCCAAAGTCAATGTTTAGAATTAAATAAAGCATTAGTGGGAAAATTGCCCTAAAAGGTTCTCCTACCCTGTTTTTAGTAACATCAGCACTGTTGCTCTAAGTGGCTATAATGCATAATAAGATTCAGTGTTTCAGGAAGCATCTTAAATGAGGAGAGTCTCTGTTGTCTTCTGGGTACAACTCTGGTGGAGTTTTTCTGAAATTGCCTCTAATGGCACTGCTGGGGCTTTCATAGCAGCTGGGAAGCCATTACATGGTTTAGAGACAATTTAGTGCAGAATTTAAATAAATAATATTTGTGCAATAACACAATTTAATTAAATGCAATATCTCCAGGAGCCTCCAGTGGCTTGAGACTCCAGGTCACAACTGTTACACAACAGCGTTATGAATGTTGAAGTAACTGAAATTAGACAAACGTAGAGATCATGCTGCAGTTAAAGAGAGAGTCAGGGGAAAGGGGTGCACATTTATAAATAAGGTATGGAGCTTATACATGGGAAAAGATGAGAAATTAATCTAGTTGAAATGTTCACTCTCAGTGTCTCTGCAGAGCAAAACAGGTGGCAGAATTTGACAAGCCCCATGAATACTTTATAATCTCATAAATGGATGACTATTTGCATCAAATGATTGCTTTTGTTGCATTAGACTTTGAGGGAAAACACTGATTTCCTGAAAACTCTGATATGTTTCTGTTTTGTTTTGCCACTGGGGTTGTTCATTATGTATTAATTTAATACTGACTACTGTACAATACCGCCGCACTACAAGGTTATATGGATTTCCACTCAATATGAATTGGTAAGAGACGAAAGTAGACCACAGGCATGTGAGTTATTTTCTGCACCCGTACTGGTAATATTACTTCTGTAATGGAGAACTGATTAGCATACAAAACATATCTACTTTAAATCCAAATGAAGACATTTTTTTGAAAAAAGGTGGCACCCACTTGGGGGAAGTGATTGCCTACATGAAAGTAAAAGTACGGAATATTATCATCGCTAATTAGCAATTTGGAGCATTTCACTAAGAAAATAGCTACATTGAGGTCTAATCATCTGAGGTCCTTTGTATCTGTTAGAGTTTACAATTTGTGTGTGAAATGAAAGAATTCTTGACGACAAAGATCCAAGTCTTTTAATTCTGTTTCTAACAGAGCTTGTTTTCTTTGTAAACATCAGTACTGCATGTCTCTGAACTAGCATGGATATTACATTTTCAGCTATACACTAAAATTCAGATTCTGAATGTAATTTACAGTAGTTAAAATAAGCAGCAGGGATATTTACACATATCTCCACCTGAGTTAAGAGTAGACATCTGTATATATGGTATTTCTGTTGACCTGTCATGCTTAATATTTACATATGCCACTGCCTTTGCCATTATGTACCAAAGATAATGATTTGTTGAGAATAGCAGGCATTTTAGAGATGCTGGCAGCATTACAGTCATGTTAGCATCTCCTCAAATTACTATGTACTGTTTATGTAATTACTCAAAATCGAGCAATAATGATTGCTCATTAGCTTACATCACCATCTCAGCTTCACAGTGTTAGAGCCAAGATGTAGTCAAATTCTGAGCTGTGATTTAATATTTCCTTTCCCTGCTTTCAGGGCAAGACTAGTGTATATGCTGATGTACAACCAAAATGTAAACACCAGGCCCAATGACTACCCCCAACCTTCCCCTCTTCCACCAAAATTTCTAAGAAATTCCTGTTTTAATGGGTTCAATTTCTGAGTTCCTCCTTCATCAGGCTATGAACTGCACTCTGTGCTGTGAGGCTGTAGCGGATGTAAATACAGCTTTCAATTATAAATCAAACCCTAAAAGAGCCATGGTCTGCTGCCCCCAGGCTCCCTGCACAAAGGCCCAGCCTTCATAGCCACACACCCAACAACACACTGCTGAGACCTTCTGCTATTCACCATGATAAATCCACAATTAAGGCAGAACCTTGTTCAGAGGTCATGTGTGTGAAGTTATGCAGAGAATGTTTTGTATTGTGTTGGTTACTAAACCATCTATTACGCTGATTTACCCATAAACATAATTTTAGCAAACATACAGGTTAAGACAGATACTCACATGTACGATGTTCAGTGAACATGTGTAGACCAGTGAATTATGAAATCAGCACAATGAGAAGAGACTAAACAAGTGTACATCATTACTGCTGAATCCCCACTGTCACTACCACAGCGGTCTGGACTTCTTAAGTAGAAATCTAAAGCATATTTATAAAGGATAACTTAGTCAGGTTGGATCACCTCCAAGGCAACTGAGGGAATTTCCAGCATTGGCTGTTTTGTAATAAATTGTATGTGAAGTTATGTCAGAAAAGTACCTCTGCACCACTTGGCCAACAGAGGTCCCTCTTAGGTAATCATAAATCAACATGTTATTTAATTAAAGGGCAAAATGTGCTGTTTGTCATTGCTTTGCAGAGCAACACAGTATTTTCCTCTCTTATACCCATGCCCCCCAGCAGGATGATTTCATTTTTCTCTCTTCAAAAATGGTTACAAATTGCTACTGGTTTGAAGGAGCATGAATTGGGAAAAAGTACAACTTTGTTAAGGTTAAGGGACTGTCATCATCATGGTTTCAATAATAACCATTTGGGTACAGTTAGGGGAAGACTGTGGTTATGGTTAAAAGAAACCAACATTGACTTTCAGCAGAAAATGGGGAACAAGCATCAGTCCAACATTTTGTTGACCCATTAATCTACCCAGACCTCATTCGCTCTGTGGACGTTATGCTTCTATTAGAGCATCACACTAATTCCCCCTTTGAACCCAGCAGACAGTCCTTAGGATGCTGGAGGGATTTGTCACTTGAGTATAAACTGGATTGGGCTGAAACAATTGATGGTGTCATTTTTTTTCTTCGGGAGTTGCTTGTAAATATAAGCCACCCATGTATCTAACAAACAATTAATGCAGTCTGGTTTTCTTTGCGGATGCACTTTTTAAAGCCACTTTTAAATCGTACAAACACAACTGATGTGGTGCTCCTGCCTGCAGTCAGAAGACTTAGAGAGTAGATGTGGTTAAAGAAGACAGGTTTACTGTCTTTGGACAAAATGCTACTGGATCTAATCTTAAAAAATAATTACAACAAATTTGCTTATGGCTACAAGACAACAATCATCTTTATGATTCTGGTGTTTGTGTTTTCTTTTCATATCAACACGTTTTATCAGCAGGATAAACACTTACTTAAGGCAAGGTCATTTTAAATTCACACCATGTTTCTTTCAGGTACTGAAGTAACAAAGCCCCCCCCCACCACCACCACCACTGTGCCTGGTTCATCAACTGGAGTGGCCAGAGCAAAACAAGAAAGGAGAAGCTTGATAGCCTCTCCAGAGACCAAGGGACTTCTATATTTGGTAGACTGTGATAGCCCGTGACCCCCTCCTACACTTTAGGGTTGCGTAATGATGTTGTGTATCTGTATCTATGGCTGCAGAGGAATCTACATCCACATCTGTCATTTAACTGGATACTACATACTTTGTGTTAATTTAGTTAATTTGGATTTATATCCTGTTTCTCTCACTTTCTTTCATTCATACATTTTATCCCTGTTTTAAATTATTAATAGTAGAATGTTTTTTGTCTCTTGTGACCAAATACGCTACTGGCAAGAACACATCTGCAGTTACCATGCTTAATTAACAATGTTAGTTAAATATTGGATAATTTATGTATTGTATGCTGTACATTCACGTAAGTGCACATTTACTATAATTCAGCTAAAAGATGTTCAGTTTCAGTTGGTGAGCTGTTCCTTTACTTCCTATCATTTTGATGAGAAACACAAGGGCTCCTCTAATCTGTGGAGGGATCTGACAGGATGAAGAGAGTCTACCACCCGCCTCTGACCCAGTCCTCAACCTACAACACACACACACACACACACACACACACAAACACACACAAACACACACTCCTCTTGCAGAGAGGGAAGACAGAGAAAATAGACCTCCCACTATGTGGTTTCTTAAGTGGGCTAAAACCTCTCAGAATATGCTCTGCCTGCTCCAGGTGGAAGAGGCCTCCCACACTTGAGATTTTCATTTTCAAGGAGAAGTCACACATGCTGTCCATGTGTCATGCCTTAGACATTAAGAGTAATAACTTGGTGCTGACAGAAAACTGGACAAACACCACTGTTGTTCTAAGACATTTTCATTAATATGGCGACAATATGACTTAATTGGAAATGCAAATATAGCTGCTGGTGCTGTTTAGAGCTAATTCAGCTCATAGTATTTCATCATAACAGTATGCACTCTGAAACAGTAGAAATAATCATGTAATGTACTGGTTCAAACAGGTCTTTCAAAAACAACATGTACCATGCTATTGACATGTGAGTGAGTGGTCTGCTCTCAGTTTTAACACAATATTTAGTAGCAAAATAGAAACTTATCTCACAAGCTTCATAGTAGCTACCACTTTCATTGCTGTATATTTCATTTGTTCTATCATAAATGTTCATAGATAATTAGAAAATGGCATAATTAAGCTGGAACTGCATACAGGACCAAATTTCCTTTGTTTGGATGGGATCTTTGTCTCCCTCATATTTCCCATTTTCTCTATCAGCTGTCAAATAAGGCAAAATGCCCCTGAAATAACCTTACCGCCAACCTATTACATTTTGTTCTAGAATTAACTGTGTAATTAGATCCAAATGGAAAATGACAGCTGAAAGGTGGAAGTGAAGGTGATTATAATGAAGCTATCAGGCTTATCAAAAATCCAGGCAAACAAAAACAGCTGTAAATGTAAAAACACTACAAATGGCAATACAAATGGCAAAACACATACTGTAAGATGATCTGGCAGACGACTGGAGGAATCAGGCCAAGATACATTCCCTGAGGCTGATTGGGGAATGTTGAAATAAGTATGGAGGTGAGCAAACAAAAGTTAGGTAACTGAGCCAGAGGAAAGTGAGGGGATAACTGGAAGCAGTTTATGGAAATATCCACAAAACACCAAGAGTCAGAGTCAGAGCCTGGCCCATGACACAAACTATGATAGTTGAGATGATGTCAAGACAAACAGTTTATTACACAAGAGACTTTCACAAATGTCAGACGACCCAAACACTGGAATATAAATACATCGGAAATTATCCATTAATTCATTAATGCTGTTATCATCTGTCGTTTTAGTTATATGTTCATGATATTTATAAAGTATAAAGTAAAAATACTGGTACAAGAAAAACTGATGAGCATTGTTTGCATGATTATAGTCTGTTTTCTGAAGAAAATAAAGGGTGGTACAGTATTATGTCGAGGATGTGTTTGTTGTTAAGTGATATGGTTGTATCATAAAAAGAAAAATTGATCCTAGTTGTTTCCTACAAGAACAGTTACTACTGCACATAATGATGAAATGAGCCAAAGGGATTTTGCTGAGACACTTTGTGATGTGACTGATGTAAAAGAGAGAGAAGCACAGGGACATGGGACAGAAAGATCTTCGATGAGGGAGGTGAAGACATGGAAAATGTGCACTTCAATAAAGGTAAGATGTCAGGACATCTTATTATCATTGACCTTTTATGTATTATTCAAGCATTTGTTTGGCACACCAGGGTTGAGAAACAGATTGTCCATCTATACTGTATGTGTGTGTCTGTGAATGCTCCTAGCCCAATGTTCATTTCCTTGTTCAGTATGGATTGGACTCGGCTGCTTTATTAATGGATCGATTGTGTTTCTGCATCATCAACCTTTCAAAACCCACTAAGGATGTATTGATTTTTGCACAAAACACAAAAAAGCTGGGCTGGAGAAATGTGAATGAATTGATCTATAAGTTACCAGGGAAATAAGAAATGAATAGCCACTGAAAAGTTATCACCTGAGAACACAGGAGAGGATTGTTTGAGAAATATATATAGTACACACACAGCCATCCATTGTTTTTGGAGAAAATTATTCATAAAATCTGAAATACACAGTTCAGGGGGTCAGATGTGTGGCATATAATTTCACTTTAATATTATGAGTACAATTATTCATAATTAGTAACACCAGTAGTAATATGTACAGCTTCAGTCATTCAGATTTGTTGTTTTCACTATATAACCTGAAATTTGTAAATGGCTTAAATAAAGGACAAGTAATGTTGAGCTGATTATAAATAAGAGTTGGATGAGACCAAGTAGTTTGGATGCAGTCTGTTCCACTTTAGGTCAGATGATGTTAACAAATAATCAAATTAAACATAACTGACATTTATAACCAAAATAGGGACTGCTGACACCACATGGGTCTAGAAGAAAACAAGACTGAGATAGAGTACAGCCACAGTAGCAGCTTTGTGAGTTTGTGCTGTACAAAGTGCTCCAGTGTTTTGAGTGTCAACATGCCAAAACACTTACAGTGATACCCAGTAACATGCTGATGTTTAGCTGGTGAGATGTTTAACTTAAATATTCTTATTAGTACAAAATCTCAAACACCAACCTCATTATGGTGCTAAAGTCTGGGGATGGCGACATCATCTGGGGACCATGAATGTCTGTAGAAAAGCTGTTAGGAATCCATCCAATGATGGCTGGACAGACTAACAGTGCCGGGTTGAAAACCTGTGTTTTGGTCAAACTAGTTGTATGGGGTCCATAGTGTTTGTTTTAAAGGGATGTTAATTTCTCTGAATGAGGCAAACGTCCTTTAAAAAGGTTGCCACATTTAACATATCTAGCATTTTAAATAGGTAAAGACATGTCATGCCCCACACATACTAAACCCTTTCCCCTCAAGAGAAGGCCGTAATGACCTTATTTCAAAATGGAGAGTAATTCCAACAAACTGCCATGGGTGAAGCAGAAATGGTTATAGAGCTGCTGAGTTTATTTCCCATGAGTCCATTACTGCTGAAGTAGCCATGGATATATTAAGCCTTGAAGCAGAATAAGCCTCATGTGATCCATGGCTGTTATCATGATTGTTGGTGGTGCCAAAGCTTTATATGAAATTTAAAGAGTATTGTTCATTTTTGACCAATGCACTTGAACAGATGACATCAAGAATCCCTAACTGTATAAATTCACTCCCACTTTTTTAAAATTTTTTTTACTGTCCTATTTACCCTGGTATTTTATGTGATTTCCGTTGAGATGTCACACTGCACACCACTTCTAATGGCTGCTATGAATGTCTAATCTGAGGCATTGCCATGGTCGCCTTCATCTTATTTGAGAATGGAGGACAAGTGTTACTCAAATCCCCCTGTGCAGATTCTTTTTTATAAGCCCACATGAGAGGAGGCAGCCACATTTGCTTGTCATACAAATGGACATTTTATTAGGACTCAGAATGAGTTTGGGTCACAGCAGCAGCACATCTGATCAAATCTCAAACAATGGAGCTGCTGGCTGTGCTCCAGGTCTCTGTTTACTGATGGGAGTGCAGGCGTGTGCTTGTGGTGGTGTTGTGGTGGTGGTTAGGGCTGAGCCTGCCTGTAAGTATGAGCCAGGGTGTGATCTGATTCATTAAGCATGTTACAATGAAATCTGACCATTGGTGAATCATTTTCGGAGGCAGTGACAATGACAGCCATAAAGATGATTTTTAAAATGTGCTGAAAAATGTATGTTCATATAACATTTGATTTTCTCAGGCTCAAATAAATATTTCAGGACCTGAAGAAAACTATACATACTAGTGACCACAGAGTAATAACTTTGTGACTACAGGATAATAAAGCTACAGTCATATCTGCTCATTCAAAGCATACAGCTACATACTATAAAAACTAACTAATTAACATGCTGATCATGTGCAAGGCTCTCTCTTAGCTGGGAGTAGTGACTTGTAATCTCTGCCTGTAACCACTGACAATCAGTATAGAAAAGAAATTAGGAAATCACTTTCCCTGCCATGAAACAGTCCTGCACAAACCCCCTGTAAAATTCATTGTATGCAGATTTTGTTTGGACAGAGCCAGAAAGATTTCCAGCAGATCCCTGTTCTTCCAGGCTTTGTGCTAAGCTACCAGCCATAGCTTAATATTTACTGTAGAGACATGCAAAGTGGTAGCAAGAAAGCAAAAAAGCATATTCCTCAAAATGTTAAAGTATTCTTTAAATTGAGTAAATATTTTGTTGTAAAGACAAACTCACCACAATGTCCATTTAGTCGCTTTCTACTGATAAATCTTTAAACTGCATCTTTCACAGATTTTACTGCAGTCCGAATTGAAGTGGTGTGGTCTACATGCATTTTTATATTTGAGTTTTTGAGTGTGCAATAACCACGTAAGCATGAAAGCAAATGTTATTTTATTGGAAATGGTTTTGTAACTTCCTGCATCATCCTGAAAAACTGGCTGGTATTGGATCATTTTGTTATTCATGGTTTTCTGAGTACAATTAACTTCTGCTTATCAAATGTGAAAATCCATGTCTTTATACCATAACACTATAATACTTGTATTATTGCAGGGCAGGCTTTGGTACAAAAATATTAGATTTTGTTTTTGCTGTTTCTCTCCTTCATTTCATGGACATTATGCTCTGTGAGCAAGCTAAGAAATTACAGATTTATTGTTGATCTGTGATTTAAAAACAAATCAGTATATGATGTGAATGTGGCAAAGGAGTGTTAAGTGGTTCGAGGTTGTAAACCAGGCACTGATTAAATCTGTCTGGGTCAGAGTTGTAAATCTGCCTTGAGTGCAAAACTACCCTGTTTTGGATGATTTTCCTGATAGGTCTGTATATCACCAGGGCTGTAATGGCACTGTGGCACATTTCATACCATTAGAGCTATTCATGGCTCCAGCATATTTCAAAGGTACAGTATCGTCTATAATATCCACTTATAAGACTTGGGGAAATCTTTCAACTGTAAATGGTCAGCATCATATCTTCTTGGCTGCATGCTGTCAGGATGAGGGAAATGTGGGAGTTGCTGACCAGCCAGCATTTGCTATTATTTGTCTGTGTGGTGCTTTAAAACAATCTTGTCAATTTTTCTCTTGCTGAGTTTCCTGTTTTTGTGAAACACAGATTTAAATAAAAGAGAGGACCACATGTTTTGTTCTTTTCTCTCTCGCAGCATTTCATCAGGCAAGTGCTTTTACCTCCTTTTGAAAAGCCAAACCTGTCAAAGTCATTTCTCCTATTTTCTCTCACTATTTTCTTATACTGTTAGAAACTATGTAATAAAACACCAGGCAGAGAGAGGACCCAATTGCAGACATGCAGGAAGATGGGCAGATACAGTGATGGGCCAACTATAATAAAAGCAGAGCAGACTTACACCAGGTGAACACCACCAGGAGGAAATGACTGGAGGCAAACTAAGGACATGTATGCAGAGGCAGGAAATCAGATATAATACAAACTTGGGCAAAACTAGCAAAAGGCAAAGTGTATCTGGCAGAGTGTCATAACCAGGCAGACATGACAGGCAGGTAATCCAGGCAGGAATATGCTAATTGAGAGATTGGTCAGGATTGAAAGAATCAGTCCTGTATATAAATACCTACAAGCTGACTGGAGATGGGAAACAGGTGAACAGGGAAAAGCCAGGTGACTGGGAACAGTGGAAAGTCCAGGGACCTCTGGTGGCTGAATGGGAAATGACAGGGTGACAGGAATCAGGACATATACTCTACAGCCGACATGACCTACAACAAACAAGTAACTGAAAGGTATTTAGCAGAAATTATACATCTATTCTTAAAGCACTGTTATTCATGCACACTCCAGGTTTCAAAATAAAACACTGTTGAACTCAGTCGTAACACATAATGACACATTAAGAGATATAACATTCTTCTAAAATGAAATGGAAATCGTTTGTACTGTGTTTCTGAAAAGCCATTGCCAAACTTAGTACAAAAGCTCTTTGACTGGGTAATAGCATCCTGCACTTTGGTCTTTTATGTCTGAACTGAATTCTTAATTATAATTTTAAGATATTTGAGTTCAGGGATGAAGCTTTTGAAGTGAAGCTTTTTTTATGACAACTTCACAAAGAACAACATTTTTATTAAAGCTATTTTATGAGGCTTGTCCTCAAGTCTGCAGTCACTCTTGTTTTCCAGCTGTAGCTAGTAAACCCAACATTAACTCTGTATTTAGATACATGTTGGTATAAACAACACCTGAACAATCACCAGAGCTTACTGCTGGTCAAAGTGGATCTAGTTTTCACAATACTTTAACTCTAATGGTTCCCAGCCCGGCAGCATGGTGGCTGAGTGGTTAGCACTGTTGCCTCACAGCAAGAAGGTCGTGGGTTCGCATCCCGGCCTTTCTGTGTGGAGTTTGCATGTTCTCCCTGTGCTTGCGTGGGTTTACTCCGGGTACTCCGGTTTCCTCCCACAGTCCAAAAAACATGCATGTTAGGTTGATTGGTGACTCTAAAATTGCCCGTAGGAGTGAGTGTGAGTGTGTGAGGTTGTCTGTCTTTGTGTGTCTATATGTGGCCCTGCGACAGACTGGTGACCTGTCCAGGGTGTACCCCTGCCTTCCACCCGAGAGAGAGCTGGGATAGGCTCCAGCAGATCCCCGTGACCCTGAACCAGGAAAAAGCGGGTATAGAAGATGGATGGATGGATGGATGGTTCCCAGCCCAGGGACAAACCTCTCTAAGGTTCAAGGTGAATCTTTGTGAGATACTTTTCCAACTTGTAGCATAGAATATTTCTAAACCACTGAGTGCACAATGTACTGTATTTTACAAATTCAGCATGCATTCTTTTGAATGTTAAATCTTATTATATTGAAATTAAGATTAATATTTCCATATACATACTATATACTTACTTACTTATAAGTATACTTAGTATACTTATACTTATATATACTATATACTTATACTCATATTAATGAGTTACATGCATGAATTAATAAATCTACACACTGTTTCTAAGTGTAGCCATTCTATACATGTAAAAATCATTTGGCTGATATACAAACCGACCTTATAACATAACAGCTCGTCGCTGGAGCTGCAATGCTTTTCTGCACTGGCGCATGAAGTCTGTTTATAGCTCCTGAAAGGCAAGTGTGAGCTTATGTTAGAAGGGCACATGAATCCAATCAAATGTTCATTGTATAGCTGCTTATGTGGTATTCACAAAGCTTTTGGAATCACACTGCATCCTGCTGTCAGGGGTAGAATATGGGGTTCGACCTTGTTTATCATATTATTCACATTGCTGCACATTATCATATGTTATGTCACTATTCTTGTCAAGTGCAGGCACCATTATAATCTGTGGGTGCTCAGGAAGACAGAAGCTACTATAATTAGACCAATCTGCATGCATGTTGTGTATTTTTTTGGCTGTTAGTTCTTAGATTTAAGATGCAAATTGAATCCCATAAAGCCTTAAGTGTCACCTAATGAACCTCTTAATGCAAGCTTTGATTGTGTTTCACTTGTCATAAAAAGTGAAAGCTCCTCTGTCTGCATTAAATCTCCATAATAAAGCAAGACAAAACTGCCGTGGCCATTAGCACATGGATTACAATTTTTAATCTGCTAAAGTTCATTATGGTGCAGCTCATATACAGGAGGGAGATTATTCAGAAGAGAACCGCCATATTTCTGTTAATATTTGTTGTTTACCATAGTGAGATGGGGCATCACTGTATGGCACAGTGGAATAAAGTACATGGCACTAGTTGCAATCTCTGGTGTAAACTAAGAGATAATCATTGAATCCTGTATGAAACTAACTAAGGGACTGAAATTTAATTTAGCTAAAATCAGACAAAACTGTAATATAACATAATGTTTAATGGGCAGAACAGACATAAAGACAGTGGAAGAACACATTGTTCAGTAACACACAAATTGCTAAAATTGTAGGTTGTTTTCTCACTTTGCAGTGTTTTCTGTCTAAATACTGTGCCTGTGTTGTCACACTAGGGAAGATGTTTTTTGTAATTTGCCAATGTTTTATCTATTTGGGGTGTTTTCTTAAGTTGCAGCATACTGAGCTCCTAGGGGCCACTGTACTTCCTTCCCAAAATATCAGCATCATCTATTACAGACATTGAAGAGTGTGATTAGTCCCAGATGACAAAAAGCTATAAAAATGCTTATAAGCGTATGTGTTTAAGAATTTGTAGTTTCCAAGCCCATGGGCAGCTTGAACCTAAATGAATGAAATGCATAATATGAGTAAGATTACATTTCCAATATGGATCTGACCCAGAAAAATCCAACAGGGAGTGTGTTTCTGCCTGTATATTAAGAAGCCAAAGAAGGTTATGAAAGTTTCCTTACATTTTCCATCAAAACTTTTCTGCCTAGTTTCTTTTCCATCCCTGTGCAACAGCTGCAAACATCCAGAAGTAACAACAACTGACCCTGTGGTCTTGCCTCTTGACAATGCTCTGTGTTTGTCTCTGTTACTCTATAAATATGAGATAAGGGCCATGGCAGATCCCATGTGTAGCTGTGTGGTTAATTGAGACGCACCATCAGTGACCCCCTGGTCTAAGCCCAAACCCTCTGTGCCACCACCTATCACTCATGCTGGGTAATTGGTAGCAGTGCAGCTGCGGAGAGCTAACATTTGCAAAACTGAAGAGCAAAGACTGACGGAGTACTGCTCAGGAGAACGGATGTGTTTGCTTTAAGAGGACATTTTATTCAGAAAGCTGGAGGGGATACTTTTGTTTGAAGTGGTTTGTATGTATAAAGGTATTTGTTTTTCACGTACAATCCACACTAGGCAAGGCCATTACTTATCATTAGACAATATCACAAAATCCTAAAAATGAGATTATCTCACTTTTCATCAATTGATATTCATGTGACACAAAAATGAAACTGTTGTATCAAATACTGAATCTCCTTTCTTCTTCCAGACAACACTTCAGAGTGAAACACAAGCTGCCAGTGCCCCTTCAGAGAAAGCCACACTCAGCCCCTGGTTCACTCATTAATTTCTCCCTATATAATAAACATTCATAAGCATAAATAATAAATAAACATGTCATTTACACTATAGCGTGCGCAAGATTGAGATTTCATACACTTATAAATAATTAACATCTTGTGTTCTCAGTGAGAGGTGACGGTCGTAACTTCCACATATATAACATGCAGTGTGATGACTCGTGGGATAGTAAAACATAATGTACGCATTATGTACGTAATCAGAATTTGGACACTGAAAACAAAAAGAATAAAATCCACCACAAAATACTCTGCACTATTTAGTGAACTAGCATATAGCCTGGACTCTGACTGGCTGGAAGGTGTGGATTAACTTTGCAGCAATGCACAGCTCTAACACAAACCTATGACCAGAGTCTGTCTCTCGTTCTGCATCAGTGCATCTGTGGTAAACTGTGGGTAACCATAGCAACAGCAGTGAAACGTCTACACCAAGCAGCTGATGGCTATTTAACAACGGCGTTTTGGAGGAAGAAACACGGTCAATGGTGGAATTTAACACTGCATTTAAACTTCTTGGTAATTATTCAATCCTTGGAGAGTGGGGTGCTGCTAATAAGGAAGAAACTGAGGCCATTAAGTCCAAGGAGAGATGGCACAAAGTGGGAATTGAAAAAGAGCTCAGTAAAATAGACAAAGACAAATATCAGCAAAACAGCAAAGAAGTTACAAGCTGTGCAGCGAAAACATTAAATGATTTTCTTAAACAAAAAGGAAAAAGCACAGATCACCAATCTGAAAGTGTGGATTCCCTGAACGAGGTGCTGGGAGAATTTTTTTGCCTACATCCCGTCATCAAACCCAGAGACAGAGTACAATAATAATGAAGATGATTGGGTGGGTTGGGTTTGACTTTCACATCAATTATTACAATCAGTACCTATCAATAGGCCAGAAGGGGCATGTCATATGAGATGTGGTGTGTGTTATAATTATGCAAACTCCAGTGGCCACTGTAATTACAGCAGGAGCAGCAGCTGTAGGTCTTTTCTCCTGACCTTTAACAGAACAGAACCTACTGTCCCAGGTTCTGCTGTTGTTTCCACTGCCCTCTGCACATGTTGGAGGAGAGTTCTGGGAGCAACATTTCAGCAGCTCTCAGGAGGTTATACTAAGTTAAATGTAGGAACCTTTTCAAACACTAATTTACTGAAAAAAAATCACTGTCAACACAACTCCTTTTCTTTCTGCCCTTAACCAATGAAGCATGATGAAAGTGTCGGTGCTTATGAATAGCCAAGTAAAAATATGAGGTTATGGAAAGTTCATGGTCTTGACAAATCACAGTGAAGCACGAGATGGCCACTGATCTTTTCAGTATTTAACCAACACTGATACTTTTCTCTAACTTTGACCAAGTAGAGAAAATTACTACTAGTTAACATATTCCACTCAGTAGTTATCTTTCCACCAGAATGTATTTGGCAAAGTAAATTGGTAATATCTGAATGCAGTGTGGCAAAAGGTAAACTTGAATAGAGGTTTAAACAATGAGACAATAATCAAATACTGTGTGTATGTGGTTGAGTATTGTGCTGCGCTCTCACACACAGAATTAGCAGTGTATTGAATCGTTTGTGAATTAAATCATTCCCTCATCATAACAAAGATTCCTACACCCTCATTTACATGCAATATTCATCAATCAATAGTTAATATCTTCCTTTAGATCTCCACTTTTCTTTGAGTACAGTGACTTTTTTTTTACATTCAATTAGCATGGGCCTCAAAAGAATATGCCCTCTGCTGTGACTATGTTCAGCTCCATCCTTTCTGAATGCCATTTCCACCCGTGGAAGAGGTGAGGGGGGGGGGGGGGGGGGGGGGGGGGCAGTATCCCCAGGGGAGGGGAGCACAAATCCAGATGAACAAAAAAGCATCCATATTTGGCAGGGCTTTTGTCTCCCCTGACAGCTGAGTGTACCAAGGGGGGCTCACAATAATGAATTGGATTAAACGTGAACGTAAGAAAGCATGGCTTCTCAAAGGCCAGGTTGGGGGGGTGGAAGTTGGGGTGGGAGGTATGCTAATGCATGTGTAGGTTCAACACTGAGGCAGATCAAGGATACATTTTAAAAAAACTGGCTCACTAGAAAAGATTAGTGTTATAAAAATATAAATACCTTATTTCTATGCTTGTTAATCTTTGTGGAAAATGATCGCCTCCCAAACGATATCTGTGCTCCCTTTGTTTTCTTTTATTTAGGGACATATATGAAAGAAATTCCCTCCCTAATAAGAAAAGATGAGCATGGCACTGCATTAAATCATATAAATATGAAGTGTGTAAATCACTAGTCACACTCTAAGCTGATTAAAACGCCTGATACTAAACAGTATAGTGCATAGTACAGAGGTAATTTAATCAGCTATCTTGCTCATTCTATATTCCATTACTCTACACACTTTCAACATGACCTTAAACCTCAGCAAATTCTTTTTATTGCTGCACTTTAATGTATAAATCTCCCAGAGAGCGAACAGCTGTGATTTAGATTTGCATTTTATTGAGCTTTAGATTGCACTAGGATAATGGTAAGATGTGGGGGCAGCATTAATGCTTTTAATGTCTACACCACGGTGCACCCTCTTTGTCTTCTCTGCGTGGTTTCTACTAGATCTGCTGTTTGTAATCATTTTCACATATCCATAGCCCGGTCAAAGACATGGCAGGGTGACCTCTCTGAGCAGCGCTGACAAGGAATGAACACCAGGTTATGAATGAAAAGAATTTCTGTGAATTTATAGTCACGTTACTGCAGGTGACAGAAAAATATACATTACTCTAGTATTTGGGATATACTGTATGCTAACAAGGCTAATATGTAGTGCTGCACAAACACTGTAGAGACAAAGGTGGAACCTTTAACCCCAAATTCAGCAGCCCCTGAATTTAATTTTAGAATTGAACCAAATGTCCATCAGGTCTGCAGCTTGACATTGACTCTGAGAGGGATCAGAGTGCCTACAAATTGGACAAATAATCAGCTGGTGGAAAGTCAAAAGGCTTGTCAAATATTCTAGGCAGCTGTCTTGAGTTCAAGCAACTCCTGCACATGGCTGCTGTCAAAAAAAAAAAAATCATTATTGAGCATACAGAGCTTATTTTGAAATTATTGACTAACTGTAGTCTGTAGACTGCTGTAATATGAGGAACAGAATTGTTCAGGGCCACGTTCTTCTAGATTTTCATTTAAAGTAGAATTGCACACAGTCATACTATCACTCCTAAGCGCCTAACATGATGCTTCCTTTTGGGGCCTTTTTATCAAGTGTAGTGGTTATGGTCAGACTGAGATAATATAAACATCCACAGAAAGTCCAATAACATATGCAGCATGAGCCACTTCTTTGTTTGCACATTAAAAATGCAACTATCATAGCAGATGTGACACAATACATGAGGTACCTGCAACTTTATATAGTCACATACACCCGAATTAAAAGTCAACAAAAGCCTGTGTCACAGAGGGAGGAACCTAAGACACAAAGACATACAAAGGCAATACAAAGGTATTGCACAACACCTCAGAGTCAGATATACAGTACATGACTTTATTAAATTAAAAAATAATACTTTTAGTTTGTAGGCTCAGTACTGTTATTAACACTAATAATTTCACTGTACTCTGTAGTTCTAGTACAGAAATACTTCTAACAGCATGCAGCTTTTCTTGCTGAAGGAAAATGTGTGGTTATTGTGTGGTGACTGACAACTGTAACTTAACTGCAGCATTCAAAGCATTCAGCTCAGTCATAAATAAAAACACAACAGAAACTTTGCAGCTTAATGTTTCCTGTGTTGAATAACCTCCCTATGTGGAAGTAGGTTTTCTTACTGTGGCAGAATGAATGGCACTTAACAGCCTCATGGGAAAGAAGGAAACAACTACGCTGTTACAACATAAATGTAAGGTGCAAACGTACAACAAACGCTTGTACGACCGTTTTGATGCAATCCATCATTCTGTCTGTCAAGAAGAAACATTGCATTAGACGTGTTTGAGTTTTTCACTGTATACATGAACAATGAGCAGACAGGGTTAAGGAGTCTGAGCTAACACACCTCTCAGTACTTCCTATAATGGTTTGACATCTGAGCATAAAATACTTATTGTTGTGATCAAGTTTTATGGATTGAACTGCTGTCTTTAACTGTAAGCTGTTACCAGCATTTCTCTTTTATTGTCTTTTTTTAAAACATTTTCAGTCACAGAACGAGTTTATCCCCAAACCAAGGTCTACTTCTAGTCAAGTACAGATCAGATGACTGCAGATATTTCTGCTCTAGCCTACACATTTTATCAAGGATACTTTGGGAGCTGACTTGTCTGGACTTTGAGAAACTCTCCAAATCCACGCAGGTGGTTAATCATATGATCAACAAAGACAGCTAAGGCCTAAACCAGCTAACTATAAAACTAAAGTCTGGACAGTAGAAAATGGTTAATAAATATCAAGTGAATTTTATTCAAAGAAAAATGATGGATATAGTTCAAATACAAAAACATCTCAGCAGAGAGTCACTGTCTGCTGACATCGTGTTTGTCTTGTATCTAAGTTCATATGATTCTTCCATAAATGAATCTTTCTCATCTGCCACTTCTATGGTTTTAGGCTTGGTCAGGTTTATGCAACTAAAACAATGGGAATAAGATTAGGAAAAGATCAGTATTGTGGTTAAGTTTAGGAAAGTTGATGGTAGGAAGCTGCTGCACACTGCACAGTGATATTATCCCACAGTGACGAGTGACGAGGACTTGCAAAGGCACAACGTTACAAAACATTTGCTTTGCATCTCATTTGTCAAACTGCAAGAACTCAGTTGTTAAGTGGGTCTAACATGGGTTATTTTAAGCCTTTAAACAAATAAGCAATGTCAAACCCAAGTGTGAAGACAGTTTCATTATGAACATTAAAGTTATTCTAGATAAATTTTCTGTTCAAAGAAGTAGTGCAAAAAGCACACACATTCACCAGTGCAATTACTTACATAAGAATTAGCCCACTGATAGATAACAAGCTGAAATCTTGCCAGGTGGAGCTTTGACATTGTTAGAGTCATCTGCACAATAATTATGGTCTCTTGAAGAGCACATAGCAAAAATAGCTTAGCATATCTGCTACTGACAGAAAACACATCTTTGTTCAAGTTCACTAGGAGCAAGGCCAGACATTATGCACTCAAGGTCTCCCATGACACCGTTAAACTACACTGGAATTGCCTGATAAAGCCCTCGGGCTGTAGAGCTCTTAAGAGCCCTGAGGGGAGCACCTCTTCCCTGTGAATTTTAAAGGTTATGGCAGTTTCACTTTTTCTCTGTTGCTGTCTCTCTCTCGCCACTGAGAAAAGAACATGAGCTAATGGCCTATTGAGAATATTGTCTTCTATCTCTAGGCCCCTATAGCGCATTTCCAACGCTGCCCATGGAAATACGTTGAAAGGCAGCTCACAGCATGGCAAAACACACAACATGCTCTTGTTGATGCCCTTGGTGCCTCTCAATATGCAGACCATAGATAATGGCATTCACTGCACAGTCGGTACTGACTTTCTCGCCCATCTTTTGAACGGGTATGCCGCCTCATACTGTGCTTTGTGTTGTGCTCTCTTGGTAAACAATGGGAGCTGCACTGATGGAAAAGGAAACAGGGATAACATCTAGACAGATACCCTGGGGAGGATGAGCCTGCGTCTTTCTTAAGCAAAATCATCATGTATTTTTCCACAGGCGGCCGTACAGGGTCACACAGGGCACAGTGTGAATAGAGTGAAGTTGTCCTACCACACATAACAAGCTCCACTTACCCATCACTGTTTCTCAGCAGAGGAAACAAGCTATCTTCTCAGTCTGTTGACAATCAGGTGAGCTGCTTGGTTATAGGGAGCTAGTCAAACAGATGGTGTCACATTTGGGGAATACTGTTGCACTGTGGTGAAATCTGCTGCCTGGTTTTGTTTATTTTCTTTTATCTGAATTAAACAAAGAGTAAGAGCAGAACAAGCAGGGAGTGTAAATGGGTGGAGAGATGGTGTAATCCACAGAGATTCACTATTGACTGAGCTGTGCTTCAAATCTGTTGTTTCAGTTATTGCATGAGTAGTTCACTTCCTTGTTTAAATTAGAGTTGCAGTTAGTTTGATATTGCTACTAAACTTTGTGGCTTTTTGTCATGAATTATTCCTGACTAGAGGAGTGAGACTGTTTACAACAGACTGTTAGCCATGACATGATATCAATTAGTCAGAGGGTTTGGTAGACCATTTGTCTCAGGGTAACTGCCTCTTTAAGTGTTTTTGGGTATATTAGGTCACTGTGGGCATTTCTGCAAATCGTGGATTATAACAATAAAGCAAGTGATTTGTCAGACATGAACTACACCTGTTCATGTTGTTGAGGTACACTGATGTCACTCTCATGTCTTAACTATGGCTAAGATAATTGTTTCCAAGTGCTTGCACTAGTTAATCCATGAACATGTGTGGTATCACTTTTCTAATTTCACTCTCGGCAATAAGGTGATTAAAGTATTTTCCTAAATGATCTATTCTTTTAACTAAGAACAGGCTTTACACAATTAGCCCTGTTTGATTTCATGAAAATATCCCGCTGCTCTAAACTCCTCTCCAGCACTTTAATACGGTCCAAAGCAGTGCAGGATTATTTCTCTGTTGTGTTTCATGTCAACATCAGTGTCTGTTTACTAAAAAGAAACAAAAATGTCAATGTGATGGTCATTATAATGCTAGTAATTGTATTATTAATCATATAAAAACCTCTAAAGAATCACGTGTTTTGGTTGGTCGGCAACAAACTGTAGAAAATGGCGATCCCTGAAAAAGCTTTCAAGGTCAAACTTCTATATTACCTAAAATGTTAGATGGAGAAAAACACTTTCAATGATGAGTCTTATGAATGTAAAAAAAAAACAAAACAAAAAAAAAAAGCAGAAAGGATTCTTGAAAATTGTGCAGCAGCTCCTTCTGAAAAGAGTAATGCAAGAGATGGCAAAATGTAATTTGCTTGGAGTTTGTACACAGTACATTTATGAATAAATAATCAAAACACATCTTACAACAAACTCAGTATTCATTTACTGTTTAAAAACATGTTTAAAAAAAAATGAATGTTTGGCATCATGGACTGTTACATCAGCTATAGCTGTGCCTCAGGAGCAGTTACAATTATTTCCGAAAACACTGAAAACATGTCCTCATGTATGTTGGCAAGTACTTTTTAATGTATTACAAAGCATCTTTGCAGTGCTTAGAAATTCTAAATGGGGGAGTTACTTTGAAAGAGGTGGTGAGACAATAGATATTATGCTGTTATCGCTAGCTTTTGAATGTCAGATTAAAGGTCCTATAAGAAGCGTTTTAAATTCCAGCCATTGTTCAAGCAGGCAGGTTGACTAAGAGTCTTATTTGCAGCAGCAACAGCAGCAGGAGCATCACTCTGGAGGAATCGCTCCACTGGGAATTCAGGATAAACACACCCATGCATACACATGATGCTTTGAGCTTTGATTGTACATATTCATACACAAGTCACTCTGTTGTTTAGTAAAAGTTGCATTAGGCTAAAACACCCTCTGCTTTACACCACATGAAATTATACTGTCTTTAACCACAAAGGGTTTAGGGTGTGTTTACCACCTAAAACATCATTTGGAGAAAAAAAGCTGTATCCTTGAGTGTTGCATCTGTTGCCTTTTTCATCACGACATGTTTCAGGATTTTCAGGCATTGATATTGACTACTGTTGATATTTGGATCTATATACTTGTAAATTGCCATTCACAGTTTAATTTTATTTGTAGAGTGCAAATAACAAAACAAAACCAAAATCTGTGCAAGTCTTATGTGCATGGCAACTATAGTAGTAAGTATAGCAGCAAATATGGTATATGACACACTACAAACACTACAAATACAGAAACTGAGTAGACTGACAAGAACTAATATCCATCCATCCATCCATCCATCCATCCATCCATCCATCATCCTAGTATCCAGGATCATAAAGGGGGGGGCTAGAGCTGGGTGCGAGGCAGGGTACACCCTGGAGAGAGTGCCAGTCTATCACAGAGCCAAGAGCTAATATAAATAATATAAACAAACATTATTTTAAATGTTTTACAATATAACTTAAAACTCTATAAAAAGGCTGCTGTAAATACATTGAAATGATGGACAAATACTCATGTTAGAGTGGGTGAAGTGGTAAAACCATGCTGAGCATTATATAACACATGCTATTTCACATGTAGAAAGTGTTATGGGGGACTAAACGATATGTGATTGTGACTAGATGGCTGTAAAATTCCTTAAATCCATTGGAAATGTGTTGTGTGAGGGGCCCCTGAGTGAGATTTGTTACCCTTGTCTTCACTCAGTAAATCTGTAAAGTTAGTCATGTTAAAAATACTCTGTAAAATAAAGATTGAATAAAGTGCAATAAAATACAGGAATACATTTTCAAATTAATTTATTCTCCCTGTATACATCCTATTGCAGTGAAATAATCAGATGAGAGCAGGTTCACAGTTAAAGAGTCGTAGTGACTGATGCTGGATAAATAGCTGCTGCTTCAGTCTCTCTCTCTCTCTCTCTCTCTCTCTCTCTCTCTCTCTCTCTCTCTCTCTCTCTCTCTCTCTCTCTCTCTCTCTCTCTCTCTCTCTCTCTCTCTCTCTCTCTCTCTCTCTCTCTCTCTCTCTCTCTCTCAGGCTGATTGTTGACTGCACTTTCATTTAAATATTTATCATATGCATATTGGACCCCTAAGGGCAGTATTTGAAATTACAACAGTCAGTCCACTAATTGCCAAAAATGCCACACAAGCCCTGGGATCTAGATGTTCCATTTTATTATTAATGAGCCAGAGAGAACAGTTTGACATTTATGTTGGGCCTGTAGATGCAAATGAGTCTTTGTATAAGAGTCCAAAAATGAAAGCACATGCAGTGGTGATCTGTAATTTGTGCTGAAAAAGGACAGCTAGTACAGAGTCTTTCAGTCTTCAGGTTTTTACTGTTTAATGCTGCACAGGATTTAATAACAACTCAGATGTCTCTTTTTATTTTGAACGAGCGTCACAGTGTCATTTCTTACAAGGTCAGTTGATGTATTTTAGGAGAAATTGTGAAAGTGTTCTGGAAGTGAAAGGCAGTTTTTGGGTGGATTTAAAATGACTTTCCAATCCATTTATTCTTAGAAAAGGAGCAACTTGAATGGATTGGCTCTTTGCAGGGTTTAATAATGCACAAAGGTACATCTCTAAAAAACACATTTCTGATACAATTGTGATCCAAGTGTGTTTCTTTTTTCTTTTCAAACCTAGAAAGACCACTTGTCTGAGTTTTCTCCAATTTCAGACATCAATAGACTTCCTAATCCATTCAGACTCAAACCAAGTGTGTGTGCAGGTAATGTCCAAATCATGAAATATCGCACAGGCACAGGGCTTAAAAGGTCATTTCTAATGCGTCTCTAATGAGGTTTCCATATGTTGTTAGTGCCTGCCACCTGAATTCCATCAGGCCAGCTAAGTGGGGGGAAGCCAGTCCCTTCCATAAACATCTGCCATGGGAGTTTAGGTTATGGAGGATGGGATTTAAGTCTCCCAGGGTTTCTGACAAGATAACTTGTAAAAGCTTGGGTCAAAGGTACCAGATATCAGATAAGGTGCATTCCCCCAGTGCACTGTCGTGTAAGGATATATAAATCACCTGGAAAGCTGTTGTTTCCCATTTGTATTTGTCCATCTGTACTGTCTCTGTACTGTTTATTTATCTTATTTTGCAAGCGAGAGAGAGAGAGAGAGAGATCACACATAACTCCTTCACTGCAACTTTCCAAACTTTGCAGCTTACTGAGGGGAGGAAACGAGGACAGGGAAGCTGTTGACATAGTGACATTGATAAAGCGTTTCACCAAGGCCTTAGACCACTACAATTTAGGCGAGATTGATTATCCAATTAACATCTGGTACGGTGGAGAACTATGCATATTTGGAGTGGCACTAACAAGATGCAACTGTCCGGTCATGCTTTCACTGTGCATTATGTGATTCCTTGTCAGCTGCAAAGACTGTGAAAGAAACAGCACTTTCATAGAGTACAGGGGACATTTCATTTTCCTTCCTCTATCTGTAATAACTTACCATATTTTCCAGACTATGAGTTGTGCTTTTTTTTAGTTCTCTGGCTTGTCCTGTGACTTATAAATGTTAATTTACTGTCATTCTAGTGAGTAGTCACTCTTGGCACAACTGAACATAATACCTGACCACTGAAACAGTAAATGTTTATGTTCATGCTAAACTTTAACTCCTATTGTAACACAAAAGAAAGATCTATACTGCAGACTTTAAAGTGCAGCTAATAAAATATGCAGCTGAAAACAAAGTTTGGAGTGAGTCTCTCAGAGAGGAGGAGGACATGCTGCTTCATCTCCCCCTCACCCCTATTGTCACCACTGGCACAGTTGGTTACAAATGTGCCTAATTTACGATAAGAAAACTGCAGCAAAAATCACAGAGGACACTAGATTCTCAGATGAATTGTTGCCCGAGTAATTTATAACATACAATTGACACAGGCTGTAAACAGTAAACAGGATAATCTGGGATTTTGGTGGAAGGACCACCAGGGTTTTCGCCACCAGCCGCAAACTACTCGTGTCTGTGCTTGTGTCCACCTGAGAAATGAGATTAAGAGTACTCCTCGTTGCCAGCATTCATGATTGTAATGTCACCTTACACAGGTCATTAAGCCAGCAGGATAACGATTGATTAGTTAAGAACCACAGTTGATCTTCCCTCCACTTTACTGTTGAAGTAAATTGTGTCAGCTTAATGGCAATAAGCTGGCCCAGTCAAGTCAGGCATTGAAAAACAGGATTTAAGGTCTATTGTGTTTCAGCACGCTTGATGTATGTGAGGGAATTCACTTCATATGCTGCTAATGACTTCCAGTGGTGAGTGCTGGGGGCACTCCTTGATTTTGTGCTTGTCATTCTATGTATCTCCAAAGAAGCTTTTATGCTGGAATACGTTACCACTGCTGATGCTTTGACTGGAATATTGATTAGATTTAAGTAATGATAGTTTCAATTCACACTGACTAATGAGACGCTCTGAACCTGCTGAATAAAAGCACTGTGATTATTCTGCCTTCCAAAAAATGGCTTTGCTGAACATATAAGTCTATTTACAGCTAAGTATCCTTTCAGTTTACAGTCAACCAACAA
Source organism: Mastacembelus armatus (assembly GCF_900324485.2). Taxonomy (NCBI): domain Eukaryota; kingdom Metazoa; phylum Chordata; class Actinopteri; order Synbranchiformes; family Mastacembelidae; genus Mastacembelus; species Mastacembelus armatus. Next base: position 4,225,943 of record NC_046642.1, on the reverse strand, counting down.
CACAACTGTAAGATATACATTCCTGGTCAGTGTGAAGAAGGTGTCTCTCTTCTCAGCAGGCCTCAGCTTTAGTCTGGTCACAAGTGCATGTATCTCAAAGATTATTAAACTTAAAACAGCACATGGGACACAACACAGGCAGTGAGGAGGAGGAAGAATTTCTTACACTCCTCAATAGATAACAGCTGCCAATATTTTGTATTCAGATTACTGTAATCTCCTTTACACAGAATCTGTTACTCCTTAACCGTTCACCTCTTTCTCTGGGAGCAATTAAAAGGAGCTCTTGAAGCTCTGGTTCAGCAGGAAGTGTTAGCAGATTTATGACATCAAAGGCTGAGCTCAAATATACCACAGTGAGATGTGTTTCCAGGCATGGCTCCTTCATGACAGAGAGGCTTTCTTTTCATTCCCCAAACACACAATATTGGTTTAGTCTTTAGTGCTATCAAAGAGCATGTGGGGGAAAAAAGTAGCAAAATCACTACGTTAGTTCTAAAGGGATTCAACTGAGAGCAACAAATGCTGAACAGTGCACTGACAAAACAGAGATTTGAATCCTGAGCAGTTTGCATTCGATTTTCTCACAGAACCCCTGGAAGTGTTTTCTCATACTCATATTCATGTGGGTGACATGTAATTTGGCCCAGTAATGGGTAAGAGCCCAACAATGCATGGACTGTGAAATTTTACAAGCCTTATCACATTTTTTTCTTCCAAAAACCTTCCCAACAAGTCTTTCTTCCTTTTATTTCTTTTCTCTAGCGCTCAGAAATGGTAATTCTGCAGAAACATATTTTGCATTGATAATTTTGGTCTTTACACCCCTGAATACTTGCTGCACGTAATTGTGTTTGATACAAAAGAAAATAGCTTCGTTAAACTCTTTTTATGACCCTGCATAGACTATGAGCCAAATGCTGAAATCTTAAAGTAGAAATGTTTCCAATTTGCCCTGACAGCTGTAGCGTTTACATTTCCCCAATAAAGCCCTGATTAGTAATTCAATGCTGTTTGAATTGTTTTCATTTTAATGCCTTGGTAAGATTTTGTGGGAGCAGTTACCATATTTCTAAAACCTCCTTGTGAGCGCACAAACAGCATGCTGACACGTCTAATTCTCACTTCCAGGTGAAGAGCATTTGAGTGAAAGGAGGATGGGAAATTACCACCAGTCTCATGCTGGTTAATTTGGCTGTAACTGGTATAATGTTCTACTTTTCCAATCCTTTTGGCTAGAAACCATCTCTTACCCTCTGCTAAAAATCACCAATGTGTGGAGAAAAACAGTGAGAACTTGTTTTGTTCTGGATTTCACCATCCAGTATGGCTGCAAAAATGAAAAATGCACTTTCCTTGCCTTCCTTCTTTGCCACAGTTTGCACTTTCTAGTGAAGTACAAATGTGCACTTTCTTTTGTTGTATACAGCTTTTTACTACAGGTTGCCTCACTGCATGCATCCACACCCCTTCAGGCATCATACCACTGATTAGGCTAATTGCCCACCCCATTTTGCCCTCTCTATACCTAAAATTCAACTGTGCCTGGATCATCCATTTGTCTTTGTATAATGAAATCCCAAGGGATCCACAACCTCTAGCAGCCCATCGCAGGAGCTATTAGACACAGAGATGTACGTTTCTGTTGCACTCTTATCACTGGCCTTGTTAATCCCAGACCTCTACCACTCTGCAACCCAGCTGACACACTAACGCAATAACCCTAAATCAATGAGACGAGCAGTGGAATTTAACTGTGAAGGTATGTAAAGGAGGAGGGGTGAGGGATATGGGCAAACGCATAAATTTCATATGGCTGCATTTCTCCTTATTTGTTTGAATAAGTTGATGCTATTACTAGGCCCTGTTTGCCCTTTCACATTTCAGTAGGACGTTAGTTAGTTCAGCTTGGTAGCTTTCACTTTCTGACTGAAATACAAACATATTGATGGATCCTTCCAATAGGAGACATCAGACATCGAGAGCAGTCGATAACCAGTGCTATGCAAACCTCTGTCACAGTAGGTGAAAGTTATATAATATGACATGCTCCAGTCAATAAAACAGCAGTGAAAATGCACAGTGTGTCTATAGCAACTGTCAGTCAGTCTTTGTGAAAGGATAATGCCCACACAAAGCTTCAAATCCAAACACTGTTTACACAAATATGCACAAAAAGCATATGCTGTGTAGTATCTATTTGTTATTTCCTGACACAAAAAATGAAGAGGATTCAAATTTCAGTTTGACTTTACATTTAACTTCTTGGACCTTGGTGAAAGTGCTATTAATCAGTCAGGACAACCTGATACTCCCCTGATTTTATTAATGACCTGTTCGTGTCCTTGAGGAAGAGTTAGCCTTTTCCATCTATCCCTGATTAGATGATAACAAAGATAATTGTAATGGACTTTCTTCACTTCACTAATTACTTTGTGCCATTAATACACAATACTGAGCTCTTGCAATCAGCAGTGAGAGCCAGGCAGAAAGTACTAATTGGATATGTAAAATCCATCTCTGCTTTTTTATTCTACAGCAGCACAAAGATTGGATTCACTTCATCGAGTCAGACACATTACTCTCCACACATCCAAGATGATGTAATGCAAAGGATTAACATAGTCATACCAAGCAGCTTAATCCACACTGAAAGCACATCAGGAAACAAATGGTAATGTGAGCATGCAGCGGGAGTAATATAGTTTCTAGTTCACTGGACTGTAGTGGCTCTCGGTATAATGTGAATGCACACCATGAACCCCCAGTATAACCTCTGCTTGCTCCCAATAGGAAAACCTCTCACCCAAATACAAGTGCACAAAAACTGATGCATAGATCTATGGTCTATAGGTAAACATGGCATTGTTTGACCAACTGCATAGGTTGCTTTGGCAGTTAATTCTTTTAATTGACACTATATGTTTTCTCATATGGCAGAAGAGGTATGCATGTTGGAGGATCATGATGAATGTACGGAGTGCTGGTGGTCAAGAGGTGTTTATTTCATGGGACCTTGACCCACTGACAGACTCTTCATATCTGGACATGATATACAGCCCTGACCTGGGGACATCATGCTTCTGGTGTGCAAAGATAGCGCTGCCTTTTGAAATCCAGTAGACCAGCAAATGCAAAAGCTGTGAAGCAGCTAACCCCTCTGTCTTGTGTTTCAGTTGAAAAAAAAGGAGAGCTGTAGGTGAAGTGTCATCAAAAGCAGCACAAAAGAGTCCAAGATTACTGTGGACCAAAGAGGTCAAGCCTGCCTAACAGACATGGGAGTGTAGGAATCCATCTCATCTTCAACAGCCTGCAAACCAAAGTGATTTATTTGACATATAGTATGAAAAAGGAGTTCACTCAAAGGAGAAGGAGATGTTTTGTTTTTTAAAATTATGGGCTTTCATGTGGATACTGTATTGTTGATCATTCAGTCCATATCTGAACAGCTATTGGTTGGATATATTAAATAAAATCTTCTGTTTGTCCTCTAGTTTCAGGAGCCAAATCTGCACAATGTCTCTACACTAGTGGGTAGATTGGCAAGATTCTGGACATGCATCCTCTAATGACTTTTTCTCTAACAGAACCAACTACTGCATGGATTACCAACATTTAGCACATGCAACAACATCTCCTTCAGGATGAATTACAATCACTCCCCTGGCTTTCCATCCAATAAATTTTTAATTTGTCCAATAATTTGCTTTATGACTAACAAGCCTCCTCAACTAATGACATTCTAAGTAGTAAATCTAAAGATAGAAACTGATTGTAAATATTACACAACACACAGCACTGTCATTTTGGGCATGTTGGTGCGCTGATGGTAGCATTCAGATCAGTACAATCCAGAGCCACTGGATATGCACTCTTTGTCTTGTTTATCTTTTTAAAGCATAATAATGAGAAACCTGAGCAGCTCTGGTCTATTTTTGTATGAGTGTCATATAACCACTCGACTATATGCATCACGATGATCAGTAGTAGTACCTGACTGTCCATACTGCACCATGCTGTGCAGTCCAGTGAAATGTCAAATCATGAAACTGTGTCTCACTTTTATTTATTAATTTTTTTGCAACCGATCCTCCCTCCACTCTCAGCACATCTGTAATCCAATATCCATTCCAGCACAGAAATGGGAAATAAGATTAGGAAACATTTATATGAATCGTCTCATGATCACTCGCTGTTTGCACTTTCTCAGGAGGGAAAGGTGACTGTGGTCTCCATGGAAACTGTGTCTGGCCAATGGTGGGTGCCTGTATGATGTGGTGCATGTTGAGATGGGTACTGGAGTTGACAGCTGGAGTGTCTACCCATAATTATCATAGTAAAGAAAGTCAGAGCCACGACAATTGCATTACCAGAGAGAGAGTTTTTAGCTCAGCTTGTTTTTTACGTGTATCCTCTCTTCTAGTGTTCTGTGTGAAATGAGTTTCTTTAGATACGAAACTCACCGAGAGCTATGTTTAAATATACTTGCTGTCATTGTCATTAATAATAACAGCAGCTTCAAGGTATAATAGCTATGATTTTATCAGTGTTGTGGCAGTGGATCTACATGGATATGTCCAAAAAAACACATACATGTGTGTTTAACCTAATACCTTCCTGGCTTTTATTGTCTGTGAAGCACTTTGCCACTGCTTTATGATGAGAGCCACACAAATACAGTTTATTATATAATGTAACTGCTGAGCCCTCAGAAAAAAATATGCTGCTCGCTGTTCTGGGCAATATGAGCAGCGGCCTTGAAACTACCTGTCGACATTGATCAGTTACGCAGCAGACTTTCTATGAAATGGGACTTGCAGTTATTAGAGCGAGAGGCTGTTAGATGCAGAAGCCTGTCGTCCGCTGCCTCTGATGGCTCAGGTAAGCCCTGAGGAAGAGGTCCCCCCCCAAGCCCCTCGGGGCACATCAGCCCTTCCCATCAAGCCAGTTTCAAGTCAGCAGGCTGCTGTGATGTATTGGCTCTCACCAGTGTGTTCTTCAGAAATAAACTGTTCAGTGCCATAGCTGTGGAAATTAGGACATCAAATCATACTGTAGATGCAGTTTTTTAAAAGGTGGCAATAAATAACTCTTTACTGCTCTGAGCCAAAACTGAAAACATGACTGCAGATCACGTGATATGGTTTTTGATCAGCAATGATACAGATGCCTCAGTGTCTAGTTTTCCACTAAAGATTATTTGTTGCTTTGGGAAAATAACCTTTTCTTTGTTTTAACACAAACTCAAAACCTTCCTGCTCACAGTCTTAACTGCTTAGCTACAAAAAGCCCAGTCAATTTACACAGCAGCGTTAATATCACTCTATTTTTCACAGTGACATATTACCTTTTCAGCACACATTTATGTTGGATCTCAGCTTGTAATTAGCTTAGCCCTCTCTGTTGTGAAAATACGACTTTATAATGTGCATCAATTACAGGCCATAATAGCTCAAGGGTATACAAGCAGTGTGGGGGCTATACAGCGCACTTGTCTAGGAGTCAAAATCTTCTGTTAGTGTTAGTGTCAGTATTTGATAGCAGCTATATAATTACAAGATGTCCCTTTAAGAGTAATGATTTCTGCAGCGTGGTAGAGCCGTGTGACCTGTAGTTCAGGCTGGATTCAAAGGTGAGAGGAGGGAATTTTTCATCATTTGATATTAATCTTGTGATATTATCTCTGAGATATAACGTTCACAGTTTAGATTTAGAATCAGCCACCACTGCAGCCACCTTCGGTTCTTACCCAACTTTCAACAAATAAACTGGCTTGTGTGAGCTCTTTTGTGCATGAACTCACTTTTAAACAATAAACCAAAGAAACATTTAGTAGCTAAGCATCAAATTACTTTTGAACCCTTCCAATCTGGGCACTATGTGTTAACAGGGCCATATCTCTCTCACGGTTCTTTTAATATTAACACAAAATTACTCAAATTAAAACTGAGACTTTAAGGCAGTTTAATGTGGTATCCAATATTTTATTTCAAATTGAATGTGCTGAAGCAAAGAGCCTTAAGGAAAAAAAAAAGTAGAACTGTTAAAATATATATGTCTTGATTTTATTGCTAATTTCTTCTGGCAGTTTTGTTTAGAGAGAAATGTTATTGCTGCCATATTTACGGTTGGAGGTGGTCGTAAAGGGCGGATGATGGGTGTACAACGTGCACCACTTTAACACGTGTGGTTGGGTTTAGACAACAAAAGCACCTCAGGGAGGAAAACAGTGGTTTCTCTTAAACGTTAATATTGTGTTTTTCTCTACATCACTTTGTGAACTATGATCATAATATTTTACCAACCTTAACCAAATGCTGTGAATGCATGAACATGACGATATGCAAGCTTTAAAAAAGCATATTTTATATTATAAGACTGGACATCTTGGGAAAACAAAGCAATTACCCTGTCAGTGAACATGGACTCAATGGTATATTTCTAGACAGGGTTGAACAAAGCACGACTGCCTGGTGGGTTGTTGAAAAGACCACTAATAATTTACTGTATCTGCAGGTTAAAAAGGAGAAAGATCAAAATCAAGATACCAACATCTTGTCGCCACCGTGGGCAGCTGTCACATCAGTCCAATTGGAGTGTTGCTCTTTTATCTGATCAGCCCTATTTTACAGATGAAAAGGTGAAAAGAGGTAAAACTGTCAAGTACTTCATAATACAGAGATCTGAAAAAGTATAATTTTATGCAGCAAAGTGCTTTTTATTTGAATGTGCTCTATTGTTAATCATAACCTTTATTTAATCAGGAAGTTTCACTGAGGTTATTTTATGTTTGCCTGGATGATATATAATAAACCTGTGCACTTTTCTCCCAATTTCTTTGTGCATCTGTCAATACCAGCTGAGGTATTTTAAGGTATTTGAGCTATTCTTTAATGGTTCTGCAGAAAAGCGGCACTGAGCAATCGTTCCCAGCTCGTTTTTGATGCTTTGTCAGTTTTTCTAAACCTCTTTTCATACTACCCACCCAGTCGCTGTCTTTAGAAATCCTCCCTGTCCTATAGACCGACACAGCAGGTAATATCTCTCTGGGGCTGCAGCGCCAATGTCTTTCACAACAACAGCCCCATCAGTCGACATCAGAGAACAGCCCTGGGTGTGTTCATCCAGTTGCCAGGCCCCTCCACTACTCCATCAGGAGGTGAGTACCCCCTAGGACTTGGGAACCCATTTAATCAATGGCAGAGATTACAGTAGTCACGACCAGCTGGCGCCTGTTCAACACAAGTGTCTTTGGTGTCTATGTGGGGGCCTGTTGCCCCATTGCCTACCCTGCAGCCCCCTTACTATGAAGGGGAAAGACCACCATTGGACTGCACAAACACTAAGACTTATGATTGACGGTGCTGTTGTGTCAAATCTTATTGAGCAAAGGTCACATAGTTTACCCCCACAAAGCTGCCATACAGCGCATTGTAAGACAAAAGTCATGAACCTGTGTTTATCCTCACATGGTGATTTGTCCATGATTCTACATGTTGTATTCTCAGTCTCAAGTCTGTTTTTTCTGCTTCTTACCAGGTTTTATATACATTTAAATTGTGATTGGTTGCTAACTTCACTTCAGTTCCATTGATTTTTTTCTATCACTGGCAACCTGATGTCAAGCTTTCCATATTTTCCATCAGGAGCAGTGATTCTTAAAATATTCAGTCCTATTGGGTAAACCTTGAGCTCCAAGGTGGCTAAGGAAGTGTTGAAAAGTCTGTTTCCTGTGAAAGCTGCTCGCCTAAACTTGGAGCATCAATGTTCGATGAGTTTGTGAAACTTCTCAAAATGGTTTGTTTGTTTGTTTGTTTGTGTTCATTCAGAATAAAATCTAACTAATTCAGTTTTAATGTCACTGTCACTGGTTTCCCAGTCTGATTGGGGCTCTGGTAACACTGCATGGATATAAAAAATAAATGAACTGTCCTGTTTTCTTTTTTTGTTGTCCACCATTTTAGTGTTTTACTTTTTACCACTAGTATACTTGAGTAGCTGTTAATATAGGTGCCATTGAAGGTACTCTGCATATTTCTTTCAGTCTCTAGGGAGTATAGTAAATTTCAGAACAAACTCACACCATGAACTGCTGCTTTACTCCTCCCATCCTGTTCAGTTTTCCTCAAGCTGTGGACGTCTGGTTGCAACAAACTGTACAAAATGCAGCCTTCAGCCTGTAGTTGGCTAATGTGACACAAAACACTGATGTTACACTAAACTTTGAAATTAAAATCATTTTAATTTAATACGAAGGTAAAATCATAACCGTGCTAAGTCACTAATCTTAACAAGACAAACCTCTTTGCATTTCCAAAAGGAAGAATGCCACATCTAAATGAAACTGGCTGTTCAGAATGACTGCTTACAGTTCAGCACATGGTTCTTAGAAGCTATGTTATGTGGCCATGTGAACTTAAATGCAGATAGTATGGCTTTGTTGTGTTTACAGCTGGTTTACAGTATATTGCCCCCAAGTGACCAAAAAATCTGTTACAAATATATGAAAAAACAATGTTTTATCTTCATCTTTACAAAACTGACGTGAATATTAACAACCTAAATAGTAATGGGTCTGCACTTTTACCTCTTCTCATCTTTAACAGACAAAGGGGTTCTCTTATTCTTTGAGTTTGAAACTGAAAGCACATGCTTCGTTCGCTTTCCTCAGCAGCTTTTGCTTAAACTGTCAGAGTCTTCAACTGGAGGCATTACAAGTAAAATAGAGTAACATTTTTATACATGAACTTAAAAATGAAACAAATTGAGAGAATTTAAGTGGCCAAAATCACTAGAGATTACCATAAAATTTTAAGATACATAAACAAACGCATTTATCACGGTCCTCCTAAAAATGACCTTGGAAGAGTCGTCTAACAGACTCTCCAGAGGGAGTTTTCTGCTGAAGGAAACAAGCAGTGGGGTGAAAGAGTGCCTTGTCTGAGCAGTCAGGTATGAGCTGTTCAGTTTCATGAATGTACATGTTATATCCTCAGCCAGGTAAAGGTACAATCCACAGGCTGTTACCAGAGTGTTTTCTTTGGCCCTGAGGTTGCGTAAAAGAGCCAGACTCAAAGGCATCACACAGATCTTGTTGGCTGCTACCAGCTCTTCATCTTGACGTTTTACCGCCAAATGATGACAGCGAGCAGCTCCTCTACTGATGCTTTGAATTTTTATGGGATGTTGAGTTTCTTTGGCACTGAAACAGACAGCACAGGTCAGGGTCGTTTGGTTGAGATGGTTCAGTTTTCTCTGCAATTCCTGGTGTGACATAAGAAGAGTGTCAGTCAATTTTAATTTAGGATATCCTGATTAGACTGGGACTGTGCATTATAGGTGTGCACCAGTCTGTTATTGTCTGTACATAGGCTACCAAATCATCGCCCTTACTTTTTTTTTCCAAGACTCTGAACTTACGTTGTCCTGTGTTACTGCGGGATGCTTTAACACCTGCCATAACACCATGAGCAGATTAACCTGATAGAAAAATATCAGTCACAAATGAGGTGGTGGACCCCTATTAACCCCACATTCCTCTCATATTCCTAGATCAGCTGCAGGGTCTTATATTCTGAATTAATTATTCATAATGTCCTTTGGTCATAATAAGAATATATAATTACCATGTTGATATATGGACGAGCAGCTACACAGCCATCACAATCATAAACAAATCCCAGGTCAACCGAACGTATTTTTGGTGGAAAAACAAAAACAGAAGTTTATCAAACTAGTTGTTGTAAACATCTGCCTGAGTTTTCGGATTCAGCCCGGTCATCCGGTACTGGTCTTAGATGTGTGCAAAGGTTTTTCTTCAGCAGTCAGGGATTATTGCAGATACTTTTGGACTGCAGCAGTTTAGACCCAGTGCTTCAGATAAACCGGCTATGTCATGATATTATACTGTAATTCATAGAAATAGTGGACATAATGAACTGGAAGTAGCCTTGAACATGATTACTCTTTAATGACTAAGGCACATTTCTGCTCCCAGTTTAGCATTAAAGCGCTAATTAATAGAATTATACATTGATGTAATTATTTGAGATGACATGCTGTGTGATTAATGTCTGCCACGCTGCCTCACCGCCTTACAGCCTGAGAGGTAACACACAGCTTCCACAGGAGCTGGACACTTCAGACCCTGTGTACATGAACTAAGTAACAAAAGTTGCTGTCATAAATATTTCAGCAGGAAAATTGCTTTAAGCCATAAATACATCATGTGAACAGGGGCGACTGGAACTGAGCCAGCCCTCCTCTAACAGGGCAACATGATATGTATCAGCTTATAAAAGACACCAATTAACCAGGCCCTCATATATCAGTTCCCAGTCATTTACAAAGTCATTGCCTTCCTTCCTACTCTCATTATCACTACATACAGTAGGCCATAGGAATTTCATGGCCAAGTGATGCCACAGAAAATGGGAAATCATTTACTTTACACTTCTCTCTGTCGTGTGCACGTAAACCACGTTACCAAAGCCAGTGGTACTGGTAACTTTGAGATAAATCGTAACAAATTCTGAAAACTATATTCATGTGTATATTCTGATTTTAACAATATCCCAATTGTTTTACATAACATGGTAAACATGATACCTGTTGGCACTATATGTTATCACTATATACACAAATACAGTCTCACTGAGCTGTTATTTTAACAAAAGACTCTAAATCTGTTTTCTCCTTGATTAAAAGGCTGGGATATATACAAAAGACAGGCACACAGGGCAGCATTAAAAGCCTTTGACTATACAGAAACTCTCCATTAACTAATAATGTGCAAATACACCCAACACAAGTGCAACTGCTTTGCCAAAAAGCAAACAGAACACCTTGTTTAAACACACAGAAAATCTGGCTTACAGAGTGGTGTTTTTCTGAAATGGTTGTGTGGTGGAACATGAACCACAGGCAGCTCAGATAGAGACAAACACCACTGCTGTATCTTTACAGCCTATATCTCCACAAAGCAAATGGTGCTGCCCGCTACATTATATACACCTTGTTTTTATTAGGTCAGTCTTGACACGTGTGCCCAGTGATCAATGGACTAGTTTTTTATTATTATAACTCTGTAGGTTGGCCAAAGTAGGCCATGGGCTGGGTCTTACAAAAAAAAAAAGGAAAAAAAAGGTAACGTAATGATAGCTGAGGTTTTTACTGTCTTTCTTCAGAACACGAAAGAGCTCAGGATGGAAAATATGTCTGAAAACTTCAGCATGTTAGTGTGTTGTAACAAGGTGTTTGATGTCACCAAAGAAAAATGTAGCCAAATTTAAAAACACTACTTAGTAAATAGGTCGACCTGAGAGTCGACATGAATCCAACTATTTCTTTGTGCATGTTGTTGTTTTTAGCTTCCGTGATGATTGACACATCCTTAGAGCAAAAGGGGAAGAGTGGTATTCTGAAAATCTCACCTCAGTAATACATATTTATATTAGTTTCTGTTGAAATGCTATCCAAATAGATCTGACCTTACCTCAGCTGGGGTACAAAAATAAATTATATATAGACTACACAGACTTGACTTGGCAAATAAGGGGGAATAATACATACTATGAAGCGCTGAAGATGCACTTTTCAAGCCGTTAAGCCTAGGGGACATCCACATTGGTGAAATGTCAAAGCCTGAAATCCACAGGAGATACATTCCTGGATTTGTAAAGGGATTTTCTTTGAAGCAGATGCTAGTGAATATTAATGTCCAGAAGAATTGTGGTTGTCTGGCTTTGTGCAGCCAAAAATGGTCACGACAGCATGGAGAGAGGCTGCCAAAGATGTATTCTTAAAATTAATACCCAAAATAACCTTAAAATTAATCTTAAAATGACTCCTTTCCCTGCCTGAAGTCAAATTCATTTCACTACAATGAATCTATCTGAAAGTAACAGAAATTCATCTTTACATATAAAATGTTAGTAAGGGAGGCAGAGGTTTTAGTAAAATGTACCCACCGTTTCACAGGTCACTGCAGTTATTTGCAGAATACCCTTGTAGGTATTACGACACAGTGCATCATAGCAAATACACTATTATCTATGAGTGGTGGAAAATTAGTACTACAGTTCTTAAGTAGGTTTTGTGATACTTTATACATACAAGGATGGGAACATTGTACTCTTTGTCTATAAGTGGAGCCATGCAAACTGGACGTCTAGTGATCAGGTCGAAACGTCGTCAGACTAAAGAAGCCACTTGATTCGTGGTGAAACGTTTTGACCGAATCACTAGAATTCCAGTTTGCATGGCTTCGCTTATAGAGAACTTCACCTGGATGTCTGAGAATCCTCACAGACATTGGACTGTTTACAAATTACGAATTCTAAACTTGCTAGGGCTAATAGATTGCCTATTCAAATATACATGCAGTACTATCATCATTCTTCTGCTTGTTTGGTTTGGTTGACAATAATAGATGGTCAGTGCAACCAAAACAAAGGCGTAAAAGAGGCTAAAAAGCCTCAAAGAGCTGCAAATTGAAGTGTTAATTTCAGTGAGTTTGTCACTATGGGTCCATTTTAATATAGTAAATATTGATTAATGGAGCTTTAAGGGTCAAAACACAAGTTAATCAAAAGTGGTGAATTGTGTGTTGATAATCACAGATTATTAAAAATGCAGTTTACTATATATTGAAAAAGATCACCTTTGCACTGTAATAGATTTGACCACACATATATCTCATTGAATTTCTGGGTCACTTTCATTTCATGATAACTTTTGACTAGACAAAATTTGAAAGTCTGTGGTCTGATCTGTAATCCAAACCTGATGAAACATCACAGACACATCTTTCATTCCCATTAGGATGCATTTATCCTGAAACTGAGCATAGATTTCATTGAACTGCCACTAAAGTGCTGTGAAATGTAGTTCACAGATCTGTTGACCTATGTGTAGTTAGTATCATCCTGAAAGTGTGTCCTCTTTCTCTTGTACAGTATGAGCAATATGATGAAAGTGAAGGCTCACTGCCTGATGACTGAATGGGAATTCCATATCGCAATCATTTCAATCAGGTGTATTATGTTCTGTCTCCATCGCTTCTAAAGGAAGTCACAAGGTCACGCTGCAGTAAGGATGAAGCCATGACTCCATTTTATTTTCAATCCCATCTCCTTTGATCCAGTATTTTGGCTCAGTTACAGAAATTAGAGCACTGCCGCCTTAATGTGGCTCATACAGATTCAGGTATTGTATTTTTGACCAACCTGATTTAAACTTGTTTCATAACATACCTACATATGCATGGGGTGAAATGTACCAGAAGAAAATGCAGTAAAACACAATACTTATGTATGTAGTCAGGCTTGCACTTCACAGTATATGATGGTTTGTGTTTTATTTGTCCAAAACAGCATCATTTCTGGTTGATACAGATTGATATCAAAACTGATATGTTTTGTTAGCATGAACTTTAAATGCATTTAACAAGATGATTTTGTTTTATAACAATTTAATTTAACCTTTTGTTTTTATTCTTACAAAAATCAAATTTGAAAAAAGATTAAGTTATTGCAGAATCAGTTCTTGCTGTTTGACTGACAAGTAATCTCCTGACAAAACTCAAAGCAACACACCATAGCAATAAACACTCAGCATCTCAAGATTTATCAGTTTAATAAAAATAAAATTAAGCTAATGAAAAATGAACAGACAACCTGTCATGGCTTGATATGAATAATAATCTTTAAATGAGGGGGCATGATAATTAATTCGGCGGTGGTAGACAAAGGTATTTGAAAGTCGAACTCTGGCAGATATACTGCACCACAGGGGCATATTTTCTCTTGAAATCTGAAATAAGACCTTGAGAGTGGCTAATCATAAGCTGGGCATTGCTGCAGAGAAAGAAATAATGATCAAGATGAGGCTCTGCAGAAATGAGCATAGTGTACTGCTGCATGCCTGGGCTAATAACGAATGGAGGAGAGGGACTGGGATAAAAACTTTTAGTGGTTTCTTTTCGACTAGTGGACTTGCCGGACAACATCATTTGATATAATTGCCTCCATATGTATAGGGGCTCTTGAGATAGCTGTGGTGCTGGGTTCTTCTGCCTCCATCAGATACCAGTGTCTAAAAAATCATTTCTGTCAAACACAGAGATGCAGAGCCTCCTGCCCATCCCAGTTCTAAGCATGTCATGCTGCCATGGATAATAATGCTACCATGTGGACCTGGTTCAGGAAAAACACTTCCATATGTTGTGTGTGCATGCTTTCCTTTCAAGATTTATGAATGAATAAGCTTGAGTCACTCCCAAGTCAATGCAGCTGCTGACAGGCTCATGTTTGGAATTGCACAATGAAATCCATTTGCTCTTTTGCGTGTGTTTGTTTGTGGTTTTGCCAAAGTACTTTCTTTAGCTGTGCATATAGGAGAGTGTAACTGATGTTCTTCCTCTTTTACATTTACCCTAAATATCTGGTCACACTGTGACCTGGCTTTGATTGCTTACTGCAGCGAATGTAAAGACATGCACATGGAAATGCCTGAAGAAAACTATACTTCAAACATAGTGATTTAAACCATTCGTGTCATTCCTGTATCTTTTGTTTGCTCAAACTATTACTTTGCACTACTTTCCTTTATTTTTCATTAATTGTGGATAATACAAATGTGCCAACAACACCCAAGGCCACATACTGTACAGAGGGACCAACAACTCCTCTAAGTGTTTTATAGCCTGACATCCATAATATCATTTTAGCTGCCATTAACATGGTCAGCAAGTAGCACTTTGCACGCTAACACTGAAATTGCATCTATTTCCTCTTTACTGTTTGCATTGTGTAGTGCTGTGAAAACGTAAAACATCATATCTTAATAATTTAAATTCAAAGGAGGACAGAATATAGAGTGATGATGCACTTATAAATATATATATATATATATATATATGAGAGAGCGAGAGAGCGAGAGTGTGTATATATATATATATATATATATATATATATATATATAATATTTAGAAAATGTTGAGTTCTACCCCAGTTTGAAAAAAATCCAAAGCTTTATTTTTTCCTCCAAGATGAATCCATAAGGGATTTTAAATGAAACTGTCCCGATTAGTTTATTTAACGACTGGACAATATAGCAACATTTCAAACCACATCTCTAAAAGAAGTCATTTAGTTCCTGTCTGACTCTAACCTTTGCTCCCGAGGCTTGATGTTGCTATGCTGAGTCGTGCTGAACCTCTTGAGGGCAGTGCAAACAGCGAGCTCTGCAGAGGAATGGCCTCAATCACTATGAGCAGCATTGCTAGTTTTCTCCAATTGACATTTCCCATCATGCTCACACAGTCTGCATCAGTATTCACAGCCTGAGTGGAGGAGGCCACTTGGGAGAGAAGGAAAGTGAGAGGGAGAAAGAAGACAACACAGTTCAGGAATACAGTGGGGCACTGAGCCTAGACGGGTCATTTCACTCCCTGTCTGTGCTTTCCTCATTCAGTGACTGTGGATATGTTTTCACTGAATTTTTACTGAATACAAAAAAATTAAATGTGAAAGACTTCTCACTGGATTAAACACAGAAACGGGACTCAAGAGGAAGACACAAAAACAAACTATACTGAATAGATGTGTTTGAATGCACCACGTGTCACAGGAAGTGATTAACCCTGTTCAGATCACACATGATGATATGTACCTGCACATGTGTGAGCGTGTTTGCATGTTGGGAGGAGAGCTTGTGGGAGTCGGATGTGGGCAGCCAATCTCAAAGTCCTTTTCTTCAGGCTTTCCTTAAAACTGGGGTCATCACCTCATGATCTTGAAATTGAATTCCGATGATTCTGTTTTCCCCTGTGTAAATCCTCTTCCCTCAGGGCCTCCCACCCACACACGACGCAACAAGACCTGCATTGCAGCTTTATCCTCTTTCTTCTCATTTTCATCTGAAATGTAATTTTAGCTCAGTTGCATAGTCTTCAGCTTCCTGGAATGTATGAAGTTTTTCAGAAGCTTATTTGATGCTCACTGCACTAACAATCTGAGCAACATCCAAATTCCTTGATTATTTCTTAATGTAAGTCATTTCAGCCTGTAATCCTTACCAGCAGACAGTCACATAATTTATTTGCAAGTCAGTGTTTCTGGTTAAATTACTGTGTTTGGCATAATTGCTCAGCAGGAATTTGATTTGAGCTCAATGGCAATTTAATAATTTCAGAGCGGAAGCCATCAGCAGCAGCCAGGTTTCAATTTCAGCACCTAATTTAGATTCTGGTTTTGGATTTAAACCAGCAACACTGAACCTTACGGTGTTCCGCAGACAAAGCAGCACATTTCCTGGCTGTCATTCACTTTCCGGAAGGGCAAGGCAGATGTTTGCTGGGTAAATCTGCCAGACAAGGGAACCCAGCCAGTGAAGCGAGTGAAGAAATGCGTATATCATTCTGGTGTTCAGCACAGACCTGAACACTCTGGTTGCTGAGCGTAAAGTACCAGAATGAAGACAACAAAGCAGATTCAGCAGCCGCAAACATAGTGTGCCCGTACAGGAAAAAGTGAAAGAAGCAAAGAGACATGGTTGGATAGATTTTCCCAGTTTTCGACAATAAGAGGAAACTGACACTGAGTTTTATAAAGTTCTCCTAAAATTATGCTTTTTTGGAATTACAACGATGCCTGGAATCAGTTTTATTAGATAATGAGGGAACTATCGGAAATCTTTATATTGCATGTCTGCAAACCTTCCCCTGATAGTGTAAAACATGAAAATATGCAAGAAAAAAAAAAAAAGTTTGCTGTTAGTATATTTTATTTGCTTTCTTGTCAATATTTGCTCTCAGCAATAAAAAAAAAAAAAAATTCTGTTTAGACAACTCAAAGTATTTTTTTCAATATTTAACTAAACTTGGATCTTTTATTAACCAGACTTCCATTCAATCATTTTTGGCCTCATCTCACAAGGTTGATATGACTGAAGTGATAATAGACACTTGAGACGTCGTCATTTCTCATATTTGACCTATGATGAATGTATTTTCTGTGTTAGCCGTCAGCTACTCCTGAGAAAAACCGTCCAGCTCTTTAGCTGCTAGATGTTTTGCTCCGATCACTGAAACTGAACCAAAACTGAACTGAAAGATGCTAAAATGCCATAAAAGTGATGGTAACTGCAGACTAATCCCTGTGGATTCATCACTATTTCACAACATGCAACTTATTAGATCAATTTATAATAGAAAATATCAGTTTGTTACAGTTCGGTGGTTTTGTTTCAGTGGTCATCAGCACCTAGTTTCGCTGGTTGACAATAGCAAAGTAGTATCCAGTATGTTAGCTTACAAAGAAATGTAATAAAATATATGTCCTTCCTTTATGATAGTGTGGTAGAAGCAGTAACTATGACACTGCAAATTAACCTTGCATTTGTTTAAAAATGTCCGTGGTGTGAAGGCCGACAGGACAGCTCAACTCCGTTTGTTTTCAAAACGATTCTCGATGCTTTATATTCCCTCTTGGCTTTACAAGAGTTGTGGCAGAGCAGAAGCAGTAGCAGGGAGGTTTGACGCAAGAGTTCACATCATTACACCACTGCACTTAAAAAGACAAGCCACAAGCTTAACAAGAGATTTTTACTTCACCTTTGACATTTAGCATGTCAATGAACCGCTAAGAAACTGCAGCTCCTCTCCTCATTACCCTCTCTGGCAGGAGAGCACACTGCTCATCAACTCTCTCTCTCTCTCTATCTCATAATCCTTCTCCCTTTCATTCCCTCTCCTGCTCTCCACATTCTTTCTTGTGCTGTCTCTGTCCAGAAACAGCCATTTCATTCTGCAAGTGACTGCACCTGAGGTCATCTGGAAAGGAGAAGGTTCGCTCACATAGTTAGAGAATTAAGGCTACATCTGCAGGCTCTGTAGTGCTGTGCTCTTACCCCTGCAGGCTCGGTATCCTCAGAGCTATAGAGCTCAGCCCTATTCTATTCCAACCTGGATAAAGTATGCTCAGTGTCAGCACTTTCAGCAGCCTGGCACTCTGTTTATTTTTGCAACACACACAGAGCTGAATAGACTATAATAAATACCGTGGCCTGAGAGTCAGGGAGCCATCTGAGCTTGTCACAACTTGTAACTTAGCTAGTGCACCAGTTCAGACCCACTATTGGGTGTTCACTTAACGGATGAGTGAGTGCACAACTCTCTCTACCAAGCTCTTTGGAAATTGCAGTGGTCAGGCCACTGCAGAGGAATCACTACTGCACGCATTTACTGAGCTGCTCATGCGCAAGCAGGTGCACTTAAACCCATGCAGAGTTCAGGTGGAACATTTAAATAGCACAATGCTGTTTCAAAGGATGCAGAATAGAAATCGATCAGCAATAGCTACTCTACGTGCTACATTAGAGCTGCAATTTGTCTTCCATTCAAACCTGAAATCCATTTGCAGCAGATTTTATGTTTCCATGTAAAGTTCCTTCTGAAAGGAATCATTCCCATGTAAAGTGAAGGTCAAATGAAAACCAGCCTACAATATAAATGACAAAGCAGAGGATAAAAATAAACACGAATGTGGCATTTAAAAAAGAAAACTAATGCTGCTGGAGAAAAAAAAAAAAAAAAAAACCACCAGCCTTGGTGAATGGATGATTCCCTGATGGTGGTCGGTGCACAACGTCTTTACTTTCTTACTGAAAGCTGGATTAGAAACTATATGTAATCATTGGTGTGCAACATGAAGCTACTGCAAACAGTGAGTTAGCTTGGCACAAAACGTGGAAACAGTAACCTGAATCTGTCTAACAGCTCCAAAATCTGCCTACAAGCACCTGTGAATATCACTAGTTTAATCCTCTCCAAAAAAAAACCCAAAAAA
The DNA here is from genome assembly GCF_900324485.2 of Mastacembelus armatus. Taxonomy (NCBI): domain Eukaryota; kingdom Metazoa; phylum Chordata; class Actinopteri; order Synbranchiformes; family Mastacembelidae; genus Mastacembelus; species Mastacembelus armatus. Next base: position 4,207,095 of record NC_046642.1, on the reverse strand, counting down.
ACAAGGAGCATTTCTTGTCACATTAAAGCTTCAAAATTGTCAAACATTTTAATCCATACAAGCAGGAAACTATGCTAAGGTAAGTGGTTAACTCAGCATATTTACTGTACAGACATTGTCCAGTGCATTTCCTAACTAGAACGATTTCTCTGATGTCAAATCTGTAGTCAAGTTTAACTGGACTGTTGCAGTAGATTTGAAACCTATTAAAGTCTCAGTAGTGTGACTTTCGATTACCTTGATCACAGTTTGTTGGTTGTTCCCTTAACATTTTGTTCATTTATATTTAGTTGATTCTGTTATAGCGGCTGCAACTTTAGAGAAATGAAAATTGGTTTTTCGGTCGTTTATTGGCACCAAGAAATCCATGTTGACCCGGCACCTCATTATGTTTAGCGGTTCATTCATTGCAAAGTATTGGATTGACAACAGAAGCATTACAACGATTTTTACAACTGACTGATGTTTTTAAAAAAAAGTACAAAGTACAAAGACAAAAGCAAAAATATATATGTTTATGAACGTGAATAATGTTGAAATAACGATAAGGAACAAATGTTTCATCCTCATATCAGGATGTGAAGAAGATGAAAGAATAAACATGCAAACTGAAAGAGCAGCTAAATGCCTTTGAAAGATGAAACAGCTTTAAATAAAAGGGTATGGATATTTAGTTTAACACTGGATAGGACTATCATTACAAGTTGGGCTCCATTGCTGCTATTGACTTCTTGTTGGTGTGTTTCAGGTTTTAACTTGGAGTTGCTGAAAATTCCACAGAGGTTTCATCCGGTGTTAATCTTCAGAGATCTGCATTAGTGTCCAGAGACACCTTTGATCTTTCTAAAGACTTTGATTGGATGTGTGAACGAGGGGGCCACTTTCCCATCATGTATCCCCTGGATTAGAGAAAGGGAGGCAGGGTTATTTATAATTTTGGAAGTTGTTTTCAGGTCATTGCAGGCTTTCAGGGGCAATCAGACAAACACATTTCAGCTGCAATGGTGCAGAGACAAAGGAAGGGGGCGGACGCCTGAGTACGATTACATACCCAGTGAACTTATGACGGCAGTGCTCCCTGTTTCAGTGGTTTGTCTCCGTAAACTGTGGTTGGATTAATGAGAGCCAAAGAGGACAAGAATGAGACTGGCAGGAACGTGGGGAAGTCCTGACATTATGAGGTGCTTTGGAAAACAACATGACCAAAACTGTATTTTAAATCTAAATACAAAAGCCAGATCTCCTTCGCTCAAAGTCTTGATCACAGAATTATTATGTTCAAACACTAGCTCTTAGAGTTGATATTTTTGACTGTAGAACACATGTTGCAGCCACAGATTTTCAAGTTCTGGGGTGTGAAACATCCTTGGGAACAATCATTAACAGCAGAGCCTCTTTGCTGACTCAAATCCATTGGGGTTCATCGACAGCTGGTCTCTGCTCTCCCTCCATCCATGCTTCACCTTTCAGGAGAAATCAGAGCTCGTAAACATCGTCTCAGTGATGCCTGAAACAAGTTTCCATGCCACATTAATGTGCACAGCAGCGAGAGCGAGTTTCCCGTCGAACAGCTGCCACCTATGCCTGCCTGGCAGCAGCGCCGGGTTAGATTTGCCATTAATTTGTCGCACCTGACAGCCGACTCTGCTGGGTAACCTCCGTCTACACCACTTTGCTGCTTTGTGCCTGGGAGGGACATATCTTGCCCTTGTGAGAATAAACCTGAAATATGGTTAGGGAAGAGAATGGTACAAAATAGGAGCCCCAGGCTGTTAGATTTCATGTGTATCTAGGCCAGGCCACGTGATTAGGTAGAAAGTTAGAACTGCAGGGTTGAAGTCCATGGGGCGCACAGGCTGTACCTCTTTCTAATGTAACTTGGACTGCAGTTAGCCAAGTCCACATCCGAGCTAAAGTCACATTAAGCTTGAAAACGCTAAACAGACATTAGGACAAATGCAAACCAACAAATCTGCATAAAACAAAACAAAAATGTAAACTGCACAAATGCCACACGGTCCTAAGGTTAAGTAGTAGTAGAACTAGTAGTAGTTATATTTGGAAATATTCATAAAATCTGATGTTCTCTAAGTACTGCTCCCAGCTGGTACTCCAGGGTACTGCAGTATCGCTTGTTTGTTGCTGAATGTTTTCAATTTTCTATGAAATAAAATACAGAAAAGCAGCAAATTCTGAGGTTTGGTTCTTAATAAATCAGGATTGTTACCTTTTTATTTTCTGTAAATTGCATACTTAAGGAGCTCTTTCTGTTGTAAGTGCTTGTGGTGTGTAGTAGAATATAAAGTACATGCTAATAACACAGCCTAGTTTATATGTTTTCAGACAACAGAGTGAGGCGAGTCTAAGATGTCAGGGGAGGGAGTGCCTGAACACTATAACCAATCTAAAATGTTTTTGGTGTTTGGATAACTATCATACCCAGTGTCGTATACACAAATTCACCTTTATATCATGTCATCTATCATTATATAGATAGATGTCAGCAAGATAGAGCAAAAGATTTCAAATGCCGGTTCTCTCATTTTGTAGTAAATCTCTTTATGATTTGTAAAGGGCATTCAAATCGAATCTGACTGATGCATCAAGAAACTTCAGGGTGATGTGTTACCTTAACTCAGGCAATGATGTACCATGGGTTTATATCATTACCTGAAATGACATGAATCATCTCTCAGAGTTCATATTTCTGGGCTTTAGCCTTTCTCATCTCGCTGACATTAAGATCTGTTTCAGGTCACTGCAAACAGACGGAGACAAATATCAATGTAGGACGGAAAAGTCTAAACTTTAAGATGATGTTATGGAGAAACAAATCATGTGACAGTGCATTTTATTCATTAATGCATGGATGCACAATATTTCGTTATTGATGAGGTTGACATTCACTGCAGTAATGGAGCCTGTGGTGACTTTGCAAAAGTTAAAAGCCGAATGTGAGCCCGCAACTATGAGTGTTGAACACTTAAAATCAATGGTGTTGTCCCATCAGGCGAAGCACTTAACTCAGCCTGTGATGTATGGTCATACTGTACCATGGTCATTATACTAGCAATCTACAAACAAACATTACTGCTAACATCTGCAGCCAATGCACAGACACACAGTGGCCTCGACTCGCAAATGGACAATAAGATTTGACGAAGAGTTGCAATAAATGAGCTGCGAAGGCCGGACCTCCCACCTGTCAACACGTGACACTTAAAACATTAATTTGTTCCCCTGTGGGCCTGTACTTTTAGACCTATTGAATTTCCCACCGGGCCCAAGATTATTCAACTATCACCTAGACAGACAGCAGTACCTTTAAAAAGAGTGTCATGGTCAGTCCAAACCAGACTTTGGGGCTTGGACTGTTATAAGCAAATCAAAAAACACCCTTTTTATGTAAGATACACATTAGGCTTTTTGTTCGCTTACATAAAGCCCTTATATGTCAGCAGTGTTATAAAGATCTACCCCAAGATATGCAGTGAATAACATTTCATAGCTGTCATCATCATATGGCTCATAATGCCTTAATCTTTTATGCATATTTAGCGTTAAAACAACATAACGTCCATGAACAGGCCCTCCTTTGTCGTCCGTGAATGTCAACATCCCTGTTATCCCATCAGCTCCCTCTGCCTGAAACCTTAAACCACCAGACACCTGTTCTTTTGTGTGAGCTGCCATTTTACAGCAGGGTTTCTCAGACATGAAGTGGAGCCTCTCCCCTAGCTCTCACTCAACCCTCTCATTTGGTTCATCTTTCTCTCTCTCCTTCCCTTTCACATGTCGTCACCCCCCCACCCCACCAGAACGGCTACCTCCCCTATCGCTCTTACGCTCCCTTTTACTTGCTATTGTCATCTCTCTCTCTCTCTCTCTCTCTCCAGCTCCATTTGCCACATCTGCCCCTATGTCTCTGTGTCTCTGTCTTCTTAAGTATCCACTGCTCATTTTCCACATCCTAATTTTTACTATAACTTAGAGACTAACTACCTGACCAAGCAGTCCTCTTTCTCTCTAAATCTTTGCCTCTTCCTTCGTTTTCTTCAGCACCCTGTTTTTATCTCTCTCTGCCACTAATCTTTTCATTGAACTCCTCCCTTCATTACTCATCCTCTCCTCTTGTTTCTTTGTTAGTCTTAAATTGTTTTTTTAATAATAATCTCTCCTCTATTCTCTGTGGTTTACATTTACACCACATGGCCAAATCTACAGTCCAAACTATGGTTATTACAGTAAAATTCAGCTTTAAGAGTCTCTATCCTTAAAAAGGCTTCCCACCAAATGTTGGATTCTGGCTACAGATATTTTCTCTTATCCAGCAACAAGAACATTAGTGAAGCCCAACACCATTGCTGGGTGATAAGGGCTGGCTCACAGCTGAATGATCCAGTTTTTCCAAAAGGCTTTGAACGGAGCTGAATTCACAGGTCTAAGTCAGATAGTTCTTCAGGCCAAACTCTAAAACCTAATTTGGTGTTGAAACTGAAAAGAGCCTTGTTAAAATTTGGAAGGAAACTATGAACTAAATGTACTCAAACATATGTGCACAGGACAGGACCATCCACATTATATTCTGCTCTAATTGTGCAGTACTACATCAAGAACACATGCATTTCCACTCTCACAGTACAAGATAACAGTACTGATCAGTGCTCGGTAGCAAGGCTGACCACAGCCAGCCTCTTTCCAAACAAAGCTGTGTCTTGTTCTAAGTTGACAGATTAAAAACTCTCTCTAAGTCCAAAGGAAATGACAAAATACAGTGTTTGTCCATGACCTCCAGCATGAGACACAGAAGCATTTTATAGTCGGCCCTTAGTGACAGGATCAGATATTTTTTTATTAAAAGTAAATAGATTTGATCTGACAGTGGTATCCTTTAGAGGATAAGCAGTAGAAACAATGGATGGGTGGTCATGACAAAGGTCAACTTAGTTAGGTTTTGGTGAGATTTATTTGAATTTGTCACCAGGTCACAAAGCTTTATTAGAAGTGCTATTCTTCAAAAAAAGCAGGTCTAAACAACAACATACGAATAGTGAAATCATGCATCTCTAAAGCTCACCTTCATCATGCCATGAACACCAACAATGTCTTTGCTAGAGATTGAGGGCTGTGTCTCAACTTTCCCAACCCATATTGCATAATGCTAATACTGCACCTATGTATCCCTTTAACCCTTAAACCTTATTTTCTGGTTATTACTACTACTGCTCTCTTTCTTTTCATTCTTGCATTGCCTTTCTTCACTTCCCATCTTTCCCCCTTTTTGCCGATGTTCCTTTTTTCTTTGTGCCTCATACTGGCACTCACACTTTATGTCCACCCAGTACTCTCGCTTTCTCCTCATCTCCAGCAACTCTTCTGTCCCTGGTTGTATGGAAGATGAGGTAAAAGAAAGAAAAGAAACCCTCTAACCCTTCCCTCATCTCCTTTCTTTTTTGAAAGCTAGCCTTTGTAGAGCTGCTGGGAGCAGCTCCAGTGTCTCCAACCACAGCCAGGGCTCTTTTCATCGGGAGAGGTTTGAAATCTAACTGACCCTATTCATGCACTGCCAGGCCTTTGCTTGAGCTCATGCTACATAATACGAGGCAATGCAGCAACTGGGGAATGTGAGTTATTCAGCGAAGGGGGAGACAACAGCAAAAAAGCTCAGGGGGAGTTTGGTTCAGATCAACAGGGGGCAATTTAAAATGCTGAGTTTTACAAGTACTCTTTGGGACTTCTTTTCTCTTTAGGAAATATCATTACCTGGAGGTCATCATTCAGTAGCTGTGCAATATAGCAATCTGAAGTTTTCAGTCTGACTTCACTTCCAATCTGAACTTCTAAAGTGGTAGTCTGCAAGGTCTTTTTTCATTTGGCAATGCCTTGCTTAGCTACCATGCTGTGGTCTTTTTCCGCTGCACTTCCCAAAAAAAAAACCCTGTCAGTCAAACAGTATGTGAAGCACTGGGGTGCCGTTCACATTAGATCTCTTGGTAAAATTTCCTTTTTTCTGCAGCTGACCCTCTTTTCTTCATCGGTTGAGGCATGACCATGATCGCTTGTCGTGTAAATATAAAATTTTTCTACGATTGCGCAGTAAGACCAATCAGCACAGCTTGACCAAGCCTGTGCTGTTTCCACTGCTGTAAGGGAGAAAAGCATCTTTCTTATGTGCCTGATTTTCTGTGGTCTCTAGTTTCATGTCAGTATGGACTAACAATATGCCGCAGCGGTATGTGCAAAGCATGTGTCAATCACACTGGAAGAGTAGAGTTTTTTTTATAAATAATGATCTGTATGGGCTACAAGCCATCTTAAATACTGATGTCAGGAATTCAGATATCTTTAAATAAAACTCTGTAACATTACAATTCACTTCTGAGGTGTGTATAATGTTCCTATCCATGTGCTGATATAGAACATGTCTGAATGGGTTTACGCTTCAGAGTGAGATTAACATACTTGCATTCTGGTATGCACACATCCCATATAAAATCAGTAGAATAATTAATCATTTGTGGTCTGTGATATTTCTCCAGTATTAGGGCTATATTTATATCTATTCACACTTAGGTTACTTGTAATCTATCACACTGGTACATATGTTATTTTGTAGGTAGTGTCTTTATCATATTTTTCTCTTATATCAGCCAAAATATCCGTAAAAGTTTTAGCATCCTATCCACAGGCCCTCGAGATAACGGTGAGAGAAAATAGATTTTTTATAACACGCCCACATCAGGATCACACCCAGAACTATCTAAGCAAAATCTCAATGGTTTGCCCTAAGAACCTACACGCTGTGTTGTAGTACGCAAATAGATATTATCACAGCAACATAATGAGATTTGCTTGTAATTTACTCATGTAGGATCATGATTGCTGCAGTTTTTATTTTTCGAACAGACGCTTTAGGCAACCTTCAGCTCAACACGTAGCGTGAGCATATTTGGTCATTTTGTTGATACAGAGACCAGTCTCTGCAGACCTTAAATGATTCAGTGACTCCAGGCTGCAGTGTTTAGAACAGTATGTAAAGCTTTTGTGAGCTTGTTTTGGATTTAATTATTGTTGTGTTAGATCAATCAGCCAGAGAGAAAAGAAAAACAAACATTTCACATGCAAATTAGTCAGTGTATCACTCTAAATGTCAGAGCAGTTTCTTCATCTGAATAAAAACTAGTTCCACACACTACTTGTACAGAAAAATGCCACTTACACTCAGTCGTCACATTAGAACCAAAAGCTTCAGAAAATAGATGCACATGTTAATTAACCAGGATTCTACATGAAGAAAAACATGATTTGGACCAAAACTGTCACCTGTGTTAACCTGTATACATTCGAGTTATAAGAGCAAATCCTCTTTGTCTGCTTCCCACACGTCCAAGTTACCTCTGCCTCGAATTTCATGCCAGTAGTGTTCGCTGGTTTTATCAAATTCGGGTAAATGAGAAAATCCAAAAATCAACTTTGGTGCAGATCACACCTGTCTACCTGGACGCAGTGGTTGCTGATGCTGGATACGATCTGCTCAGTACTGGCATGTAGTTGTCTCAGCATTTGTCATCCCCTCACTTGACAGATGGAAATATAATCATTAGCATATCTAATTTGTCTTTCCTATAAAGCAGTTGTAAGCAGATTATGATAATGTCACATCACTTACAGCTCTCTTTAGTGACACCGGCATCAAGATGATATTGTGTACTTTTAGATTATAGATTATAAGTATGCAAAATCCTAACCCTTGGATTTTTGGTCTTCCTACTAAATTTCTAAACAGGATGAGAATGTGACAGAAGAAAAAGTCACGTTTAAAAGTTAGTCGCACTAAACACAGTGAAAACTAGTCACCACATATTGTGCATTTAACTGATATGAAAGAATGAAACATGTAGGGGTTCTGCACCTCACTCCAAAACTCCCTAAAGGGATAGTCCACACAAAATCTATCTATCTCAACAGCTCCCTGCCTAAGGGTTCAAATTCAGGTCAGTTACATTAATTCCAATGGTTAAAGAATAAAGGTCTAACCATCCATCCATCCAATATCTAAACCCACTTATACCTATTCAGGGTCCCAGGGATCTGCTGGAGCCTATCCCAGCTCTCTTTGGGTGAAAGGCAGGGGTCCACCCTGGACAGGTCACCAGTCCATCACAGGGCTGGTCTATACATCCATTCAAACTAAATAATCTACCTCTCTGTTGCCTCCAATGATTAGTCAATCAACAGAAAAGAAATCAGAAACAACTGTGATAATCTATTAGGCCTTTACGTCTTATTTAATGTGAGGCTCATCCAATGTTCGGCTATTCTCCCTTTCTCTGTTCTAAATGTTTGTTTTTGATCACTGGTGGGACAAAACAGGACATTTGAGAGAATCTTAGACTGTCAGGAACATTTATCAGTATTTTAAGACATTTTATGACCCTTCACATCTTTAGTATGTTTAAACAGTTATAGTTTTATTGAAATACAATTTTTAATATTATTATTATTATATACACAGTTTTGGGTCATTCATCTTTTTCAGAGATCAAATGTTTGATCTTTCTGTAACTAAAAAGCCTCTCAAACCATGAGGCCACACTGAGCAGATCTGCAAAATGTGCTTGTGTCAATACAGACATGGTCCTAATGGTCTGTGTGTTTAAACTCTCCAATGGGACGACACGGGGGCTTTGACGGGTTATAATGGGAACACCAATGTGTGAAATATGTTATGCAAAGGAAGCAGGCGAGTGATTCTGCAAAGGGCCACCGTTTGGCACTAAGTCGAGAGAGTCAGCAATAAAAAGAGGACTAAAGCAAACAAGTGACTGACATTCAGTTTTGGCCGCCACACCACAAGCAAGAGGCGCCTTCCAAAGTTGGCCGAGTGAGATAAATAGACGGCAGTGGGCTCAGTTGCACATCAGTTACCAAATTTTTTAATTCATCATTTGGAGCTTTTCTGTACTTGTGCCATGTGCAAATGTTATAAAGTACTTTACTGGAACAGTACTGTGGGTAAAGTCATCAGCGGACAACATAAACGACCTCTGGAGAAGAATATGTTTAGAGTTTCTTCAGTACATTATGCAAATTATAGATACAACGTCAAGTGTCCACCAATTTTCAACCATATTTTTTTTAAAAGGGCAGTAAATTTATGAGCCTAAGTTTTTGTTTTTTTCATGCAAATGGACACATTATTTAAATCTGTCACTTCACCAATTTATTAACTATCTATACCAGTAGGGGAGGAATACACAGTGAGTCCATGTCCTTCTAACTTCTAACCTGCATGAATTCTGCATGTAAAATACAGGGAGGGAAGGGATGTGTAAAAATAGCTCAGTGAAACTTAGCATTTTAGTCATGTAACTAACTAACTAACTAAATAATAATGTGAAGAATCCAAAAAAAAACAAAACAAAACCTTCACCGTTATAGTTTTAATATCGTGTGAAAAAAATGTAAATTATATCATGCTGAGTGGGTGTTCTGTGGGTTGAGATTTTGTGATGTGTATGATTATTCTGAGCTCCCATTCATTTACTTTAGTCTCACAGACAAATGTCAAAAGAAGTCAATTCTCCTGACAGCAGAAATATTAAGCGCAAGTGATGTGGAAATTGCAATTTATGAATAATACATAACATGTCATGTTTGACAATTCCATCACAGCTAATAAAAACCATGGGTGTGCTCGGCTTTTGCCAATCATTGCAGTGACAACATTAATTGAAATGGCAACATAATTAAAAATCCAATTAAACATGCAGCTGTAATGGAAAGAAACCGGCAAAAAAAAAACAAAAAAAAAACAGGGTTTGACCTACAAAATGGAATTTTCTCTCTGTTAGTAGATACTGAGAGAAAAAAAATCTATCGAAAAATATTTTTGGTCTTTTAAATTAATTAGGGAGGTACATTATTTGTGCCCCAAGACAAACACATTACACAATTAATATGAGGTTGACTGGCTGGTGACTGGACAGCCTATTTTACTGCGAACAGTCATTTAGGTATTAGGTCATTACTGGCATTTACTCTATATAAATATTGTAAGTCACTGCAAAATAGCTTAAGGGTAAATACTGGGAGCAATAAAGCTAAAAATATTAACAACAACAATAATAATAGTGCTAACAATTTGCCATACAACATTCAATATATCATGTCTGGTTATTTGAATGTCAAGACAACCCCCAACCTCGTACTAATTATCACTGAATCCAGTTTAATGTAACTTAAAACAGTTTCCATCTGTCAGAGAACATGGAAACCTTAATGACATTCAAAAATAAATACAAACACTTCCTTTTTATCCATACCAGCAAAAAAAAAAAAAGAGTTATTGTGTCTAGCCTTCAAATCGATCACTAGACATGTGGAGATGAGACTAATCCCATCTTTCCCCCTGACATTGACCTGTGGGACCATGATCCTGTTTCTAGGATGAGCCTCATGCCTGTGCCACTGACACACAAACCATTTGAGTTCAGCACACATATCCCAGGAAAAACTCATCTGGACACATTCAGCTACAACAGTGTCACGCTTGGATTGGCTCTGTGAGCACTGTCATGGCCTGTTGAGCACGACGACGGGTATTGGGTGGCAGGGGCTGTGAAATAACAGAGCGGGGGGTAAAACATTCTGTAGCACGTCAACTGTCTGTGTAGCACTCTGAAACACACTGAACCTGTGTGCTGTATGTGATAAGCAGCTGTGATCAACAATAATACTAATCAAAACTACAATAAAAGGGGATGATGTTTGTCGTCTTTTCGCGGATCTCGACACTGATTCGTGTGTCACTTTGCCTGGTGATTGCTCCATTGTCTACTTCCCCACTGCAGATAGGAGATAAAGGCTGTAGTCAAACCTGGAGGCTAAATCATTGTGCACGTCTGCTGAACTCTAGAATAATCCCTTTTATGTCAAAAAAAGCCGACCACCCTCTTATCCAGCAGACACTTCAGAAAAGCAAACAATCAGGCACAGGAATAGCAGCGGTATTGTTGCGTCCCCACGTTTCTCATAAGGGGCCCTCCCCTCCTCCTGCCCTCCTTCCTGAGTTTCAATCCAAACTTGAATGAGGCCTAAACAAAGAGGAGCTGTCAGTGGTCTGCTGGACGTGGTGGATTAAGCAGAGAAATGAAGACCTGTCGTAGACTTCAGCCAAATAGACTCCCTGTATCTAAGAGGCAGTGGCAAGCAGCCACATTTCTTTCATGACGACCTTTTAATGGGCTCTAATTAAATATCTGCAGGCTCAGTAATTGTCCAGGGGTAAGAGTTAGATGACTGCCCACATAAGTCCAGAATAACAAGAAATGGGAGAGATAAACTCTCAGAGGATAACCTCATACAGACACTCCTTCTTCCATGTGAATGTTATAACCACTGCTGTTGTAGAAAATGGAAAATTTTTTAATCAAGTGCCTCCAATTTATAATTAGTGAGACGACTGCACAGCCACTAATGTCTCTGTGAGGCTGTAATGCTCATCACACAGCAAAAGTGCCAGAATAATGTACTTTTTACTGGTTATTGGTTTGTACTTCCTACAGGACTTGTTGATCTATATTGGTCCATACTATGTAGATTGTTGATATGAACTGTAAATATTTTTGCGTTAGGGATTGTTTTAGATTTGATCACAGTATTTTATGATCACTAGCATTTCATTCATATATATTATGGAAAGGTTCCCTACCTTGCTGCACAGGTCTACATCTTTGCATATTGTGAAAGCAGAAGACTCAGTTTGGTGTAAACTGGAAATCAATGCTATAAAAATTCACATTAAGCCGCACTAAAAACTTTAACAACCACAGATAAATCAATGTTCCTGCAAATAGAAAGGTTATTTGTCTGTACAACAGTACTATCGTGTAGATTAAGATGTGAAACTGGAAACTAGAGTGTTAAGGCATGTTATACGTAGTACACAGGCAAGCAATGCCCTTTTCTCCCTTTCACTCTAATGTAGAAAATCTTTCTCTCAGTATTCAGTGGGAGGAAGATTTTCTGCGTTAGAGCAAAAATGAAGGCCATGAAAAAGTCTCGCTCTGGAGCATTCCTGTGCACCGTCATGTGAACACCTTCAAGCAAGTGCGATTACTTCCACCTGACTGTGTTTTATTCATGGGTGCCTTTCTTTGCTCCATTAAGCAGCAGAGGTACCTTCGCTCTGGGAGGATGTGCAGTGTGTGGTACAGTTAGGAAGGAGGTGATCAGATACTCTGTGTGCTATTAAAAATATATTTCACTGCTGGGAGTTTTTCTTCCCCACAGTCATTAAGTACTTGCTCATAAAGGATCTGTTGGGTTCCTAAGTGCCTTGAGATGATTTTATTGTCATTTGGCTAAAATCCCATTTCTGTGTCTTTTTGAGGCCCCTGATGAAACAGTTGATGCTGTCACGGTTCAACCTGCCTCTATCAAAAGGGAACCTGCCTTTAAATATTACCTGAGAATGTATAAATCATAACTCTACATTTTTCATACATGTCATAATATTGCTTTTTTTTTTTCTTTTAGACAAGGGGCTGCAATCTAAAGCTAATTATCCATATGAAAACCTGGTCCAGTCATTGAGGTAAATCAGCCAATGAGATTATTTCTGCTCAATTCTGAACCTCACCAAATGTATTTGGCTAAGACGCTGTGGCTGCTACCTGCTGCCCTGAATCTCTAAGTGCCTGAATAATTAGAGTTATATTTTTGTTAATGTTTTGCCATGTATTTAAATTGAATAGTTTATGGATTGTTTTGATCCCTTCAGCTGAAATGTGGAGGGGGGGAGTGAAGAGGCATACAAAGAATGTGTACTGAGAAAAAATGAAGAGGGATACAAGAGAGAGACAAAGAGACACACAAAGGGAAAAAGACGCCTGCTCGACTTGTCTGAACTGAAGCTCTGTCTCATGACTTAAACATTCTGGGGGATAAAATATGCCCACACTGCAGTGATTCTTTTCCCAGTCAAACTTGCAGCTTCAGCAGTGAGAGGCATGCATCAATGGAGTATTGTACCAGTGTCTTGTGATCATATTGTGCTGTCTCATGGCTGGTGGAGCAGCAGTGATCACACTGTGGTAAAGCCATATCTTTGCATCTCTGTGGCATAATGAACCACTGAACAGCAGGTAATAAAAACCTCGACACATAACTTTACAGGCTGTTCTTGGGAACAGAAGAGTATATTGTAATACAAATAAATCCAAATCCAAATGCAAAAAAAAAAAAACCTTCAGTGGTCCATGTTATGGATTTTCATTTCAGGCCTGTACTGGATGAAAAGAAGACATTTTCTCATTTGGTGTTTTCACAATGGTGATCTGAGCACTGTCTCAAGGTATGGTCACGCTCCACTTTCATTCTGCAAATATTTGCTCTATCTCCCATTAAATTCACCTGAAGCCTGCACAAAGTACAAACTCAAGTAGCGTCTCCTGTTTCAGTGCATTCTGCAGGCAGATCCAGCACAACGTCAGGCCTCACCTCAAGCTTGTGCAGCTTTAACACTGCTAATGTGCACGGTCAAATATAATTTTTCTTGTGTATGCGATCAGCCTCTTTAGCAAAAAGTTCCACTACCAGGCTGCAGATTCAGTCACTCTGTACAGTTTGCAATTCTGATCAATAGTCACTTTGCTTGTGACACTGAAAATATGAAATCACAATATTTTTTGAAGTTGAGCGTGGGGTTAATGAGACTGCACCAACTTGTCTGCCAGAATCTCCCCATAAATGGTTCCACTGGGTTAAGATCTAGTTTGATCACCATATGAGTCACATTATATTTGTACTTATCAAACCATTCATTGACCCGTCATGGCCTTTGCCTCTTTTAAAAGTAAATTATTCATGTTTTCCTTAATTTAACTGTCTGGAAATCTCAGGGTTCTGGTAAACTGCGCTGCATAGACTAAAAGACGATTCTGCAGCAAATGCCACCTAACAAAAGAAAAGTACAGCTCCGAGCTAACTTTTGATTGCCAATGCCTGCAGTTAATAATCAGCACACAAACTAACCATATCTAATGAGGTACAGTATGGTGAGATGACAAAACTGTATGTTTGGGAATGCAATCAGCAGCTGTTGCCCAGGAGCCAGGGACCTGCAATATGGCTGGCAGAGGCTGTGTGCCAAATAGATGAAATATACAACAAGCAGCAGGGCACTAGCAGGGCACAGTTACATGGCCAACAACATTATCACTTTCTATTTATGCTTTTGGCCATTACAGATTTATGCTTAACTTAGTCCAAGGTTAAATTAATTTTCTAACATTATTTCTCTGAACAAATGACGGACTGTGTATGAGGGACAACACAGCTCCTCTCTAGTTATACATTCAAACAAGATAAATGTTTCACAATCTTGACCTTATTCATTTTCAGAAATACTTCATTAATCTCTTACAGGAAATTATGCGACACTGCTCCACTGTCCAAAAAAGATCATAAAATGAAACCCCCACTTTTCTTTTTTTAGATTTTTCTTGTTTTGTCCATGACCTTTTTGGCCATGAACTGTCATATTTACCTGTACTGTAAAAGTGAGCTGGGATACTGTAACTATAAGTCAGGGAAAGTCAGAGGGTCCAATGCTTCTGTTGCCAACACTCAACAAAAACTGGAATGCAGTGAAGGTCAGATTCCATTAGTGAAGTGTTATACAACCCGGGGAGGGTGGGAGGCCACAGAGGACGGCTTTCACTCGCTTGCCTTGCTGACTTCAGAACCACCACAAATTCCTCAGGGGTATTTATCTGTAGCCAGGTGATTTCCAGGCCTGATCATCCTCAGACTGAGCCATGAGGGAAGGAGTAAAGGGGAGTGGGTTTTAGAAAAAAAGAAGGAAAGAGTTTATCAGCAGTGTTCCAGTGTTTATTGTACAGGTGAATTGTAGGTATAGAGACTGAGACAGAAGGAAGGGAAAGGAGAAGGCAGTTAGAGGTTTTGTCATTCGGTGAATGAATTAAGTAGTGGAGGGAAGAAAGACGAGAGGAAATGAAAGAATAGGGTTAATGGGAAGCAAAGTGATTTACAAGTCTGGCCATACTCAGGCTAAGCCAAGAAAAAAAGGAAAGGAAAAAGGAATGAATATTTTTATGTAACAGTATCGGCCCAATAAACCCGAATGCCTTTGAACTCAGTGCTGCTCAACCAACTCTTAACACGCGAATATACTCCCTGCCTCACACACACTCTCACTCTATATCACACATCTCTTCTGTCCTTGTGACAGAGGATACAATGCAATCTCTGATGCCTAATCCACAGCAGCAGGGGGATACTGGAAGGCTCATGACACAAATGGAACATTTCAACATGGTGTGCAGGAGCGCGAGCAGCAGACTTCCCCTATCAGAAATCTAAATGACGTGTGCTTTGTGCCAGTTCCAGTGTACATTCAGGAAATGGGACATGGGATAGTGGGAGACATTTATTTTATGTAAAACCTAAACCCTTCAATACAACTCTCACCTCTTTTATCCCCACTCACCTCCCCCTTTTGATAACAAAGGAGGTTGTGGAGTCGACTGTGCCTGCAGTTTGATACATTGAGACATTAGCATTTAGATAACCCCTCTGAATATAAGACATGAGGGAACTGAAAACACAAACCGCAAAAATACTGTGAATAATCGGAAGTTACATTTTGAATTAACATAACTTTGTCTTTTACACTTCAAATAAGAAAAGAGTAACAGCTGAAACATCTGGTTTGTTTTGCTCACATGTTGTTCTCCTTTCAGACAGAAGATTAAAAAAAACAAAACAAATCAAATGGAACATATTTGATCGGACGGTTGTGGCCGGAGCTGATGCAGCAGTTCACTTTCATTTCAGTCAAATCACAGATGATCTGCAGTCATAAATGATTTTGCCTCTTTTTGACAGATACAAAGTCCAATCTAAAAGAATCCTTTATCATTTATTCATCTTTGTCCAAGTCATTACAAACTGCTCACTGCCCATGTGCAACATGGAAATACCAGAATGATCAAGATTTTTGCACACGTTTTCAAGTAAGTGGGGACAAAGAAGTTTAAATGTACAATGATAATAACACAAAAAGACAAGCATCTTAAAATGAGTGAACTGACTCAGTAATTAGTATTAGCCGCCATAAGCTATCCACACATTGGAAGACTATTATTTTTTGCTTCCGTCTCAAGTTTTAATTGAATGATAAATCATTTCACATACAGTTTTTGGAATATGGATTTGAAAAATGCTGATTATTTTAAACTTTGGGGTCTTTATTTAAAAACTCCTTTAACTCCAGTTTCCCTAAGTAACTATTTGGTTTGTCCAATCCCAGGCGGTGAGTTAAGGAAATGAATTTGAGAAAGAAAAGTGAGATGAAAAGCTGGTGGTCATCATAACAGATGGCAATTTCATCCAGTCAAAAAAGTTTCACTGAAAATGTCTGTAAAATCGGTTAATATGCAAACCAATGGTGCATAGTGATCTCAGGGGCTTATGAGTTCTGCTCTGATTCATCACTTGTGATTCTTCCCCTGTGCTCATATATTATTTTCACATTCAAACCTCTTATTTGATTTGACTCACCAATCAGAGTTTGATGAAAATGGCTGGAACCTCACTGAGATCGATCTGAGCTTCATGCTGAGAAAGATGAGACCACAAATCTTGTCTTAAAGGGGCATCCCACTGGTGTTGGCTTTTAAGATGTCATTCTGCAAAAGAAGACAATTTCAAATTACCAATGGTTTTGTTTTCCATTTTGTATTATAGCAGAGAGAATAACGAAGAATTGCCAAGTCCCATGTGCAGACAGAATGAGAAGTGTAGATTCTGCAGAGAGACCCTGGGGCAATCAGTATTCCAGTCACCCGCTGGAACATAAAGAGCATGCTAGCAAGCTATGGTCAAAGGCACACAGCTCACAAGTGCAAATAGCACGACACACACACATACACACACACGCGCACACACACCCTCACACACACACACACACACACACACACAAATAAACACAATCAACCACACACATGCTTTCAAAAAGCAGCACCTACAGCAGTTTTTTAGCTTCAGCAGCCATTGAGCTGGGGGGAGCAGAGAGCTAGCAACAATGATTAAAGCTTGACAAAAGGTGAGGAGACGTGACAACATGCCTGCAAGTCAATCAGCAGGGCGCAATATGAGCACCTTGCCCAGATTCCAGGTAATGGAGAAGAGGAGCAGGGGGGGAGGTGGACAGTGGGGGGAGGATGGGAGGAATAATGGAGTGATGTTGCACAACATGATCAACTTTCAAGATCCTTTTGAAGTCCAGAGTCAGAATTTACTCCCCTGGAGAAAAAAACAATGGCATTTTTACTGGACAACATTGGTGATTAAATGATATTTGAGGTTTTTACACCTGAATAACAACAGCTCAAATCAGACATGTGCAATAAGTAAACATGGCTGAGTAAACACTCCTAAGGTTTGGAGCACCTTTAGTGATGACAGGTGGTAGTTAACATTTCAAAGTGTAAGCCCTCTGAATTACTATGATTTTTTTTTTTTTAAAGGGAGACAGGGAAGAAAAATAAACAAACAGGAAGGTCTACAGGGAGACAAAGACTTTATCTAATGAAAGGTGTGTGTGTGTGTGTGTGCGTGTGTGTGTTTGGGAGGGGGGGGGGGTTTCCATGTCGTCACATGCCAAGATGCGATACGCTGCAAAAACCACTCACTGTGTTATCACAAGGGCATTTTGTCATTGACGCATCAACTGCTGGTGGATTTATGGTGGTTGAGACGTGAGCGAGCTATTACCATTGATAACTACTGGCCTGTGGGGAATATGTGGGTGAGCGCATGTATTTATATGTGTGTGTGTGTGTGTGTGCACGTTCATGCATGTTTATTAAATGTGTGCCACTGTGACTGTGCTCTGTCTCCCTGCCTCCACCCTCAGAACCAACACCCACCTCATCCCCTGCGACCCCCCTCCCTCCTGCCCCTGGCTGTCAGTGGTATGGGCCTTTGATTGGGGGCCCTGGGCTCAGTTGCCATGGAAACTGCACCAAAGCAAACAAAGGGGAGGAACGGAGCCGGAGGAATATGGTGACACAAAGGGGCTACCTAGCACAGTGGAAGATTTCAGGAGAGACTCGCACAAAGCTTGGCCACCACTTTACAGCATCGCTTGGTGTGCCTCTGATTAACTACACTGCTTCTTAGCATTCAGTTTTCTGAATCTGCAGGTAGCTGCTGTGAGATCCTTGAAATCTCAAATTAATTCCCTGTCTTCCTCCCTCCCCGCTTTGGAATTGCTCTATTAACATATGCAAATGACAACGTGATTGGCTAAATTGCACAAATTTTCTGTGATTTTCTATGCAGCACGTAAATGGAGTTGGTCCAAAGTAATTTAAATTCATCCTCTGCTTTATCACTGTGCATTTTGGCAATCAAATTGCATTGGCAGACTATAAACTGATAAAGCTTTGATACTGCTTTAAATCCCATTGAAGCTCCAGTAGCAAGCAGCATTAGCACCAGATGATGAATTCACACCAGCCATGACAATAACAACAAAACAATACAGTTATTAAGATTAGCTATTGCTAATAAACATTAACCCGATTATGGCGAATTCAATTCCAGAACTGTCGATTAATGTAAGAGCCATGAAAAAGCCTCAGATTGAGGTTTTAAACATGCATCTTTCAAATTACATCGTATTTTCTCCGCCCAAGGACTGTAATGCTAACAAATGCGAAATCAAAGCAGATAAACAGGAAGTCCTGCTAAAGCATGGGACTACATTTTCTTAGGGTCTGTGGTTGGTCCTGTCCACTGAGACTCATTAGGAATGGCCTTGACATTAAAAGCCCCCTCTCTTTCAACCTGCTTGTGGCCTTGATGCTGAGATCAAACAGAGTGCTATAGGTGAGGGCACTCTCAATGGCCTAAAGCTGGTCATTCATCCTTTTTAAAGACAGGAAATCAGGCTAAATAGAGGCCCAGCTCCTCCTTCTCCCTGCTAAAGAGTCTTCTGAAGTTGCACAGTTTTTGCAGTGAAGAATTTCAAGTGGCCTTTGAGGGGGGAGTGCTGAACCAATAAAACCTAGGATTACTTATGTGAAAGAAACACACCTGCATTTCATACATTGTCAGGGGCTTTTCCTAATCGCTAACTCCAGGCAAGCTTAGACGAAATGCCTCTTTTCCAGGGGAAATTCAACCCAAAACAACCCCATTTCAGAATATTTTCATGTGTTTTTACTTGTCTAGTATGCGTTTTCCAGTGTTTATGCCTGTGTGGTTCAAATGCCACAGGGGAAATAAAGGCCCTTTGTTTGGCGGAGCTGATATGTTTGACTTTTCAGCCTAGAAGTCAGTGCTCAGTGGTTTTAATACTGTATTTCTGTTCTCCTATGAAGTCATTTTGACTTCTACAAACAACAAGCCTGCCAGTGTGTTACTGCTGCCTTTTGTTCTGATGTCTTTTTTGAGTTGTCATTACTGTAGTTACATAAGAAGAATGCATAGAAAATACAGTCGTGCACTATAACATTACTGTTGCTGCTCAGTTTGACATGTTGATATGAAAGCAGATATTTTCAGATGGAGGTTAATGTTTACCAGTCTTCATGCCAATTTATGTTTGTCCTGATAATACAGAAATGAGAGGCAACTGTAAATAAAGCAAACAGAAACATTCAGCAAACACACTAAATTTTAAATGTGAGAATGAGCGCTCCTTCACAGTACGTCAGTGCTCTCCTGACTCACATCACATAAAGGCTGACACTAATTGATATAGTATGTGCATGTATACAGTATATGATACTGACAGACAATTCAATAAGATCATTTGAGCTACTTAAGGGTAAAAGAACAGTATGTTATGGGGGTTCACATTTTCCATTTGAATGTTGGATATCTTCTTACCTGTTTGTGTAGATGTATATTAAATAAAGAAAATAACTCAATCAAAATGAATCCAGTCTACAATTATCAGTCCACAGTGACTGATCCAGAACTAAAATTTTTAATGAAATGCCATAATTGGTTCCATCATTTAATTAAAATTAAGATACTGACTTGTTTTATAATCCTGCCTTATGCACGTTATACAGTTCTGGACTTACAGCCCTATACAGTGCAGTATCAGTATCCAGTATCTGGCCTCAGGGCTCAACATTAAGAGCTGCTGCTCAGACCTCATTGCTCTCTCAGTCACCCTCACTCTCCATCTTCTCGCTCTGTTTTCCCCTCTCTCTGCCCGTGACACATGTGTGATTGATACCAGTGGTGCTGGGTGATATGCTGTTTCTAATTTTAGACTCGCTCACTTGGGGACTCTAACGGCAACAGGTAAATTGGATACCGAAGCCGAGTCCATCTGTACTGTAAATAGGCACTGATAAATTATTTTCCATGACAGCCATAGATATGAATGATACAGCATGTGCCGCTCTGAGAATGACACCCATAATCTATAAGACCACTGTATTAATGTAGCTACAGTGAGCGCTTGTACTTGTGTGCACACTCCTGCACATGCACAGCCTTAATGGGTGAATTTCTGTCCCTCTTCACAAATCAATACGTTTTCCCTCCTGTGACATTTAGATGCTTTTGTGTAATGATAGTGGATCCAGGCTAAGATGCTATTTTCAGCACCGATTAAGAAAAAACGAAATATCAGTCATAAAAACATTTACTGGAAGCTAGAAAGATCCTGGCGGCCAAATAACAGCAGCCTGATGCTCAGTGCAACACGAACAGACCAGAGAAAAGAAAGCGGTTAATGTCGACTGTAAAAATGTACGAGCTTAGCAATGTAGATAATTAGCAAATGTGTTGATATAGTTTTCACATTCATTTTCTGCTGGTCAAATATGCCAGTGCAATGAAATTTCATTCCAACAACCAGTTATTTGTCTTTAAGCTTTGACACTGACACTTTTCCATTGTTTAATGAATGAAAATCAGGTCACTCAGTGATTCTGTTGAAATTAAATTGTATTCAATCAATTTGTGTTTTTTTAATTTTTTTTAATTTTTTACTGACTGCAGTTATTATTTTAAACTAACAGTATGAAGAAACTACAGCATGTCACTGTGTAAAACATTGCTTGCAGAGATTGATGACCTTGAATCACTTTCCTCAGTGTTTTTCACACTTTTCTTTTATTCCGCAGATGTTGCACAGCCTGGAGGAAACTGGGTCATTTTAATCATTTGAATCTCATAAAGCAACCAGGTCAACAATCTACCAGGTACATGTAGGTCAGAGTCCACTTTGACTCCTGTGTGGTTTCTGACCGCAGCTTGACTGTCACTCATGATTAATCTGCTGTCTGTATGCAAATTCCCCAAACTTTACAATAACTGCTTGAATTAAATCTAGCGTAAATAATTCACAGTACTATGGCATAGAACTGTGACGCACTGTTGATTTTATCAGTCAAATATTAGCGTTATTCAAAATCATCAAAGTACAAGTCAGTTTTTTGTGATAGCAGTTTTAACAACATGACATGAGTGCATTTACACATTAGTCAGCTTAAATTAAAATTCAGCACATATTTTCCATTCTTTTTAGAACACAAATAAGCATGAGTGTTTCACAGGACCCTGGGACACATCTGGTGCTTTGTGCCTGGTCTGGTATTTAGTAGATTGTGCCAATGAGGAAATCTTTCTATTAGAACTGGAAAATTGCTTCTGTCAAGACCACTCAACAGGGGGAGATAGCTCTTCCTTGAAATGGGTCTCAATTTTTAAAAGACGAGTAATCTAATGTGGCATCTTGATAACATTTATCATGGAAAAAAAAGGATGGATATGTCCTAGTGCGAGAGGACGCAGGGTTTTGTATTTCCTTGTGCTGACTTGAGACGTGTCCCTAATGTGTTAAATGTGTTTAAAGCTGTCGAACATCCTTTTGTAGTTTCACTTGTCTTGATCAAAGAAAGCAAGATTGCCACTGCTCCCCAGCTAAGCATAACTTTGATTTACAAAATAAAATCAAAGCTTGCTCAGCTGCACCATTTTGGGAAAACTCATTACCACAGTACTGCGGGTGTAGTCTGCACATTCTCCAATTAGGCACACTAAATGTTTAATAAGCACAATGAATGTGCAAAATAAAATCTGCACCATGGGGCTTCTAACTGAGTTGTAGGAACTGTAACTCACTCAGTGGGTTACCTTTACCTTACAGAGAAAAAAAGTCCTTTGTAAAGGACTCAGGCATTCCTTTTGTAACCATTTTAATGGCCAATGCCTCCTGGTCAAGAGGTGGTCGCTGAATGGACTAATTCTGCAGGATTAGTCCTCTTTGGTGGTGATCCAGCCAGCCAAACAAATGTGACCTTATGGTGCAGAATCTGTGCCTCCACAACTACACACTGACTCCATAGGAGGGGGCAGTTCAGTCAAAGGATTAGTGGGAATCAACTATTCAGGCATACCCCACCTTTTACAGATCCTTTTCCTTGACTTTGAACGACTTGTTTAACAAAAATCACAGCACAAAAGGGGGGAACTGTTGGCGCAGCAAGTGAAATACCAGCCAAATGAAAAAAAGCGAGGAAACTCAGGGTAAGGTAAGCCTATAGACAGGAGAGCTAAGCAAACTCATAACATCCACCATTTGTGTGCCAGGGATGTGTTTTCACTCTCCAAGGGCCTAAACCAGAGTGCTAGGGGATAGGTGGACATGCTAGAGCTGGAAAACACAAAACCTGGGCTTCATGTGTGTCAGATAGCCTTTTGTTTCCAACAGGACTCAGTTCTGCAGGACTGCACAGCCAAATCAACAGTAAATCTATAGGATGGCCTGGTCTACAAGTTTACGTAGCATCTGACAAATGATACTCATGAAAAGATTATGTGGCTGCAGTGTAAAACAACAACTTTCCTCCTCTGTGCCACTAAAAACATGGTAATGATTCATCCCCAGTATGGTTTAAAGAAGCATTCTGATCGACTCTTTTAAACAGTTGGTTTCTGGTAGATATTTCCCTGGACAAATCCTCTGGAAACAGGACGCCATGCTTTTTGTGATGCATCCCCATTTATTGTTGCTAAAATGTTCGGCCTTTTTGAGGTGAATGAGTGGAAAAGATGGCATGGATGGATGGAGAATGAAACTAAATTGACTTTGACATGTCCACCTGGTGCATGTGTGCACACTGTACGACCCTACTGCAGGGATCTGTACAACTGAACAGTACTGTGATTTCCCTGAATGTTCCAACGTAAACAAACCAATCAGCCAATCAATAAACACAGCAAGCCCTGGGGTGCTGCTGAGCAACTAATAAACAGAACAAGAATGCGTGAGGCAGTAGCAGGCAGCAACAGAGAAGCTCTAATATCATTAAGAGAAAATCCACAGGAAGATGTGGCAGGGCTGCTCTTACTGTGTGACAGATACACGCTCACCCAGAATGTGCAGCATACAAACGCTGCAGCAACAGCTGAAAGATATGAGGTTGTCAAGAGTGATTACTTCAAGTGGAAATATAATTTCACATTAACTCTTCCAACCCAAGACTTCTTATTAAGCCACCAGTCTGCATTTCTTAACCATTTGATTAGATCCATACAGTAAATTGCTGAAGCACTCAGAGTATGTAGCTCCCCCGAGTCTGCACAATATGTCTGTTTGTGTTATTTTATTAACAGAACATGGTTTGGAAGTTTATCTAGAGCATAACATGGGTCAGAAATACAGATAGTGAGAGGCAATAATGTTGTTGTCCCAGATTTGTACAAGTATAAACTGTGCCATTAAATTCCCACCAACAAGGCAGTCATGGCCATCTCCACTTTTTAAGCTGCTATAGCTCCTCCTTTGAGTATCATCACATTTTGCAGCTTGTTTGGAGTATATGCATGCAGTGCCATCTACAACTGGTCTAAACTGCAACATATAGGCAGATGCAGGTGTAAAACCTGCCTGAAACAAAATAATCCAATAAAAAAAATTGGTGTGCACATCCTGATTAGAGAGTTATGAGGCAAATGTAATGCGCCATATATATATATATATATATATGCCATATATATACCATGTGATATATATATATATATATATATATATCACATGGTAGCGCTATTGCTCCTGGCTCCTACACTATATATTAATTGCCTATGATCTATTCGATCATCAAATTTAAATTAAAAGTGTGAAGTGGTTTTTGAGAAGCACAGAAATGTAGTGATTAGAAGATTAGAAGGTCCTGGGTTTGATTCCTGTTTGGCCTGTGGTCTTTCTGTGTTGAGCAGTTTGCATTTTCTCCTCATGCCTGTGTGGGTTTCCTCCCACAGTGCAAACATGCAGGCTGGCGTTAGACTAATTGGTGACTAAGGTGTGTGTGTGTGTGTGTGTGTGTGTGTGTGTGTGTGTGTTTGTCTCTGTGTGTCAACCATATTTCTCTATAAAGATATTTGCACCCTTGCTCCATATTCATTTCCTAATCACTGTTGCAACAATTAGATGACTATGATTTAACATCAGTGCTTAGCACCTCGTATCTCATTCACTTCCCACAAACCACAGGAGCTGTTAACATTACCAGCTTAATGACATGACTGGTAAAGATCACTGGGATCCCTCTAAGTCCCCCGTTCTCCAGGCTAAAGTCCTCTGACCATATTCTAATGCTTTCACTGTTAAAGCCCATTTATGACTGAAATGTGCTTAACATGTCTGTCATCGCTGCTGCTTTGTTAGCATCAGTTGAGCCAATTGAATGTGAAATGGCTTGCTGGGTGATGAAACCCCCGACAGTGTAATTTAAGGCTGAGGGATTTGGTGGTGGTGGACAGGTGGTTCCACTAGAGAGGCAGGGGCTCAGTACGGTCCCTTTGAAATCTCCTCAACTGGAAAATTTTTGAGACGACAAGAGGGCTACACTACAAATAACCAAGTCTTTCAATCTAATGCACTCTGCAACATTAATGAAAGCAACTCCCCATTTCAAAATTAATGAGTTGTTTCAAGGATATTTTTTAATTAATTTTTTTTTTTTAAAGAAAATTTGTCCTCTGAGCAGATTCTAATTCACTGAGGCAAATGATTTCAGATTTGTGTTTTCTGTGAAGTGTTTTCTACTGGAAAAATAAAATAATGGAGTCACTCAGAGTTTCATATGCTTTTGAGTGCCCTCCTGACTTTTCAGTTCAGTCTTTTAAAGCCTAGAGAATTACACTTGTTAGCATCGCTTAGCTTTCCAAACAATAGAGCAGAATAAATCATGGAGTGTTAAAATTGATGACACGGAGGTTTCACACAAACTGGCAAAAAATATCTTAGCACAATTACCATGAATTGAATAAACATGCCATGTGAGGGACGATGTATCCACCATGAAGATATGACACTGTGGCACAGTCTATACACTCATCCATGCCATTCCATAGCAGGTGAGTGGAGACTATGAGGGCAGGAGATCTAGCTGAGAAAATGCCAAAGAAACTCTTCTGACCCCTAAGTCTCACACAGATCAGTGAACACAGATATTATTTACTCCACATACACACGCAGACGACAGTTCTGTGTTCATGTACAAACAGATCAAACACGCAGCTTGAACACACACATACATAACCCGGCCTGTGAGTGCACTAATGATGTTACTGACATTGATGAAGTAGAGTACATGCTCAAGAAGGCGGCTAATGATGCTAATCATGGAGATATCACACTTTTGTCCCGGTAGCAAGCCGTCATGTCAGAGTCTCATTGAATAACTTGTCTGATGTGTTGTTTTAAATGTACACTTCCTGATTCAAACTGACTCAGACACTCAAACAGCAGAATACAAACACCATCTGCAACAAGTGGAGGGTTTCTGAGGTTATTTCCACTTCTCTAGAGCAGCCTGCTTTAGTTTTCAGGCCACCGTTCACACTTACTTACTGGAAGCATCCTCCTACATCTCCATTTGATACGTGAAGTTGAAGCAAGGAAACAGTTAAGCATACAGACTGCGAGTAAAGGAAGAAACAATATCAAAATATCCCTTTAAAGGGACATCTAACCCTTCCTTCAACTGTATATTAAAAGACTGAGGTCTTTTAGGTCTGAGGAAACACAACATGGTCCAACGTACTTGGGCAACAAAACATCTGACCCGTACATGACTGCTGGACATCTCATTCCATTCAGCCTTTCCACAAGATTTTGCCTGGTGGTTTCAGAGAACTTTCTCCCATCATCAGTTCATCCCAAAGGTTTTAGATTAGGGTTTAGAGGTCAGGGCTCTGGACAGGCCAGTTGCTTTATTTGCAACAAGATGTGGGAGAGGAAAGGACAGTCACCAAACTGATTTCAGATTTCCTTGCACGTTTATCATGGAAGTAGCAGACAGACTCTTACTTCATGGTAACTAAAAGAGTCTCGTTATGAAGGCAGAGAGAAAGAAAAACCTACAGCAAGAAGAAAGAAAATTTTAATTGGAAAATAGGCAAACTTGTTTTTATTGCAGGCTTTGGTTTCCAGCTCACTAACAGCCTTAAATATAATTTACCATCCTCCAGCTGATTGCAAATCTGGGATCTGGTTTCCTTTCTATATCTAAATATTAATAGTCTCCATTACACAAAAATGACTTTCATCTCCGACTCACATGCTGGGATTAGATTTTAATCAACGCATTAAATATGACTTTCTATTCCTGCAGATAGGGAAGGATGGCTCATAGTCTGATAAAGTCTTTGTTATCATAGAGACGCTGTAAGGGCATAAACAAAGAGACAGAGTGAGTGACACAATACAATGATGATAATCTGTCAAAGATCAATGCATCTATAAAAACTGCATTTATGATCTCCAACTCATTTGACTAAAGATTTAAACTGGTAATATGTTCAGAAACCCAATCGTCCTCAGTCTCAGTTGTTCCAAAATATCAGTATCCTCAGAATGATACAATCTGTTGTACGTTGGGCTGCCACCCTTACTCTAGTAATCAAACACATTTCTGTGAAGCATTTTGGCCAAGAAAAAGAACATTTTTTTCTTCAACTGTGACTAAAATGTTTTCACTTCACCTCATTTCCTTTTACTTTTACAAAGGAAACTCAGCATCTAAAAAACACAAAAAGAAAACCCACTGAATATCTACATGCACTGGGCAAAAAGGCACATTGTGATATTCAAAGTGAAAAGTGCTGCTGAATCTTTGTATCTGCTGCTTTTTATTCACAGTAAATTGAGCCTTTGCCTCACAGGTACAAACTGGAACATCTTTAAAAAGTGATTATGACTGTCCATAAAGCACCTCACAGAGATGATTTTAAAGAGCTTAACTTACTATGAGATCGAGCAGCCTTACCAGAATATTCACTTATTTTAAAGCTTGAAACATAAATATTTCCATGACTGAGAATGTTTCTTTAGCCTCTAACATGTTAAAACAAATTAAAGACCCAATCCTCCATAATGTGTTCACAAATGTTCTCCTTTAAGCTCCGCACCAAATGGCAACTACACCCAGGTGATATCAGTAAAGCCTGATTAGCCTGAAGACAGTGCTTCTGGTGGGGTATTTAAGCCAAAACCAGAGTGGGTTGTGGATTAATGTTTGATGCTCTGTGGCACAACATGGCTCAGCTAGTCATTTTTATTTTTATGCTCATGACACCAGCTGTTTCAAGAAGACACTTTTTTAGTGAAAAGCCAGGTTGTTACCAGCCAATGCCCAGGAAACCCAACTTTGGGGTGAAGTGAGTTGACTTTCAGTCTCACATTATTTCTATAGCTCTTTGTTTTTTCTGTTTCACTATTTATCACATCACAGTAGCCAAATTCAGGTCAAACAGCTAAAACTGGAACTGATGTAGTTTGAACTGAAGTGCACTTCACTTGCTCTTATCATTCTGGGTTACAAGGCTCAGAGTAGGGGTCAGTCAAGACTCAAGGGTTGTTGTGAAAGTTTTCCTATAAAACTCAACTTTGCACAACTTCAGTTGAAGTATCCAGTTCTTGGGCTCAATTTTCAGTCTGGATAAAGGTTCAAACATGAGCTCTTCATTCAGTAGTTAATTGGCAATAATGTTAAACTGGTTCAGTTATTTGTAGTTAATCAAACTTTTGACTCTAAAGATTTTCTTATTTTTTTCTTCCTGCTGCTGTTTCACCATAGTAATCCTGTGAGTAACACCCTGTGACTGTAACTGACACGACTGTCTCTCCAGAACTGCTCCTCTCCCTCATGAACTCCTGAACCTTGCTAAGCTGCCAGTGTCCTGGGACTGGAGGAATGTAAACGGCATCAACTTTGCCAGTATAACTCGTAACCAGCACATCCCTCAGTACTGTGGCTCCTGCTGGGCTCATGGCAGCACCAGTGCAATGGCAGGTGAGGCTTTTTCCTCTGTACAAGGCTTTGTGGCTTTTGCAGATGGTTCTGGTTTTACTTACACAAGTTTGAGTTAGTTTTGATGAAGCTGAATGTTAAAGTATCACTTATCAGCATCTGTTACTGTGGGATGCTGACTATGCAGGAACATTTCTCTAGTAGAGAGTAGCCCCAAGTGTTCATAACAAGGTCTTTGAAAGCTGTGTATGAGAGTATTCACTGTTTTTGAAGCTAAAACTACTGAGAGACCAAAAGTATTTCATTAACTTTTTTTTTTTAAAATGAATCTGGATCTTGTGCATTTGAACTGAAGTGGAAACTGACCTTTATTACAAGAACAGAATGATTAAAACTTTTGAAAAAATAACAGATGGGATTCTTGGTGACATAAAATCACTTGAGCCTTTCCAAAACTAATACTGCGTTTGTGGGTAATGTTTCTTTGCCTTGTAGATCGCATCAATATCAAGCGGAGAGGAACGTGGCCATCTGCATATCTGTCTGTCCAACATGTGGTTGCCTGTGCTGAGTCTGGCACCTGTCAAGGAGGGGACCATAAGGGGGTGTGGGAGTATGCCCACAAACATGGCATCCCTGATGAGACCTGCAACAACTACCAGGCAATCGACCAGCGTAAGAATAATCACCAGTGTAACTGTTTTCTTGATGCATTCCTGCATATGATGAGCATTTCAATTAGTTTTTCTCTGCAGAATGTGTACCATTCAATGCATGTGGGACTTGCACAACTTCAAAGAACTGCGGCAAAGTGCAGAACTACACTTTGTGGAAAGTGGGTGACTTTGGTGCCATTAGTGGACGGGATAACATGATGGCAGAAATCTATGCTCGAGGACCCATCAGGTTTTTAAAGCTGAAAGATTCGTTTTGAATGCAGTTGAAACCTTGAGTTTTCCTTCAGTAATGAGGCTGGTTAATCACTTCATATTTTCTACCACCAATGGCCACAAATGCAAAATCACATTTCTTTGTTCACATAATTTCAACTAAATCTCTTCCCTCAGCTGTGGGATCATGGCAACAGAGAAACTTGATGCGTATACTGGGGGTCTGTACTCGGAGTATGTCAAGACTCCTGCCATCAACCACATTGTGTCAGTGGCAGGCTGGGGAGTAGAAAATGGAACCGAATACTGGATTGTGCGTAACTCCTGGGGAGAGCCATGGGTGAGTCATCATAGCAACTTAACAGCCTTGGTTCATCTATGATTCAGAAGCTTTTAAACTTTGGCATTTAGAAATCTGATGTTGGAATGAAATCCAGTATGTGCACTTGACTTATAATCCAAATTACCTCCCTCTAGGGTGAGAAAGGCTGGCTCAGGATTGTGACAAGCGCCTACAAAGGAGGAAGTGGAAACCAGTACAATCTTGCTTTAGAGGAAGACTGCATGTATGGAGATATGATTGTGCCCTTAACTTATCAATAGATGTCATGGACTGTATTTAAACTATTACTGTTTAGTCAATCCCTAATTTTAAGACCCATGCTGTTTGTTACACCCTTGTCTTTTTACATGTTCACCCAATAAACTAAAATCATTAGACTCAGCTCAGAGCCTGTGGGTTAACTCTGCACCAAAATGGTTACTAACAGGAACATGGTTTTGCTTCATGAATGGGTTACATTTTGAAAATGTAGAGCTGGTGTCTTTAATTAACAAAGTGTATAAATAACTGCAGAAATTGGAACTTTCATTGGTGTGGTCAGTGGGCTTGTTCAAGCAGACTTCAGCTTTGACTTGTTTTGTACCTTTGACTGGGACAAAACTGATCAGTTTCTTATAGGGTTTATTCTCAGACCAAAGCTGGAAAAACAAAACTAACATTTTGTGCAGATGGATAGTTTGTGGCACTCAAAGTGACAGCGAAGTCAATTTTCATGGTGAGATGCTCTTAATGCCTTTTCTGTGCCGAAGTCCCATAAGGTTTTGTATACCTGAAACCACATGACCCATAAACCTGCGTTATGTTACTGCCGTATGCACACAAGGAAAGATACTTGTCTTTTATTTGCCAAAACATTGTAAAAATCACTTTCCTCAGGAGGAACCTTAAATGAATTTGCTCTGGATGTATTTTGACACTGATTCAAAATTGTTTTGCAGGAAAATATGGATCCACCTCACTTGTTGACTGACATGCTTTATTAGTTTCAATTCTGTCTTCTGGAGTAACATTCAGTCTAATCACCAGTTATCTACAGTGGCACACACAACAGTACAATGGCATCCTCTCAGTTTATATGCAATTATAAAAAGCCAGTTTTTGTGCTGGAGAACAAAAAAACTGAGCACTTGGATATTTTGTTCAGGGGATGCAACAATAATAAAAACGCATAAACACAAGCTGCTGTGCTTTGCTGCTGATATGGAAATGCGTCCCATTAACTGCAGTTTCCATTCAGCGTCTCTGGGGAGAACAAAGGATAATCAAACCTCATGCAGCACTGTTGACTTCAAGCTTCTGAAACAAGGAAAACCTTAAGCCTATAAAGCTGTGGCATGTCCGAGTGGAAGCCCACTACAAAAACAAATATTTAACATAATTTGGTTCATATTATGCGATCTAGCCCCCACCCTCGAGCAATCATTCACGTGAAATCAAATTTGTGCTCTGATTAAATTTCCTGCATGTTTTCTCATTTGCATAACCACAAACAGAGCTCTAATGGCTGTGAATGAAAACACATGGTAATCTTTGTCTGCGTCTCCAAAGGAACAGCCTCTCTGCTACGGAAAAAGTTGCTATAAAAAAAAATGCAGGTTACAAATGCACATGAATCATTTTCATACCGCATTTATCTTCATTACAGGGAAGTATATAGGGTATATGGAATTTACAATTCCTGCCAATATATTATGCATTTTACAGTGATCTGTATGTTCTATAAACATGAAGATGGAGGATGTGGTGGTTCTGAAATATATAAAAATAATGCTACTACCTTTGGTGCTGCTGAGGCCTGGATTATCAGCTTAAATAGAGTTGTCTACTCCTAAAGTATCCTTTAGCAGGGCATTGTAATGATTTATTCAAGGCAGCTGCCTCTGGCAGCAGTGCAGGAATATGTAGAAAGCTTCCCTGTATGTGTACTTTGTGTAATCCTTCCCCATGCATTCGCTTTTCCAAGGCCACTATTGAAACTTGCCTCCTGAAATATGTAGCAGAGAATAAAAGCTAACCAGAAAGCCACAGAACACATTCTGGTATTTAACAGAAAACTAAGATCTCTGATTTAGCTCACAGAGCTTACAAACTCCATATCTGATGTTAATGAATCAAACCATGCCCAAATGACACTTTCAAATTACAAGCAGTATGAGCCTATGCAGTAAGGATGAAAAGGCACTCAGATTTCTTTTCTTCATGCATTCTGCAATACCATCAATCATTCATTTGTCATGTCAGACATGAACTGAGCAGACTCTTCTCCATCAATGTGACAAATCTTGTTGTGTTTGCCCAAATACAAGCCCTGGATCACCGCACACAATGTGCTGATGATTATAATCATAATGGATGAAGCATCAGAGGAAGATTAGCTTTATGAGATGGTATAAATCACACATTATCATACCCCTACCTTCAGCAAAAGGCTCATCTGTGGTGATTTGCACTGCATAATACATCTAAAACACAAACAGCAAAAATAGATGTCTCATATTGCTAATGAGGCCATGCAAGAAATATGATTTGATTATTGAAAATAAAACGTCTTCCTCAGCCAGCTACTACTTTTCCTGATGATCTGTGTTATCAAGTAAAAAACACTTACACAACAATCATTCAGTCAGTGTGATTCCTAAATCGATTTACAGTCATAGCCACCCTGCTGATGGTATGCATCATTCCACTGTTAATCTCACTCCCTTGTCCAATATGCTCATGCAACCTTGAGGCGGCCACAGAATTAGCTTTAGTTAATGAATGATTATTAATCCCTCTTAGTCACAACAAAATTAAGGAATAATGTGGCCATGAATATTTCAGTTACACTGCAGCAACACAAGAATCCGCTGCTTGCACAATCTACCCTGGCTTATAAAAAAAAAAAGTGATTACATCCATTATTAATACTTCATCATAAAATTCATATTTTGCACTAACTGAATGGGGGCTCTGGAATGAAAATCCAATGAGCAGTCAATACTATTTCCAACTAACTTGCTGAACAGACAGAACAGAAAGAAATGGACTCTAAAACATCGAAGGTCATTGAACCATGCTTTTGTTCTGCTTTTATCACTCTGTCTCCTAAGGTTGTGCGTTCTTATTAGATCCCTTAAAAATAGATGCAGCCCTTCCAAGTCGGTGAGTTCCTGCAGCCTCCCCTAGAAGTTTTAATTAGAACACCAGTCACTCGTGTTATCGTTGTTTCAAGAGGGCCGTTTCCACATTCTTGAGCTCCCTACTTCATCACAGGATCAGAAGCTGCCAGTGAGTGGGCTCTTCAGGACGGCTGCCTCATATTCCATCTGGATTTTACCTCAAGAATCTAAACCTGGATTGTTTCCATTATTATTACTATGGCAAGCCAGTGTTCTGTAATTAAATTGGCAGGATTATTGCGGAGACATACATTATATTAAATTTATAGACGTAACAGGTCCATACTTAATGAAAACAAATGGTGCAAGACGTACTGGGATGTGCATCAGCATATATACAATGAGTTTTCCAGTTATGTACACCTGACAAGAACAGACATAGACTAGAAGTGGCCTCACAGTCCTTATAAAACAGCTTTTGGATGCTGAAAAACACCTTTTTACAATCATATCAGAAGGCCATGGCTTCAAGATGACTGTGAAAGATTGTTCTTTGGTGTTGTGTTTCAGATGAGAAGCCTATTTCACACCTCAGCCCACAACTGTTTTCAAGTAATGCTAAAGACAACATGGTATATTTTGTAAAAGTAATCTGTAGAACAGGAATTTTGTATCTATACGATGTGATACTGCTTTTCTTTTTTTTTTTTTTTGGCTTTATATAGTCATAGCTCTCAGGATGACACTAAAAGAGCCAGGAAAAATGTATAATTGAATCTATTCTTATCAAAATAGCATCATATCTCCTTCAGGATTGGGCAGGAGCCCTGTTTGGAACTCAGGTTACTTGTTTATAATGTTTTTTTTTTTTTTGTGTTCATTTTGCTCAGATTACAGATAGCAAGTCAATTCCAGAAATAGCTGCAATTATTGGCACTTAAACTTAATAAAACAGGACAAAAAGTAACACACGGTACATGGACAACAAAACCAACTTAAAACAGACTCACTTTAAAGAGCTGGTGTTGGTATTTCTGTCTTTATTTAAACACACTGGAGGTGAATTGAATTGTGTTACTGTTAATTGTGTACTTGTTACTCTGGGAAACCCATTGACCTTTTTGTAAACAGCTTTTAGTCTCAAACAAAAACTGTTGGCAGTGTGTCCTGTGGATCACGCCTAATAATTAGGACACCGCTTTTAATTTTTCAGGGCTGTTACAAACAAAACTGTGGCCACATCCTGCTCCGGTGTGTGAAAAGATGTACCGATTTGTGATTTGTATGAATTCATCAACAACAAAAGACCCTACACACGATAAATTGTACAGATTTCTCTTTAGACCTTCATCCAGATGTGCAGTTTAGCATCCAGGCTTTTAGTTGTAATTACATTTACTACATCTGTGCAGCTTTGTTGTGTGCTCCTCTCCTCCAATGGCCACTTCAGTTTACTAATGACAACTGGCTACTGGAACATCATGGTTGACATCATTACTGTAGGTTTTGTTTGGCACTCATTCATTCAGGGGAGGGAGGGGGTTCTTTTGGTTGAAATGAGCTGACCTGTAATTGCACTATGCTGCCCCCTGTTGACAACTGCTCTGCATGTCGTGTTTACATCATGCTCATGAGTACTGATGGGGTTTTTATTTTATGGGTTTTTCATGGCAGGACTGACAATATCACAACAACACACTCAGTTAATACACCCTTAGAGGTCTGTTTGCTTCTGTATAGTGCTCAATACTGCAAGTAAACAACAATGATAAACAGCTTGTACAGTTTCTGCAGGTTTGATTCTCTGTACTCAGAAGTTTTCAGTGGCAAACAGATTAATGTGCGGCCTGTGTGTGGGGCCATATCTCTGTAATAAACTCGCTTCAGTTTGTGTTGTAATGAAGATCATTTCTGTAGAGTGAAGTGAAAATAAAAAACACAAGGAAATGAGGACACATGGGGGCTTGGTTTACAGTTCTGTCTTATACTGATCAACTTCTAATATAACCGGATGCGTATGCACAGATTATTTCGTCCAGGACAAGAAGACGATGGCTGCACAGAACAAAGGGCCTTTGCTCGTGGCACACAAGGGGTTAATAGTTGGCGTTTACGGAATCCACGCACAAAGATTAACGACACTGGTTCACGAAACACGGGAAACTATAATGTGTTAAAAACCAAGGGCGAACAAAGAGCCACGCTGTCCTCACCGCATTGATCGGTGGCTCCACCACATTAACTAGTGAACGGCTTTGGACGTCAAATCATTCCTCCGCGCACTTGCCCAAACCAACAGCAATAACAACTTTTTATTGCCCGCATATCTAATCTGCAGAATGACGACTGGTTTCGACAAAGCTCCTGCCCACAAGAAAACAAGTCTGTCCAAATGTGGGTTTGAAGAAAGGGAGCCTGCTTTTATCTTATCAGAAACTTGGTTTTGAAGCGAAAGCGCCCCGCCCTCCTGGTCCTTATAACCAGAAAGCCTGTTTGCCGGACGCTCAAACATAACAGGAACACTGGAGACCACCTCGCTGTATATGAACCATTCCTGGAGACGAACTCTGGCTGCGCCGACTTTTTTGGATTACGCTGGTTGTTTCATCTTCTGACAGCAACAAACGACCAGAAGTGGCCATGGATTTTCTCAATCACAGCTATTTGAACGCGCGCAGCCCATATGACTATACTTTCAATTTTTGGAACGACTATCTTGGGCTGACGACTTTGGTTACGAAGAATAACAAGCTCAGCATGCCCCAGAACCCCAACTCCATCACCGAGTCCCTGAAAGCCACCCTGGGCTTAGACGACTCCCCGACGTGTCCGTGCGTAATCGCGAGCGGCATTGGAGAGAGCGGCCACCTGGACTGTTGCTGCCCGTCCGGGAGCCCTCCGCCGGCCTCCATCCTGGACTTAAAAGAGCGTTTCTCGATACTGAGCCCCTTCCAAAACCAGCTCGGCGTCCAGCTACCGGAGCGGGAGGTGGGGTTTGGTGGAAGCTTCGCGGGGTTTGATCTGTTCGGGATGGAGAGGAAGATGCGCAAACCTGCTTCCAGGAGCAAGCAAGAACCCAAAATCTGCGTCTTCTGCCGAAATAACGGAGCGCCCGAGGAGGTGTACGGATCCCACGTCCTGAAGACTCCGGACGGGAGGGTGGTGTGCCCGATTCTGAGGGCTTATACCTGTCCCCTTTGCAGTGCCAACGGGGACAATGCCCACACGATAAAATACTGCCCACTGTCAAAAGACCAGCCATCCCAGCGACCGCTGAAGGGAGGCAGGGCTGTGGGTGGGAAGAGGATGAAAATATTCTAAATATAAAGACTAAAGTTAATTGAATTGCACTGAACAATTTCCAGACGACTGTTTTGATTTTGACTCAAGCTTTTATCCCAGTTTCAGAAACATATTGATTTTACCCCCCTCACCCTAAGATCGCTTATATTTTTATAGTTCCTTTCTCCTCATAGAATAATTTTATGCTTTATACATCGGATTTATTTTTCTTTCTAGTTTGTAGTCATTTGAGCGCGTGCATATAAATATATATATATACACCTATGTATCAATAATTGAAAAGTGTGAATGCGTTTTTAGAAGTATTTTAGTCATGTAGGGAAACACACTGACATTGGCAAAGGGGATGAATGTCATATTTCTAGGTATTTTTGTACATTGAGCTAAGCTCGCTATGTTTTTCTTTCTCCTCTTAGAAAACCAAAGTTATGTTTGCCATTAGAGAAGCTCAAGAATGTGTCAATGAGTACTTGTGTGCATCTGACTGGAGGAGGAGCTCTTTGATCCCATCTGCCTGCCTAAATACTCCACAACATATTTTGCAACTTGCTCTAAAAGTTGATATTCAATCTGCCAGGCAGGAATAGAAAAGACAATGCGGCCTGTGTTTAGGGCTCATATTCTCTGGGGGACGCTCAATTGTTGCCAAGCCAAACCTCTTCTCCAGTCGTAAGTGATGAGAAAGTTGTCTGACATTGCAAGCAGTCAGAAATACAATACTAGCCTACATATTTTATGTTTACATTCCCAAGTAGGGGTGACACACTGGATTCTGTTTCTCTGTTTTTTTCTCTGTTTTTTTTTTTTGCCCTGAAATTGTCTTCACCAGAGAGTCTCCAGGACACGGCTGCTCTGCAGTAAACAGTGGAGTTAGTCCCATTTACCTTTCACCCTGTGTCTCGGGGTGAAAAAGAGCAAATGAATGTTAGCAAACAACATGCTATCACATTACATACTGAAGAATCCCAAAAAAAAAAAAAAAAATACAAAAAAATACAAAAAAAAAACATGCAAAAACGTTGCGAATGTATGATTGAAGGTGTCACTTGCAGGACTGCACATTTCTGACAGTTTTGTTTACCAAAGGAATACAGTTGCATTGGTGAAAAATGGAGAGATTTGCTGTATTGTACATAAAGTGATGTTTATTCAGTATTTTAACATTACAAGTGACTTCAGAGGGTGCTACCTCAAGAGGATTTTGTACTTACATGATAAATGTCAACAGCAGTTTATTGATATAGTGCTGCCATTTATAATAAGGGTTTTGATAGTATTTTTGATCTTTGTATAACATAATTGTATTTTCATTTTGTTGCATTTAACATTATGGAAGTGAATTTCCAAGAAGCTATAAGCATTGCTCACCAAAAGGTGATTGTCTGTAAATAACGATTATACCCATACTTTTTAAAATTTAGTTGTTCAATGTTACATTTCTTGAGAGTGTGCAAGAGAGCGGATATTGAAAAAGGCTGACGAAATTTGCCACTTTTAACAGAGGTTTTTTGATTAAATGTATAAGAGAAAAAGAAAACACTGTTGAACTTTGTTATTTATATTTTACCACAATTTCCTGTATGCTGCTGTGCAGAATAACAACATATGAATTCACTAGAGAAATAAAAACTTATCAAATATTTGGAGCTATGTGGTTCTTTCATTGGTTTATTAACTCACTGGGCGTATAAACTCTTTTGAACCAGTTGAGGAAGAGTCTCAAATTACTCTTTAACTGATTGATTTAATGATTTGCAGATGGACTGATCAAATTAAGCAGCAGAAATATATTTACAAAAATGATTCTGGTGCTGTAATTGGACTGCCAGCTGACTGCCTCACAGACTGCACGTGCATTAAGCTTTGAGCCAAGTGCATATGCTGTAATTTCACATTCAATTTGGGATAAACGTCCCTTTAACCTTTGCTTTTGGACTTTTGCTGCTCTCGAATCTTAAAGATTTGTCTCTGAAGGACAAACACAGTGCCATGGTTGTTTGAGGTTGTTTAGGGAGGTCTGCCCACACAAGAATGTCTTGGCTAATGCCTCACCATTCAAACAGATCATGTTTGCACTGAAGTGGATTGAATAGCTGGCCCTCCCGGCCTTCTCTGCCTGCCATCTGTGGAATGGCTGCAGCAGACATATTGAGAGGCTCGAATGCTGTTTTTAAAAAAAAAAAACAAAAAAAAAAAGCTTTGCTGCTTGTAGTTTTTTGGGAAGAAGAAGTTGAGCTGTACACAGTTGTGCAGTCGAATGTGCTG
The DNA here is from genome assembly GCF_900324485.2 of Mastacembelus armatus. Lineage (NCBI taxonomy): Eukaryota > Metazoa > Chordata > Actinopteri > Synbranchiformes > Mastacembelidae > Mastacembelus > Mastacembelus armatus. The sequence goes on along the minus strand of NC_046642.1, from coordinate 4,168,877 downwards.
GTGAATTGCTGCAACAGCTTGATTTGATACAAATGTCCCACAAATGAAGGAAACAATGAATGCATTCAAACCATGATGACTTCATGAATGGCTTTACTGTCTGCGGGTCCGACTCACCAGCAAAACAACCTCAGACATTCATAATTTCTGCTGAGGCTAAGCATACAGTACCAAACCATATCAAGAAGCCTGTATATACATTAGCCTGAAGCATCCAGATGGTGTCATCCACACCTTGGCTACTCCTCTCTCCCTGTTCCCCCTCCTCTGTTTTCATGCTCCTCTCTCCAGCTGAGGCTGTGGCATTAAAAATGGATGACTACTAAGTGCAACAGGGATTTATCTCTGTGAGAACAGTGGTGAAAAAGCCTGGCAGGCTAGCATTTCAGGCAAACACAGCTAACAGGTCTTATTCCCTCTACGCCACAGCTTCCATTAGCTGCTCTGCAGACAGGGCCCATATAATCGAGTTAGTTGCACCATTTATGAGATATGTATCTTTCATGATCATATAATATGTCTTAGCTGGCTGGTTTTTAACCATCTCTCTGCAGAACTTGATGGTCAGAGTAATGTGTGGTAGGTTCGTTTTAAGATGAGCGGTAAAGCCGGATGATATTTTTTTTAAAAAAACAAGAGGAGGGAGGAAAAGGTGTTAATTAAGGGACAGTGTTATCTGGAGTTGACGCAGAGAAGTTATCACCAAGAATGAGGGAAGAGGATCTCGCTCTGGCAGGTGATTAAGATTTAGCTTTTGCTCAGCAGCAGCAGTTAGTCTTTGCTGTTAATGTGATTTAGGGAATACATTAATCCACACTGCTCCTCATCATGGGGGCTACATTGAATGTTTCCTGGTTAAACTGCTGTATTTACTGTACAGCAGATCAGTGGTCCCCAAGCCTTTTGTCTGTACTACAGCAGTCCTATCAGATGGGCCCAAGTACTCCTGCCATGTATTGTTTTGATACAAGGGGTGTCTTCATGGATTTGCTCAATAACATTTCACCTCAGAGAAAACACAATGGCTGTGGTTGATTCATGGCTGCACCTGTGAGTCCGTTCATGATAAAGCTTCTATTTTTTCAACTTATCTGAGCCACTCTTGTGTGGTTCAAGTGCCCTGCTTGGGAATTAGAAGATGTCGTATGACCTTTTCTGGACCTCAGGTCACTGTTGAGAACTAAAGGTCAAAATTTTCACATTTCTCCCACTATGAAAGGTTATGGTAATCCATGTGTATGCTGTATGCCTTCTTCTAGTATGCTGTGTTTCCATCCCAAAATGAAAATGCAAAAAAATTAGAACAAATTCTTCTTAGCTGACAAACAACTCATTTAACCTCTTCATTCAATAGAGATGAGGTATTCAAACTAATCACCCCAGTTCTCCAGGCAAGACTAAGTAAACACTGAAATGACTTGGCTAAATGACATAATAGTCCATTTGCATAGTGTCCTTCTCATTCATTGACCCACATGACACCAGTGTGGAAGGCTGATAATAAGTTACAGATCTGCAGAACTCATTTATGGGTCCCATCATTTCCCAGAATGCGCTCGTAATAAAGATGCTCCTGTCGCCTAGCAACTCGTAGAGATAAAATTGGACAGCAGCTGAGCATGAAAGTCATTCCACAGAGCGAAGAGGATACCATCTTCAGCCCTCACGTTAGATGGCTTATTGGTGAAGGTTTGATTTTTAAATTGGATGAAAAAATAAATAAATTAAAAATTAAAAAAGGTTTTGATCTGAAAGTATGTTCAACTCATTACCACCCCCTGTGGTGATAATGTGTATTACAAAAACAGCACCTGTTTTGTCATACGTCTCACAGTATATTTAGAGTTATTGGAAGCCACTGGGTTGGAAGGAATCAAGATGACAGGTATGATGATATTGAAATTTCTGTCAACAGGGCTGTGGTGACCATTTTCTGGTTGTTGCGATAAGGACTCTGTCCCTCTGAGGGGAGATTACAGCTTTGATGCTGTAATTGAAATTTCACAAAGAATTTATTTGAAACCAAAACTCATTGCTGTTTAAGTGAAGGAGACAGGTTATTAAGTTTCTTTCACAGCATGCTCAGCTTTTTCTCTCTGTGGCTTTTTCACTGGTGCGAATGTACTGTCAGTTGAAATAATCCTCCAGGTCACTGGGGTATATCAACACAGCGAAGGCAACTTTAATTAACTTACTGAGTATTGGGTATTTTATTTATAATGTATTTTCTTAAAAAGTTGTTGTGTATTTAAAACAAATGCTTGTCTTTCTGTCTTCAGTCAACAGCTCTCAGTTTATCCAGTATTACTGCTATATTCTTAGACACGTAACAAAAATAGAAAGACAGCGGGGGGCTTGTTTTCTGTTTATATCTGTGCCTCTCAGTTTATTAATAGTTTCTAAAATCAGAAGTTCCATTTCCTCCAGACGTCATCTCCCAAACAATGCATTCTCATTTTTGATAATAGCTTTCTACAGCCTGTGTACTCTGTTTCTTAATCCCTACATTTTCATTTTAAAGATACAAAACTGTATCAGTGTTTCTGTGCACAACTGCCACCATTCAGCTTGTGCCAGTGTTATTTATGGCTACATCTCCCTGGACAGACAGAGTCATGGCTATTTAACATAACAGAAGATATGAACGTTACCTCACCTTGCCAGTACAGCAGCAGACTAAAACAGAGATTACGCCAATTTCACACATTTCAGAGCATCAGTGCATTATCAAATAGTGATTTCATTTGTTCAACACTGAAGGTCAGTGCTTTCACCACCTCAGTAGAAAAGTGATGTTTTACTCTTTAAAGCTTAAATTGACACCTGAGCACATTGTGAGGTTCCATGTGTGAAATTTGTAGCTTGCACTACACGACTTTGTGAAGGTTTACCATGGTGTGTATGAATTTTAGGTATTTGGTTTGTTGAGTTGCCTGTTTAACATCATGCCATAGACAGCAGCTGTCTACAGTGAATATCTGAAAGGTCTAATGGACACAGCATTACCAGACGAATTAGTTTCTAGATGAGATTTAAAAAAAAAAAAAAAAAAAAAAAAAAAAAAAAAAGTTCTGCAATTTACCACATCCAGTGTTTCTTTGAGTCATAATGTAAAAATCTTTTAATTAAAGGGCGGCGTTATCATTTGGGTGACTCAGAGGAACCAGGATCCCCTCTGGCAGGTGGTAAAAACTAATGCGCTGCAGCAGTAGTTAGTCTTTGCTGTTAATGTGACTGAGAAGATTTTATAATTCACACATCACCACATAATGGCTGCTGCCTGAAACACTCTGCTTAATGTGCTGTAGTTACTGTACTGCACAGTTGGCAAAATGAATTTAACTTCAAGGGACTTGTGGTTTTCTTGCTGCACCTTTCAGAGAGATCAGGTGTCACTTTTACATTTAAAGAACGAAACTCACTTTCGTCAGACCATCAGCTAATTGTGTTGTCAATGTGGACTGTCTCAGCATATATACTGCTACAGTCAAAGCGCCTGGTTTTTCACTGACATGTATGATGACAATGTTTAAGTTACAGATCCCATTCATTTCCCAGAATACACTTGCAACGAGGATGTTCCTGTCGCCTAGCAACTCCTGGAGATAAAAACTAGAGGGCAGCCAAGCATGAAAGCAATAGAGCTAAGGGGATACCGTCTTTAGCCCTCCCATTATGACCAAGTGGTGATTTGGTGCCACTTATCTGCTCCAAACCTGGGAAATATTCGATCTGCCTGCAAATACTATTTAAAGATTGATATTACATATCAGCCTTTCCGGATATGTCTGTATGTCTGGAAAGACTGATATGGACATTATGTTGTGTAGTGGAAAAAAGGCCCAGGTGTAAGAGATTGATTACTTGTGTTATCTAACTGACCTAACTGAGCACTCAGTGTGAGTTCAACTTCGGTTCACTGCTTTTGTTCTATCATCCATTCTGGCCTGAGCAATAAAATGTTATTATAGCGTATGGAAGATGCCACATTAGCACCAGAGATGTCCATGTCAGAATCACTTCAGCTGGTGCAGGACAAAGCTGGTCACCTCCCAGTGGATCTTTTTTAGGTCAAACATTTGGACATGTGATTGCAGGAAAAGCACAAATGAAAAAAATTCAGGCAACGACAGCTCAGTATCATCAAGTGTCCCAGTAAGCCATGGCAGTGAGCCAGCAGGTACAATAGACGGACCCCAAAACTGACTTGGCTAAATGAAATGCAGCTCTTTTTATTGATTACATCTATGCTTTTTATATGACGTGTCTAAATGTCTGCTGTGAAGAAGGTCCACGGCTCCACCCAGTTTCCACCTGAGCAATTTCTTAGCAGCCTGAATACATAAAGTCACCAGTGATATATGAGCTCGAAACAGAAAAACACCCAGCACTATACGTTTGTTTTCCCGTCTCTTTTATCATCTTTACTTTGCACAAACAAACTTTAGATTCTCACATCTCAACCTCAGTACAGCAACTAAGATGCTGCATGTTGTTACTTCTTGCTCTGTGCTTTGGCTGAATAGGTTTTGGAGTGATGTTTGCAGAAAAATACAGCCTATTTTCCATACACAAATAATACAGACTATTTTCCGAAGCACAATTTGTCTTCATTCGTATATACTTAATTCCAGTAGACAAAATGCTCATTAAAAATGGCCCACGGTTGTTTTTTGTGTTGCTACATTGATCACCGTCCAAGTGCTAAATTGAGTAAATTGATCTGTTTTCTATCTTCTCTTATTTAATAATGCAGTGGATTAAAACTGCCAGAGGGCGGTCTTTTCCACTCACTCAAGGTTTTTTTCTTTCTGGTTGGAACTGATGAAACTACTATTATAGTTTCAGGCAAACCAACAAGATTTATTTCTCTGTAGGTGGGAGAAAACAATAGCAGCCGGACTTGTGGTTTGACCAAACTGTAAACTGAACTGTCTCCTGTTGTAGTGGCTGCTTTTTTTCTGCAAACTGCTGTTCCTGAATGTTTGGAAGCAGAGCCATACGTACGGTAAGCCTTTACTACCAACGTATCAAGAAACGTGAACCCAAATATGACACTATTGTGAGTCACCAACAGTTCTGGAAAATGTGTGACCTTCTAAACTATAGAGAAAGTCTTTTGGTGGATGACGCCTTTTAGAATTTATCTCCCTAGTTTGAGGTTTAGCTGATTTTTCTCAAATATCAAAGTGAAATCATTGTGCTTAAGGTTGTAAAGTTACTTTTATCTGTTTCTGTCTCTAAGCATGAAGCATCATGTAGCAGGCTGAAGCTGTTGAGCTGTGAAAGGCCGTACAAGTCTCTTGAACTCAGATATACTTAGAAGACATTCACGTTTCATACAGGTACTAAAGTAAGGACAGATTTCAGCAGACACTGTACTCCATTTGCTTTTGTAAACACACAACAGGTGCTGCTAAGAAGAGGCTCATTCATTGACGGGGTCACAGGAACAGCTCGGCCCAACGATCCAGTCACTCTGGTGAGCTGCACAGTTAATGTGTTTTTTTCAGTGGGAAAATTCCAGTGCTGCAACGGGTCCCATGTGGTTGTGGTTTGGGTGAGAGGCACAGTAATGCGTTTGTGACGCAAGAGGGAGGAAATTGCAGACGCTTCCTGCACAACTGTGCTTTTGTACCACTTCCAGGTGGATACTTTGCCAGGCTGCAGCAAATGAGGCCTCTACAGCTCTGACTGGAGAGAAGGAAGAAGGTGCAACAGCGCAGCCTGCTGGCTGGAAGAGATAACTCTTCTGGTAAAACCAATCCTCCTCCGCTTCCAAAGAAACTACTGACGCAACAGAATCTTCTGAGGTATATGTCATACACACAGATATTAAATCTTTATCCAGAAGGGCAGCTGTATTCAGTGAGTGGCACATAAACAGGATCTGGGGAGTATTTAACAGTTCAAGTTTAACATTCAATGTCACTTTCTTACCTAAATGTTTCAAAGATGTGTGTTGGTTTTTCATTCAAATGACCATAAAATGTCCAATGCACTGTCTGCTGATAATCACAGGTTCAAGAAGAACTGGAGAAAGTCATAACTGATCCATCGTGGCAGCCTGATCATCACCGTGTCAATCATGAGCCTGCACTGTACTTTTTTCCACTTCAACGTCACATTAAACTCAGAAAAAAACAGTCCTAGCAGGATAAACAGGACAATTCTACTAGTTTTTCCACATTACCTTTTCACATATATCTGACAAGCATGTACAATGCAAACTGGCTGATATTTCTGTGTGGAGTTTGCATGTTCTCCCTGTGCTTGTGTGGGTTTTCTCCAGGTACTCTGGTTTCCTCCCACAGTCCAAAAACATGTATGTCAGGTTGATTGGTGACTCTAAATTGCCCATAGGAGTGAGTGTGAGTGTGTGAGGTTGTTTGTCTCTATGTGGCCCTGTGATGGACTGGGGACCTGTCCAGGGTGTACCCCTGCCTTTCACCCAAAGAGAGCTGGGATAGGCTCCATCTGATCCCTGTGACCCTGGTTAGGAATAAGTGGGTATAGAAAACGGATGGATCGATGGATTTTGCTGTTAGTTATTCACCACCTTTCATCCCAGTTTCTAGCCTTCGTCAATACAAATGCATCAGTGAAATCTGTGTGATTCTGAGAGTTTGGGTTATCAAATCTGAATTTCTAAAATAGACAAGTGTTTTTGCTACATCGATGAGGCTGCAGAGAACATGCAGCACAAAGAAGGCTGAGGTTCACATTAAAATTCCTTTCACATTTTGTGATACAGATCATTTCTCTTCAGAGTAAGAAATGTTTAAAACATTTTAGACATCTCACCCCAAAGGACCAAATCTACCAAACTCTGTAAACAAATTAGTGAATGGCTGTATGAATTAATTTGAATATCTGACAGTAGTGCACTACACGGACTGTGCTGTAGTATATCTTGGCCCATTACAGCTGTCTTCTGTAATAAGAATAAAATAAAAGATTTTTGAGCATCTAAGACAACAGAAGGTGGGAGAGTGAAGTAACCATGCAGGGGTGCAATGCTCGACTTTGACTTAATGAAAATCAATCAAAACACAGGCGTTTGCTGAGAATAAGGTTCTAGTGTACAAACAGCAAACTGTTTCAAAACGCAGTTTGTGCTGTACTGATCAGCTGAAGTTACTTTATGCTCAGTATGTTTTATCAGGATGAAAGAAGGTCCATGTTTCATGGTGTAACTGTGCTAGGTTTCTAAAACAAAGCAGCTTTGCTTATTAAACTACAGCGGTTAAACCATGACACTGCTGATACCAAGCTTTCTCCAAAATACAGGATATAGAAAACAAAAACAACATATCAACATTCTTCTTCTCATTTCATCTGGTTTTAATCAATGGGGCATTCTGCTCAGTAAAAACAGCCAGTCAGAAACTGCCATCTGCCCTAATATACTTTAGTCCAAACTGTGCTTTTTCTTCATAATTAACACACACAACATTTCCCATCTGGCTCAACCACAGCTAATGCTTCCCATCTGCTACAGTATATTTTCATTTTAGTTCTTTCTGACTTCCATTACAATCTCGCCCAAATGACCCTAGTGGCCTCTATATGCACATAACGAGTCTCTCAGTGTAAAACCTGTCCTCCTATGGCCCACAGTCACCTCTACAGGTCTGTCAACACAATGTAAAGGTTTACAGCAGCTGATGAAGTCACAACTCTCAGCATCAAACACAAAGCAGTGTCATCAGGTCACTGCAGAGTGATTGACAAACTGTCCATGGACACACAGAAGCTTTGCTGCCTCTAACAAAGGAACCCAAGGTCTGTTTTTAATCTCTGGCACCATCTGGTGTTTGATTGTGGACACTGAATATATATATAAAAAATATATATATTTTTACACCCGAGGACCCAAAAACAAACTTTTATAAAACGCCAAAACTTTAAGGACAATTAACAGCTGTCCAGTGGGTCCATGAATCCTACACTAATATTGTTTTAGACTAATTCACCATCTCATTTTTACCGGTCTAAAGCATTTTAAATACTGAGATCACAGAAAAATCAATTCCCCACTTCTCGATAAACATGCGCAGTAAATTCTAATTTCTTACCTTTGCAGATTGAACAGCCAGACACAACAAACACAAGATGTCCAGGCTTTCGGTCCCACTGCGTGTTATCCTTCAGACAAATCCATACACCCACCACGCTGGGGTCTGTTTCCCGACAGTCCAAGTCTCCATGTGGTCTTCACACCGAGTGCACTTGCAGTATTAGAAGGCAAAGGTGGTTCAGGGGTGAAGGATTGCAGGTGTATAGGAGTGTCAGGCAGGTGTGCTGCGTCCTCATTCGTCTTTCCAGCCCGAGAAGATAAACAGTGAACACCGACAGCAGGAAACGACCTGCTTTTTTTCATTGTGCAACGCTGATTTCGACCCGGACACGCACATGCCAACCTTGAAATCAACCACACCTGACACAGGTGGGAGAGTACCGCCGTTTTGTTTGAACTCCGCCTGAACAGCGACGTGATTGGTCAACGTCGGATGACGTCAGGGCGCGTTGGCGAAAAAGCTGAATCAGATCCATTTTAGTTGATTTATAGTTTTAGACCATACGACTATACGGTCACATGCTGTATTTCCATTCAAATCATAAACGAAAAAATAAATATTTTACCAGTGCCCTGTAGGTTTGTTTCAATATAAATGTAAAGTGTTACCTTTCAAAATGCACATGGATGTATTGCTTGGACTTAAGATTAGTTCTTTTGATTACTTTGTGTAACCATTTGGGGATTTGTGCACACAAACTGTGCACATGTGAAGGCAGTATCCAAAGCTTTCTTCTATTGCTGTGATTATTTATTTGTTTGTTTGTTTGCTGTTTCTTGTAGGCCCACACTGGACTTGGCTTTATCAGTAATATGAAGCCTGGAAAGCCATCCCGACTCAGTGAGGTGAGATGACACACAGTGATGACTGTAATAGTCTATGTTCAGACAGAAAGTTGCTCATCTGGATTGACAGCAAAGAATGTGGATAGATGAGAGATCAAATATATTTTCTCTTCTGCTTCAATATGACACAGCCCACCTGTGCAAACCTCCGAGTGTCCAACTTCTCAAGGTGTGAATATGTGAAACAGTTTGAATGTTGCTGGAATATAATGAGCATGCTCAGTAATGTCTCAGTTGGCTGTTAATTAAAACCACCACTGGGGATTGTTTGAAATAAAACAGCTGTATCAAATACACATGAAGAGGGAAATCAGGCTTTCTTTTATTCCCCAGCCAAACTCTGACATCTGAAAGCAGCAGGCAATAACCTAATAATGTGTTTGAGACTGGGTCTTTATTGTGTCTGTGTGTGTCGTACAAAACAAAAAGCCAAACACAGGATCATCGGTTCAATCTAATGCAAACATTTTGTTAGACTCCATTAAACTATGGACACGAAACAATAATAGTTGCATGTCACTGACAATGGATACATTTATTATACTGTATGTTTACAGTGGGCTACACCTCGACTCATTTTACAGTAACAGCTTCCAAAATCCTAAAGCACTAAACTAGATGCATTTATAGTAAAGTCATAAATCAGAACTTCAAATCTGCATCAGTGAATAACCCCTCATTTTATTATAATAACTTACTGCTAACCCAGTTTTAGAGTTGTTCTGATTTTCCCCTTAGATTTTGAGAGGCATTACAGTAAAGTGTAATCTCACTAGTCACCACAAGATGTCAGTCTTATACAACCTTCAAGAAAGAAACAACTTCTGTATTCATGAGAAACGTGCTCAGGAAAAAGGACAGGATGGAGTATCACAGTGGGCAAATGCAGATTGGCTCTGTTTCATAAAACAATATGTACAGAGATGTGCACATTCTCATGTACAGAGGTACACAAACCAGTTGTTACCTCTCATTCCTCAGTATTGGCTCATTACATTACTCCCATTTTAATTTGACTTCAAGTATTCGTCATCATTACTGTACTTTCTTAAATCTGATTTACTTACATTTTAAAAGTTAAAAGAGACATAGAGAAACAAACAGTTTAGGATGAATAGTATGTAGTTATGACAATATTCAGAAAATTAAATATAAATGACAACGTTAAGGTTTACACACACACAAAAAACGTTTTAGCATTAGGAAATACTTCTTATCTATGTTCTGAAATAAAACCTGTACATCGGGGGTTAATTTGATACTGCAGGGAAAATGCATCTATGTGAAACATTAAGAGACCAAAACACAATAGTGCAGAGTCAGATTCCATCCAGTGAAGTTTGTTAAATATTTTCATGTCCGCTGTAGTATACAGATTTCTTTTTATAAAGCTGAGAAATGTTGTTGGACTTGTCATGTTAATAAATGTGGATAATTTCAAAATAGACTGTGTCTGGTCCTTACTGGCTGAATCCTCAGACCAAACCATCTGTTCTGTTCCTTCTGTTTTACTTGCCTGACTTAACTCACCACAGCCAGGAGGACCCATATCATTTCCAAAGGAATTTAACCATTCACAGCCTCTAAAACTCCACCTACCTCTAAATAATAGCAGTTTTTATAGCCGCACTCACTCACACACACACATACACACCCTTCATTGAATGTTAATGCAATATGGTCGCAGCCTGGCCAGGGGTGGGGATTGACTTGTTTCCAAACACTTAATTCAATTTGTCATCGCCATTCAGGGAGGCTCAAGTGGTCTAATTTGTGTTAATGAGGGGTAATAAAGTCATAGCCCCCTATATTACTGCCAGGGGGGCGTAAGTAAGTGTGTGTGTTCAGAGTGTGTGTGTGTGTGTGTATGTGTGGAAATGGGGGTTGTAGGTATGCTATTGACTTGCTTTGGTCTCAGGCGGCCTGCCTGGCTGCTCTCCTTCTTGTGTGCCGCCCATCAGGACACCACCACCCCCTTTCTCCCTATTGTACCCCTAATTAGATCGCTTTTGTTGGGCTAATGCTGCCGCCATCTGGTCGGCCGTCCGGGGCTGTTGGCCGCAGGGTTGAGGTAGGGAACCCAGAAGGAAGAGTGTCAGTGGTGAGGCAGCCCTTCTTCTCCCAGCCTCCTCTCTGCCCTCCCCTTTTTCAAAGCCTCTGGCCTGGACCATCTTCCCCCTCTGGCTGACACCACAAGGACCCTTTCACACTTGAAGGAATTAGTGAAAGATTGATGTTTCCCTGTCTCTCCGTCAGTGTGAGAGGGTGTAGCGACAGTGGTGAGACTTTCTCCCAGCAGCCATCGTATTGTGTTCCCTATCCAGACTACAAGAGTGCGTGTTTCAGCAGGCAGATAAAATATCAGTCTAAAAGATTAGGAGTTGTAAATTTGAGCAGCTTGGGGGTAAAATATCCACTAGCATAAGGCTGTGGTCTCAGTGGGCATGTGTCAGGTGTGGAAATGAGGGAATGTGTTGCAGGTGGGACTGAAAATATAAAGTTAATTGATTCAGTAAGCATCTGTAATGAACTGCAGATAAAGATGCCCTAAGTGTTTATTCTTGTAATTTTGCAGAAAAAAGTAAACGTAAGATGCAGATAGTGAACTTGTGTACTTTAATTTACTGAATTCACCAGGTAACTGTTTCAGTGTTTAATTGGAGAGGGCAGGAAAGCTTGATGCCTACAATCAGCTGTTTTCACAGACTAAATAAAACACACTGGAAAGACCAAAACCAGACATGTTTACAAATGCAGATGCTTTAATAACATTACCTGCTGTAACGTCAAATATAAGCATTCATACTGCACTACATAATCAGACATACTGGTCATGCATATTCACTTTTTATATCCATATGTGTTAACAGTTTATTCCCACATTTAAAATCTAAACATATAAATATAAACCAGTAAAATAAACATGTATCAGGGCAAGATATGTGACCTTTCCAAATAATTGATGTTGTACATGAATCATCTTGATAAGCAGATATACAGTAGATAATGGATGGAAAGGGTTCAGAGGTAAATAGCAGCTGTCCACTTAAAATACTGTTAATTGCTGAGTAGTGTTGGAAAAGAGACACACAAATCACTGTATGCCAAACATTTGTCATCTCCCTTCATCACTAGTATTGATCATTAGTCTCTTTCATCATATGTTATGGTCATTTGTGGCTATGGGATTGTAGCTTTCATGCATATAATGAAAAGGGGAATGATGAGCCAGAACATCCCATAGTTTAACAGATCATCTCTGCTGTGGAAGAGCACAGATCACCTGAGGAGGGAAGAAAATCTCCTCAATGAGGATATTTTCTCAGTGTCACTCGACTTGTCTTGTCAATCAGTGTGTTTGCTTTGTTAATAATGTTTGTGTTGGGCCCTGTGCATGTGTGAACGTGTGTGTTTATGTGTGTGTGTTGGGGGGTTGTTAAGATTGTGTTATTGATGTCTTGACTCACCCTGCCTCTCTCTCTTTCAAGTGGAGAGTACAACCCTTACATGACCCTGAGCAGTTGGCTGACTGTGCCTCCTTCACGCCTCTTTCAATCCACCCAGAACAACATCGTCCATCTGCCCCCCCGACAGGCCAGGACTCAGGCGGCCGTGTGGCCTACAGAGACACATACAGAAGTTTTGGAGGTACAGGAGGATACCGGTGAGAATCTGAGAAGGTCACGATGTAAGAAGTCAAACAGAATTTTGCCTCTCTCTGATTACTGATTGATAATAGTGATAATAGTGATTAAACCCATATACAGTCGATGAAATCACTTAAAATATCAGTCACTCTAAAAAACAGCAACAAGATGCCTATATACAATTTTTAAACATAATTAAATACATGTTTATACATTAATACTTGACAGAATTACTCAATAGAATACACAACTCCATAGCCCCAATGCATCTACACATTAAATCAGCCTTCTTGCTCAATGTTAATAACCTTATTCTAACTGTATATATGTATGAAAACACAGCATACCAAACCTGCTTTGCACACTCTCAGCTTCATTCCAGCCATTTTTAACACCATCAACATATCCTGTTGAACGTCACAAAGCCCAGCGGACTGAACCTCCGACAGCGGGCAGCTTTGATATGTATTATTTTAGCTGTGAAAGTTTTTCTTGGAATTATAAACTGCATAACTTCAAATCAACTTGGGCCTAAATTCCCTAATCCTGAAAGTCAAACTTCATTAAAGCATCTGATTTATCTTCCAATGTTCAGTCAATTTTTTTTTTCTTTAGCCACATGTTGAGCACACCCTTCGTGTAATGGTCTTATTAAGAGGGAGTTGGTTTCCAAGCAAACTGGCCCATGTCTCTGATAGCAAAATTAGACCTGAATGAAATCAGGCACAATTAAAGAACTTATTAGTTCTTGTCATGTTCTTGTGGGTAATACAATAAACACGAACCTCAAATAATTACAACCATCGGGGCTGCAAACATACCAACAACTGAATTTCCCTGAACAAGTATGCCCGCATTAGTATGTCTTGGCTCAGCGTGATTCACTGTTATTATAGGTGTCTTTAGAGCTGCATTCATTGTTCCAGAGGTGTTAAGCAAGACTTCAGTAGTGTAAAAACATTTTCATAGCCCCTGTGCAAATGGCAATTTATACATAAACACAATGTCACTAGCATCATAAAGCTAAGTAACTGTCAACTGTCTTAAACAAACAATGAACAATGGAAATAACTTTTATCAGGGTTTGTTTGTATTGTATGGCAGTGGTGAACAAGGTGTCCAGCCTCTTGACTAAAGACCAGAACAAAGTACCAGTCTGAATACATTACTGTGTTTAATAAACTGTTTTTTGTGAAAAGCAGCACCAGGAGTCGCCAAAGTCACAATCCTACACAGAGGGCCTTTAAATATCAAGAGTAAAAGTATCCAGCGTCAGTGTAGAGCTAATACTTAGTATTCAATTTCCAATGAAGTATAAACAGCAAGGCAACAAATTCTTATATTTACCGTGCTACAACAGGAGAAAGGTTTGCATTTTTGTTCAATAGAATTTGAATGATTTACTCTCCAGTCAAATACACAATAGTTGTCAGGTGAGTGTATTGAAATATAAGAGCACAACAACAAATTTCCCACTAAAATGTAGCAGATTAGAAATATATAGTACTTTATATTTCATAAAAACATTATTAGTGTAAACCTGGACTTCTAATTCTTTAGTAAAATTTCCCAGCTGATGTTAGATGTTTTTTTTTTTTTAAATGTTTAACGTGATATAAAATGTAATTGATTAAAATGGAGCTTAGACTCTCCAGTCAACATCCTGATTTAGCTTTACTTCTGACTGATGATCTCTGATACTCTAACACACAGGCACAGTACAACAAAAGACCTAATATCATCAACACATTTGTACTGTGGCTGCAGAATGACTTCAAAACAACGGAGTGTTTTATGTGGCATGATCACAGGGAATCACAACAAAAAAGCTTCTGCCACTGATTATACCCCATGGTGGCGTGAACCGCTATGTCCTGAGATAAACGAGCAAGGACCTCAGAGCAAGTCTTCACCCTTGAGCGGAGACACACACACACAAACACACACACACACCTCCACACAGTCACTCTATCTCCAGGCCTTTACGCTCCTGTGACGCTTGCAGGGTTAAAATAAACGTTACTGCTGAACCATATTGTGCCCTCCCTCCTCTCTCCATATCCTTTATTCACAGGCGCGTAATTGGTAGTCAATTTGAGCTCCCCCTTTGCCTATTGTGGGCACATTTTGCTCTGACAGAGTGCGGAAGATTAATGGCTACGAGCAGCCAAGGGAGGCTCGCCTCAGCAAGCATGAGCGCCCTAAATTCATTACACCAATTTCCCCCTGTCCTGCGCTCCCCTACTCACACCCACAAGAGAGAAAAACGGGGAAAAACAAGAATGAAAAGGGATAAAAGCAAAATAGTCAGATGGTGGTGGTGAAAGAAAAGGCAGAAAGAGGTGAAGAAACAAAAGATTAAAGCGATGGCTGCATGTTAGTGGTGTTTCTGATGTCACACACACAGTCTGACACTGACGAAACCAAAAGACAGAGCAGATTTATTTTGTCTGCTTAAATATCAGCCTGTGTTTGTAATAAAGCAGCAAATTCATTTCAAGTATCTTAATTTCATCATGTGATGTTGGTAGCAGCTACACAAGAAATATAGTCCATTTGTTCATGTTACTACTGTAGCTCAACATCGCTGCTGTGTCCTTTAAAATGACTGCTGGGAAGAACCAGCTCTCTGATTGTGCCAAGTGTTTCACAAGCATCCAGGGCACATTTAGATCTCTGTCACTGGCCATGAGTCTGTTGGGAACAAGGTCTGGCTGGTTCTGATGAGCAGGAAACACCTTGAACTTGTGAATGATAAGGATGACCTGTCCCCATTTACTTGGACTGGCCCATAATTGCAGTGATTTATTTCTCCTGTCACAGCCAAAGCGAATGCCCCCAGCCACCTCTCTTTATTTACTTTGCTTTTTCCTCTTTTTCTCTCTCTGACACACATTCTCTAAGTCTCTACTCTTGGCTGTGTGTGGGCAAATGTGTGCTCAGTGTATGTGCACATATATTTCTCCCTATGTTGTGCTTATGAATTCCCCAATCGGCCTGCATGCATGCAGTTTTCAGGCTTCGGCAGCCTCCAAACACAGCGGTGTGTTTGACTATCAGATGCTCCATTCCCCTGGTCATGGCACCGTGCCCCAAAGACTTGCACAGACCACTGGAAGAGAATCTGTTCTGGGTCCGAGTCTATTGTCCTACAAGGCTTATGGACAGCCCCGTGAGGGATGCCACCGGGAGACCAGGCCCGGCTCCTGTAGCTCCACAATAAATCTGTCTGTCACATGTTGTCTCCCCCCAGCTGTCCTGCCACAATACAGCCAAGAACACCCCATCCCCTTATGTTGCTGACACTTCTTTTCTGCTGTTGGAACCACAAATAGATGGAGCTTCTGCAGAAGGCTTTCAAGTGGCAAAACATCTACCTTCCAGTGGTCGTGTTTGACACCCTTGCACACACACAAGAGCTGAGAATAGCTGAATGCATTCCCACATGTTCAAAACAAAATGGTTCTGTGGTGTTTTTCATAAGGAACTTATTGCATACTGACACACCAATTAGCTTGTGCTAAATAAAAGCTTTCTGGCTAAATAGCAGTGGTTAGCGAACTATCTCCAGTTGAATTTCAAATTAGCATCACTAGCTGGACATGGTTGGACATTGCAGGACAGTGAGAGTTCAGAAGATGGTTTCTATTTTTCGTGAGGTAAATATGGAACTGGAGCCAGGTGTCAATTGGTTTGGTGCAAAAGCAGTGGAGAAAAAACATCTGTCTCCGAGAACGAGCCTATATGGTGTAACCTTTTATGAAAAACAATAGTTAATGCACAGATACAAGCTGAGACCCTGCACAGATACTCAAGTATCTGTGCAGGGTCTCAGCTTGTTGCCTGGCAACCTCACGGTGATGACAATGTCCTGGAAAGTCATTGTTGTTCAAGACACATTGACACCTAATTATTCCCCCTAAAACAATAATGTTGTTATTATTGCATTTCTGTTTGTGTACAGATGAAACAAAGACACTAGGACTAATTGAAAGCGTGTTAATTAGTAAATGTTAGAGGTGTTGGTACGCAGATTTTGGACTGAGACAATTTAGCTGGTTCCCTAGGCATTAGGCATTGTCATATTGGAGGTACCATGATTATCAACGTCCTACTTGTAAATAGTGTTCACATCCAAATCACAGTTACAACTGGGGAACCTGAAGTGCCTTGAAACAAATCCAATATAGATGAGCTCACATGAAACAAAGACTGTCTTTTAATTAAACCCTCATTTAATTGATTTGCTGTTATATTGTCGGTGCACAGGATTGATAACCCTCACCTGACCACCTCTGTAATCACACAATGGTCCTGAACTGCAACCTTTCCTCAATAATACACATGAATATGATGAATTATTCCTTAAATGTAACATGATAGACTCTCTTTACAAATCACCCGAAAAGATACTAATAAAGCCCAGACTTCTGTGACATGGAGGCGGAAAGACAAATGTACCTGTGATTGGAAGTAATTTTGAAAATTCAGTTTTTGATTATTTCTAGTTTTATACTGAGCTGTAAAGTCTGTTTTGTAGCCTTCATTGATGGTGTCATTAGAATAAAACATTGTTCCTTTTTCAGAATATATACTATATAAAAAAGTAGTTTAGTTCTGTGAAGATACAATCAAAGACAAGACTGAACTTATGGTTATGATCACATTTTTGTGTGGACATCATGAAGCGTTTCAACATTGCAGCACATTACAGGATTTACAACCTTTGACGGTGGCAGTCCATTTCAAAAGGAAGACTTTTTTCTTCCCAGAGCGAATTCACTTGCCCTGGCCTTCAAAGCTCTTGGCAGATTAACACAGCAACAGTGCTGTGTGATTTGGCCTGCCATGTAATTTATGTACCTTCTCTGGCTCACGGTTTCCACTCTGCACCTGTTCAGCGCCTACAACAAGCACTGTTTCCATGCCAGGGCTGCTTTAGGGAGACGGTGACAGTGGAGGTGGGCGCACAAGTCAGAACTTAAAAAAAAAAACTAAAAAAAAACCTCCGCACCATTCTCTTATTTTATTCTGCTTTATCGAAGAGAGAACTTCTGGGGATTGGGCGTTTTGGGGGGCATTTCCAGGCCAACCAATAAATCAGTGGAGGCAAGATAGATTCATCGATAGGAGAGAGCAACATAAAAGCCCTCCATTGTAGTAATGTAGACAAGGTGTGCAGCTTCGTTCATCTGCTTCTCACAACTCTCTCAAGATGGATACCAAATAAGTTTGCAAGGTTTCACTTAGCAGCACCTTTTGCAAAGACCTGGAATCGGAAGACACTCCGAATGTTTCGTATTAAAGTTTCACCATCGCTGGAGCTCTGGAGTTAGAAACTATAGGTGAGTGAGGGATGATCGAGGGGTGAGTGGTGGGGTATTTTGTGAGAAATATGGCCAGACTGCTGGTGGGTGCTGTGATGGGTAACAGCAAGAGCTCATGAAGATGTCACAAGAAAACATCAGGAGACACATAATCTCAGTGTCAGCCAAGGTGCTGCCAGCCAGATGTGAAGGCACAGAGCAGCAACTGGATCACAACCCCGTGTCCTCCATGCCAAATCTGAAGCTAACAGGCAGAACCTTGGAGTTCTTTTGATGTGGGTGCCAAGAGGTGCCCAGATCGTTAATGATCTACGATTTATTACAACACCGTCCAGCCAGAAGCAAGAGGTCGAAGTTTGTCCAGTGAAACGTCTCTTTACCCACTCTTTTTCTCACCACCTCCTTTTACTCAGTTTTCCTCCTTTCATACTTTTCCTGCACCTGTTTAACACCTTGACTCCTCTGTCAAGCTGATGTTAAGTGTTTCATGTTACTGTTACCTTCATTGGGGTGCAGCTGGTTGAACAAACAAGGGCTGCATGTGATCTTCAGGCTCAATGGACTTCTTCTTCTCTAACAATATGAGTCAACAGGATGTATAAGAATATAACTTTAGTTTTATTTATTCGTTTAGTTTATTTTACATGTGTTAGTCTGACTGAGAGGGTAAAATAACTTTAGTTTCCTTTATGGGACAATTATACATACATTATTTATATGGTAGATAGAAATTCATTACTGTGTAATTTAAAAAGAAAAAAGAAGGCCGTTGTAGATGTGATAACATATGGGAATATTAACTTACACATATCTGTTACCACACCATTTTATATTTTGAAATGTTCCCTGCACCCCATGCCTCAAATCTAAAAGGAAAAAACATCTCGGTTGATGTTAAGTGAAAGTACTGTTTGACCTGCGAGTGACTCAGGCCAAGACCAGATGGCCTGATAAATTAATAAAAAAAGCAAAGCCATGTGAAACAAAGCATATGGACTGGAAACAGTAAATTCCAAGGGGATTCCCCTGCCTTTCAGTGAGACAAGTGTGCGACCGCAACATTTAACTGAAACAAAATGTGAGCAAATTTGTACCCGTAAACGTGAAATTACTTTTGCCGATTTTATCCTCCCTGTCTCTTCACCACTGCTAAATAAGACTTTGGAGAATTTTCACAGTCATGTGCAAAAGAAACAGTGATGTATATGGAGTAGGAGGTGGGAGAGGGGGGGAAAAATCAAAGAAAATATCTGGCAAGGAGATTTACAACTCTGGCAAAATGTTTCCATTGCTGCTTGAGCAGAAGCAGCAGCAGCAAGTGTTTTGAACCTAAGGTCTGACAGCGCAGGAAGGGTGGCAGGGCAGTAGGGAGGGGGATGTCTCAAAATGGCTTTACGACTCTTGTTATCAGGTCTAAATAAATCAATAAAAATCCCACTTACAGGAGGCTAACATATTTCATTCTTCAGCTGTTATTGATAACTCAAGGCCATTTGGCATGCCTGGATTTTAAAAAGTCATGATGCTTCAATTTGTCTAGATATGCAGCTTGATGTGCTGCAGGTGTGGGGTTTTGATGTTTGAAGAGCATAAACCTGTGGTGTGAACCACATGGCAAACTCCCCAGTCCCCCATGGTAATCGCAGACTATTTATAGTTTCTGTCTATTATTCATTTGGCAGCATAAGCAACCGTGTTAAATATATTTTCTTTATTACATAACGCTCAAATGCTGCAGCATAACTCAACTCGCTTAAGACAAACATTTTCATGTTGGTGATGAAACTTTTTTGCTGTAATTTCATGTGTGTTCAAAATCCGCTGATCTGTTATCCACTTGCTGTACAGGGATGATGATGTGTTAGTTTTATTTTACCGAACAGAAACGCTTGCACAGGCTGAACCTCTTGAAATGGATAGGATTTTTGTGAGTTATCGTTTATTTACCCAGTCAAAAGAAGGAAGCATTTTTTGTGTCAAGGAATTTCAAAATAAACTGACAGACAAGGAAACTTTTGCCAAAGTGACACTATACTGCACCAGGAACAGTGTTAGAAGCACTTAATAAAACCAAACAAGAGTAAGTGGAACTGCAATGTTTATTACAAAGACTTACATGTATATGTGTGTAGCATAATATGTAGAAAACTTATGCATATGATATGTATGTTGTGTCTGTATGAATGTACTTTAGTCACTTTAAATGCATGCTGTGTGTGTTTATATATACCAACCTACACTTTCATGCTCGTCTGATGTAACACAAGCCTTCCCTGTGTCTCCATGTCTCTTGTTGATGTTCACAAGCTCTGAGAAAAAATAAAAACCTCTTAAAATATCCACAGAAAATATTATTTGTGTATTTCTTTTTATTTATTATTTTTTCAACCTATTGACATACTTGACCAATATATTCATAAAGGATGCAACCCAACTACAATCATAATCATCCATAATTGGACATAATCGTATCTGATGTTTATGTTCTTCCTGACCTACTATAGTTTGGCATAAACAAGACACAGGGTTCTCAAGGATGTTGGTGAGGAGTATCTGGGAGAAAGGTTCCTTAGGACACGAGGTGTGAGGAAGGGACAAGTATAAGAGAGCACGCCCAGGATGGAGGGTTAACTCCTGAATGAGAATATATATATATTCTCATAAACCCCTATAGGGTTTTGGATTATAGCCTTATTAGGGAATCACTTTGTAGAACAATAGGGAAGTACAAACGTAATTATCTGATTATGTGAATGATTATTTGCATTTACTTTGCATGTTTGTATAAGTAGCAGCCTCAGCCCAGTAGGAGCTGAGCAACTGGGGAAGACTCTGATTGATTGTGTTCTATTCTGTCCTGCTCTTCTCTTGCAAGAAATATATTCTGAAAAAGACAGTCTGTCTGCACCCTCTTTATTGCTCACCCAAGGGTTTTTGCCACAACACCTTTCCATTGAGACAAGGTGAGCAATAAACCTTATGTGTGTGTGTATTAAAACAGTGAAGTGACTTTGAATAAAATGAGTCTGTTACTGTAAAAGGTTGTGGCAGGAGTACCAGTACCTGTCCATTAGCTCGGATGGTGTCCAGACCCTTTTGATAGTCTGGGCACGTTTCCATTAGCACAGACAGAGAAGACCATTCCTTTTTTAACACAAAAATAAAATGCAAGTTACAGACATGGCTTACATTAGAGAACTCAGAAAAGTGGCGGTTTCCACAAAAGTGGCGGTTTCCACTACTGATCAGGAAGTGATGGTTTGTAAGCTGAGCCACTCTTTAATAGTAGAGGACAGCACAGTGAGAGCCATGAACTACTGGTCCAGCGGCACTACAGGAGTGTTTTCCTTTGGGAACACTGATGGCATTTTGTACGTATTTATTTCTAAAAATATAAAGACAAATGTCCTCTTCTACCAGAAGGCTTTTGAGAAAGTCTCTCTGCAGAATTATCCCACTGTCTACATGTCAGCCCGGAAAAAAAAACCCTCCGAAGACTTTATATGTGTTAAAATCCCCATATTCAATGATACATGCAAAGAGAAAATACTTTCCATCATTGGCCTCATTTGTCATCTGCGGGGCATCATCCAGGTCTATGGTCATCACTGGCCTCCCCCAGTCATCCAAAGACAAAGTTTCAAAAGTAGTCTTCTACAAACAGACTGTGAACAAACAACATAGTGACTGTTTTACCTGCGTTGAATATTCCCCTTCCGCTGACCGCCTGGGGACCAGTGGTAAAGATGGATTACTGCGGGTGTGGCTTCCTCTTAGAACCACAGCCTGTGAAAAGGTTTTAAAAGGACACGTCACACCCGTCACCCACATTATGTATAAATCACTACGACAAAGTTTTTATCAGTCTGACCGTGGATCTGAATGTGCGGGTGTGGTGTGATTCTGGCTGGCTGTGTATGCAAAGCTTCCACGTGTTCTCAGTGAAAATAATAATGCGCTGTGGCTGAAACTGTTCTTATGTCTGTGGCCTCCCATGTTCTTAAAATCCTTTAAGATTTTAAAATCGTCTAGTGAGTGCCCAACCTTAGAGCAGCTCCAACTATATTTACATTTAAAACTCGGTTAAAAATCAATTTATTATCCAGGGCCTCCAATTCTACTGGGTATTGAGGGATGTCATTGAATCTTTTTATTTATTTTACTTTTTTGTACAGCACCTTGGGCAGCAGTAGTTGTATTAATGTGTGCTTTTTAACTAAAATAAACATAATCAAAGACAAATTATGTTTCGCAGCAAAACGTAAATGAGGATGTAGTTTATTTGTGTAGGGCTGTAGGATGTATGTTTGGGACTATGTTGATATGTATGATTTGTGCGTGTGTCACCAAATGCGTGTAACATATAAGGGGAAGCCCCATCGTAGTATAATGTAAAAACAGCTTGTAGTTGTGTTTGGACATACTGTTGAGATACTAGAGACAAGATGACTGGAATATGGGAGCTGGGGGAAGCAGCCATGCTTCCCACTCATGCCTCCCACGCCCCATGCTTGGCACAGTGGGGGTTGCTGGATGGCACTGATGTCCATATGGCCAATCACTCAAGCAGGGCCGAGGTGTTTTCAAAGGAACTCGGCAGCAACTTGACGCGGGACTGTCTCCACAGGGGTCAGCGGCCGTCTGGGCAGGAGAAGCCAATCTCCTGCTGTCCTATGAGAGACAGACATATAGGCTCTTGAGTTGTAACCCTCCTCCACATCCCACCCTCCCACACAGCACCATCAATGATTTCCATTTATAGCACACAGGGCAGTCTGCTAATGGGCCAGAGACCATGACCTTGAGAGCTGGACAAACAAATGAGGGGGTGCTCGACACAAGACAAAGCTGAGTAACCAGCCTCTTATTTATGACTTTTTTTACTGACTTTTTCCACAGCCATTCATTTTACTGTATCAGTAAAATTCATATCAGATCAGATTTCACATTTGAATAATTAGAAGGTCAAACAATGAATAAAAAAATATGTACTATGTACTATATTTGTACTATATGTACTATATATATATATATGTACTATATGTACTATGTACTATATTTTAAAATGCAAACCAAGTCAACATAAGCCATGAATCACTGTACTAACATACTAACATGGTGACAGTATTTCAGCCTCTGAGAAATGCAGTTTGGTTGATCTTCATGTCTCGCTTATTGATATGTGACAGCCCATCTTACCTTTTGGTCAGCCTGCTGACATCAAGGAGTCTGCCAAATACCAAATTAATAGTTGAAATGAGACACTTGGTTGAATTTGAATAGTGTGTCTAAGTGCTTTTGCTGAACTGTGCCAGGAAATGCTGTAATAACTGAATCATTAATTTCAGAAATCACAGTAGTTTTTGGAAGATGTTATGTAAGTTTGTAACAGTGATATCTTTTGTTTTGCTTAGTCTTCAAGAACATAGTAAGCACTATAAAGACAACTAAGAAAATTGAGAGTATTGACATGTAAATAAATATGTACAATATTGGTAAAAATACAAGAAGGAACAAAATTGATTTTGATTTAAAAAAGGTGAATGTATTAAATACATGCATTTCCAAGGTCAGCCAATCTAGTCCAATGATATGTCTCTTGACCTGTCTAACACCAAGTCTTTCTTGGTGTTAGACAGGTCAAGAGATGAACCACATGGTGAATGCATGGCAGTGACTTCAGATTTCATTTCTAGGTCACAATATGGCATTTATGGGTCTGTGACATTATCCACAGTGACAAAGTCCCACATCTGCACAGATTTTCAGCTGTTAGAGTCATTCACATGTGCTGCAGATGTGAACGGGTGTCGGCCTTGAGTTATCAGTGAACTGAAGAGAGCAAATGGAAAACAGTGCAATGCTAAAAACTGCCACATTTGATGACATCATGAGCATTTATGAAATTAATAATTAAATTAATTTAAATTGGATCATTTGTGTTTTAATGTGAGAAAACAATGAAATGATCCTGTAGTTAAAATGTCGGGAAAAATGAACCAGCCATATTTGTAATATGCAAACCTTTCCTGCTTATGAGGTCTGAGGGATTGATGGACCAGGACTTAGCAGACTTTTCCCCTCATGCCAGAATTCAGTTCTTCTGACAGGAATCTAACAGTTTCCCAAGGCGAAATACATAAACCCAGGGTTTTACAAGGATAACACGGTTCATAGCAAATATGTCCTTTACTCAAATGTCTGGCACTATACCACACATGGAATAAAAACCTGGTCTGATCTGAATGAATGCCAAACCAGGCTGGAATCATTTTTGCTCTTTTTTCATTTTTTACATGCACTATTTTTTTGGCACTACCATATCTGAAACAAAGCAACTGTTGCTTTAGTTAAAGGTAAAGAGTTGACTTTGTCTGCCCAGATTCAGAGCTAACACTACTACAAACTGATACCAGAACTGTAAAGTTTTTCTTAGTATTAAAGTTGACATACTATGCAATTTGTACTTGATAATTAATGCATTTAGTTAGTGCATTTAATAGAAAACTTCTGTGCAGTTAGCTCAAGCAAGACAAACACAAAAAAGTTCAGCTACAAAACCCCATTATAATGACTCTTAATCACATCAAGTGAAAGATTTTCAGGAGAAAGAATGTATTTGGATTTTTCCCACTACAACAATCTTCATGGATGTGGATGTGAATCACAATTAGCTGCAGGCTGCTCCTCTGACCCTGAGTTCTCTCCAGAGACCTTTCAGTGAAAAGAGAATTTCCAACCGGAATCAATAAAGTCTCCCATTATTGTCATGTTGGAAGACCAAACAAACTGGAGCTGCACAGGCAGAAGAAGAGCGTCTCCACTACTATACATGGCTGTGGACTTAACTCTGTTGTCAGCATTCCCTCCTGCTCTCCTCTTTCAGCTGCCCAGTCGCTCAGTGCGCCCTCCTTTCGGGGTGATCATGAATCATGGAAATTGATTATGCTGTCACATCTCAAATCCCTCTGCCCAGGGCTTGACCGCAAAGTGTGTGACTGCAGGTCGGTCAAGCCTGCTTAAGAGATGCACTGCTGGCTGCCCTGGAGAAGGGCCAGTCAGCACGACTGCCTCTGCAGGGTCACGCAGTTTCCGGGCGTAGCGAATGGAAGAGGATCATTCATGTCGGCCAGGAGGAATGAAGATATTCTGTTTAAAATACCAGAGTCCACCCATCACCTCCTGTCTCGTTTTCTGCCCTTCCAGCTCCTCATCACCACTTTCCTTGTCATCTGTCTTTATCAGTGGACCCTGCCAATGTCTTCATCTCTAACTACAGATCTTTCCTCAGTAACTTCCATTTAAATTCCTGGAGAAGCCTCGAGCACATCTTAAAGTGTCTTGGGTTTTGTCTCACCACATAAGAATAAACCAGAGTAGTTTAAGGAACAAACTTTTTAAAAAATCTGCAGAAATTTAAGCACAAACCATAAATGAGTCTTTCTAAAACTCAAATATGAAGAATCAGGTGCACAGTTACCAAATGGGTATAATATAGCCAAAGTAACTGTAAACCCATCATAAAAATACACAGCAGAGTTGTGATATAGAACAAGAAGCATACGCTTCATGAAAACACCCACAGAAAAAAAACTGTTTCTAAATCAGAAATTTACACCATTTGTTTGAGACAAATTTAGTTTTCTTCTTGGATGTATTCCTCACTGCAAACAGCAAAACAGGATGTTCAGCCACTCATACACAAAAGCAAAATCACTTTTCAAGAGAGTTTCATTCTTAACTTCCAAATGTTTGTAGTTTATCACATCAACATTACTTTTCAGCTCCTTCTGGGGCACATTTGTCTTAACCCAGAGTTTCCAGCAGACTCCCCTTAATGATTTCTGCAGATTGTTGTTCTTTTTTATTGTAAAGATAAATCTGCTGTAACAAGCTGAAAACACCCATAAATCTGAGCTTGGGCTCAGGTTGCAATGAGACTTTAAGGGTCAGTGTTGCTATGGCAACCCATCAATCCATCTAGGGGCCAAGGCGAGCACTATAAAGGAGGTGAGTGTCTGTGACAGTGTTACTGTTGTTATTGTGGGCTCGCCATTAAAGCTTTTCAAACGACACGGACTGAAGGGCCACTTAACCTCCCTCAGTCTGCACTTCAGGCCTTTCAGATTGTTGTTGAATCAGCAAAGTTCCTGTTCTGCTTGTTACTGTGCTGAAATTTGCCCACATCGACATTTATTTAATATTTATATATGGAGGTGAAGAACTTGCCAAGGGCATCTTTTGTTTCAAAGGAATAACTTGATTCATTTTAACACATTTATGTCTGGAAACTGCACAGTTTTCCCATGCAGAGGTTAAAGGCCTTGCTCAAGGGCTTCCAAACAGAAGCAGGACACAGCACCTGCCAAAATCGTCCTAACATGCAGCCCCCAAGAAACAAGCTTTCATCCTTGACTTTTTCCAACAGTTTTTCAGTATCTGCAAGCTGACACTTGATTAAGAATATATGTGTGTTGAGTTCTACCTAGAAAATTGCATTTAAAATTGTGAATTCATTCAAACCAAGTAGGTCTGAGATCAATTTCAGTTGGGACACAGTGCAGTCAAAATGCAATCCATGCTGGAAAAAATCACAGAACATCAGAAGTGGATTTCTGCATTGTGGCAGAAAAGACATAAAAGACATAAAATAGCTCACAGATACAAAAAGATGAATAACATTCAAACCACTTTTTTTTTTCTGTAGGTGTAACAAAAGAGAGTGTTACATGTTTGCAGCCTGTCATACACATTGCTTTGGGCACCACCATCATTTCTGGGCCAAGGTGGTAAACAGTCAACCTTTGCAACTATGAAACAGAACAGCAATGAAAATGTTGGCACTGAATGCACAGAGTTTTTCATTGAACCTAATCCAGTTTTTGCAAAAGCATTTAATGGCAAATTCTGTTTGTCCAGCAGTTTGAGCCATTTGCATTGGTTTTAAATCAAACTTAATTTATCATTAGAGACAAAAGGCAGACCAAACATGCATCAGCAGATCAAAGACAAACAGTCATCATTTGGTCTGCTGCTCATTGTTTCTTGAGCAGCCAGCGGCAACGTCTGTCCGATGGACAGCACTCCCAACAAGGTGTCCCAGCAAAGAGCGAGGGCCTGTGCTGAAAGACACATCACACGCTCAAACTCCACTTGTTCATTTATCTTTCCAGGGACAGTTTGCTCTAATGAATTCCAGTTGCTTCTTGCTTCACAATCACAAACTTCATATTTGGCCAGGGATCATAGAAATAAAAAGACTTTTAAGGAACCAGTTATGTGTGCCGGCTGATCGATTTTTTCCTGTCTATAGTTTTATATATCAACTGTTTGATAATGAATGAAGTCATGCAACCTGCGTTCCTTATGCTGTTTTTACTTGATAAACAGCAGGGTGTACTGTAGCACTGGCTATGTGTAAAACTAAAATGAATAAGAAGAAAGCAATTGTTCCCGATTTATTTTAGTCTCCCTCCATGACTAGATGAGTGTTTCTGTATCTTGGATATATCTATAGACCACCTGACAGAGGGACAGCGTTTCTCTCCAGACACAGGTGACACAGGTGAGTTTGGTTGAGTCATGCTCTCGCTGCAAAATGAACGTAGAGAAAAAGTTTTTCAAAATGCACTGGCTTTGACACGGTTGTTTCTAAAGACTGTGAACTCATTTGGATTCCATTGTACAAATTTGATTAAAGAACATCTTTTTAAGCTTTGTAGTAAAGCTTCACTGACTTAACAAACCCTACTAATGTACGGTGCTATACACTTTTACTGCGCTTTAACATAATCACAACCTGTTCTATCTACCTTCTAATCTCAAATTCATAGCCAAGGTAACGTTTTTTCCATCTTTGCCCTTTTGCACTTTTGATGCATTGCTCCCACTGATTAGAGGATATTAGGTTCAGGCTCAAGATGTTTTCTTTCACATCCCTGCAAAAAGGACCGATGAATTAAACCACAAACTAAAACCTTTATTTTGGACATCAGCTTCTCAGATCCTAAGCAGCTAGCCACATCAAAATGATTGCTTTTCAAATACATGGGCTTGCCATGACAGTAAGTCCATACAAGACGTGGTTCAGACTGGGTGAACATGCATCTTAAGTCCACAGCAAATCCCCTATCAGCTGCTCCACATTTGATGACATCTGAGTAAAATACACATTTCCTGGCATTACGGGGGGAAAAGAGAAAATAAATAATGAATGCAAAATTATTGTGGTTGTGTGCTTTCCTACCAGCGCATCTGTTTGTGATCTGTTTTTATTTTTTATTATATGCTTCTTCATTCTTAAGAGCAGGGTAGTCTTCGCTTAGAAGCACATCATTGCCACAGAATGCTACAGGATACATTGATTTTTCAGATGGGTGCCAATGCTGGTTATCACTTCAATCAAGCTTTCATCAAATACTTAGCTTTTCCTCACCATGCAGAGCAAATATTGGAGGGATCCTACTGTGACATTTCATTCTGGACCATTCTGTCTGCAACTGGAACAAGAGACTGGAGAGAAGAAAGAAAGAAAGAACTGGATATAGCAGATTAATAGAAACCATTCAGAATGCAGTCATAAATTGTAATCATATGTGAAATGTCTCCATCATCACGTGTTACTGAGAAGAAACATGAGCACATAGAAGGGCAAAGTATGCACAGCATAGTTCAATATATGTACATACAGTTTGCTTTGTTTCAATTCTGCAAAATAACCCTTTTACACCCATTATTCTGTAATATTGCAGAGCATATTTTTGAAGGTGCTGAAAGGGCCATTTAAGGATATTAAAGCAGTGTCTCACTGAAACAAATTCCGTATAGCAAACAGTTGATTTATAGCTATTATTTTATATGTTACGTAGGATGAAATTTACAAGCTTGCCTGGACATTTTAAGGATACAAGAACCTCGTTAGTTCATACACTATTCATGATCGCCAATTTGTTCAGCACAATTGTTTTCTTCTCAGATTCTAAGTCTCATAGTTCTTGATACAGCTGCCAAAGCTTGTCAAACCCTACACACTGGATCCTTCAGGAACAAAAGTGTAATAATGCCCTGTAAATTCTTCAATCCACCTCTAATCTTAGCTAATGAAATTGTCATCTGACACTGTGTTGTTTGAGCAGCGTGTGGGGAAGAGGCAAGCTGTAATTGCCTGCATTGAAATAGTTTCCCAAGAGGCCTATCCATCATGTAACCTTGTTATTGCCTGGAAGATGAGAAATGCATTTAGCTATATTGTCATTTTCCTTCTAAAAAATGTCTTTGCCAGCATGCAAATGTCCCTTGTCAGCTGTGGTTGAGGCTTTATGCAGGAGCTAAATAAGTAGAATGTAGAGCTGATGGGTTGTTTAATAAAAGGGGAATTAAAACCAATTTTGAATCAGATTCCCAAGTGGGTATCTATGTTGTCGATCTTTTTATGATGAACGTTCACAAACAAGTATGGGTGTTATACAAGTATATATGTCCCACCTAGTTGTTTTTTAACAATACAAATATGCTCTTTTAAAATTCTTTTTATTTTTGTTTGAGTCCAGTTTATCTACAGGTTAGTCCAAACAAACTGCTGTTCATGTTTCCAAAATATAAAATGCTTGACTTCCTGGGCACCGAAGAGTTTTCCCTGGAAAGACTCATCAAACATCGGATATTTAAACCAGCAAACAAAAACGTTTCATGAAATGTGGATTCAATCTCAGTTGCGTTGAATCAAAGAGGTTGCTTAACTTTCATGAAAATAACTAATAATTTCATTTTGCTTTTATTGTAACTAAAGTCAACTCTTGCTCTTCAAGCCATTAGCAAAGCTGGAAAAATACTCTTTATTAGTAAAGTATGTCCGCTCCCACTTCAGACCCATCCCGCTGTGGAAGCTCAGAATTTATGTTCTGTGGGGAGCACGCTAGTGAACAGACCATTCACATGTGTCTTTGTGCTGCTTCCCTGCGGCCTCCTTTAAAGGCATTCTGAACTGATTTGGGGGATATCGTAAAGCAAATGATAAATTTGTACCCCTGTCAAGTGTGCTGTGCGCTGACGATTTGCTCCAGAAATCATGTAGGAATGCCATATATCCCGACTGATTGCTGCTCCCTGCTAGCTCATGGCAAAATGCATTACATCATTAAAGGTATCAGAGGAAATAACTTAGGCTTTGTTCCTGCTATTGTTCTGACATCGAACAGGCCATTTGATGTAATAAAGATCTATGCTGAGAGACAGACACTGAACATGTGTCTCTCTACTAAAAACAAATACATATTCATCCTCTCCCTGCTTCTCTCTGTTTTACTCTAAAGCCTT
Organism: Mastacembelus armatus; assembly: GCF_900324485.2. NCBI lineage: Eukaryota > Metazoa > Chordata > Actinopteri > Synbranchiformes > Mastacembelidae > Mastacembelus > Mastacembelus armatus. Next base: position 4,138,662 of record NC_046642.1, on the reverse strand, counting down.
TCCTCTCAACATCTTGCAAATGGTTCCTGGCAAGTGCAGATACTACATCTGCCATTTGTGCATTGGGCTGCTAATGCATTTAGTTAAATACATTCTTTTCATTTCATTTCCTCCGTTTTTGATTTTACTTGTCCTGTACAGAGGACATTGCTCTAGCAGCAGAAGGCTGTATTTCATATTCATATTTTTACCTAGAGAAACATAAGCAGTGCAGCTTCTCTTATATAAGAGGAGTTAGCTAGCTAACTGTTTTCCAGCTCACAAATATGCCATCTCCTCATAGCACAATCAATCAATCAACTGTTTGAACAGGCCGCAGGAGGAGCAGATAGTATACCACCCTGGATCCTCTTGTATTTGAAAGAGATTAGCCCAATTTGAGCTGTGGTTTTAGACTAGATGGCGTGAGAAACATGGCTCAAAGGTTCAAGGAAGCGAAGAGGCCTGTTGCTGCAGCCACAGCCTCGGCTGCCCCATCCCTGCCTCAGGGGTGGCTGGTAATCCCCTCATGCAGACGCAATAAAACTCTAATTTCTACTGTACCTGCCAGCTGAGCGCCTAGTCCGTTCGAAACACAGGGACCATGAAATTCTCAAGGAGCCATATCAAAGTGCTAGCCCCTGCATTATGACATCAGAACCTTCAGAAGTCAACAAGCATGAAGGCAGACTGGAGTGCTGCGTGGGTTCACAGCCTTGAAGGGGGATCCGTCGCTATTAAGGGCCGTGCAGGGGGATAGCAGACAGAGGGCACGGGGGAGAGAGAAGGATTACATCTATCACCATGCATATGTGCTCCCATCTAAAAGGCCTGCCTGCCATTTTCTGCCCCCAGCAAGTCCCCCAACTGTTATAATAGCCGAGACAGTAATAAAGGCTTTGGCGGTATCATAAACACAGCATGATGTTAGGTATCAAATACTTAAGGGTCTGTGACAAAGATCTGAAGAGAATCCCTAGTGGAAATGTAAACATAGCAATGGTGATAATTACAGCTGGTTGCAGTCATGATCCATTTCTCATCTTAATAAAAGCCTCTTAAAGCCATAAAGTAAAGCTGAAGAGCAAGAAAACCAATAAAATCATAACGACCACATTTTAGCACTGAATTAAAAGTGGGCATTAATGTATATATGGTGATCAGATGCATTTCTGGAAGAAGCCACAACTATGTTTAGGAAATGGTGTTAAATGACACTGGAAAAAAAAAAAAACATGTAAATGATCTTCCTTAGGAATTCAAGCCATTTCAGCAGAACATGGCCTTATGGTGCACAAGGGTAACAGAAAGTTTTCTTATCCCAGTCCAGTTACTGTACCCAACTTGAGCCTGAGAGACCTGAGGTCTGATCCCAACTCATCCAGAAAGTGTAGTTTAGTATACACTGATTCCAGATATCACAAACACTCACACACAGTTTTCTAAGCGATGACAGAAGCAGCTTCCATGCAGCAACCATTAGAGTCACAGCCAATGAGATGGCCCATTAGAAAAGAGCAGATCTGTTTCTCTAAGTGTAATTAATCATTTGGTTAATCATTAATCCCAGGGGATGTTTCACAGGATCATGTCAGGCACAACAACATACAGACTGTGCCACTGTGTGCTATTACACTTCACTTGTAAATAAAGTTTAACAGTTGTGCAGTTGTGGTCTACATTCAGTAACAACAGGCTGAAGAACATACCGGGGACTTAATGAGAAAAAAAATCCCTAAAATATTAAAAGCTGAACTGTAATGAACAGAATTATTTGTATGCAAACTGCAATACTGACAAATGTTTGTGTGGATGTTGGAAAAAAACAGGATGTATAATGCTAGTTTTCAAAGGAATGTGTTTCCTGACAAATATGATAATTTATTAGAGCACTCATCAAAGCTGAACAATCCATTTCTTCTGTGGGCTGGATTGAGTGGACACACATGTTAATAATTCAAACTGTTTCCACAATTGTTTAAAAGAAAATGTTGGAGACATTTAAAACCAGGATCGAGTCTGGAGTGGAATGTGCTTTAATTGCCGTGCTTGGCAAAAGAAACAGACTTGTGTATTTGATCCTGCCCAGTGTTGGCACCATTTTGGGGAACATGCCTCCATTTTAAACGGCCAGTCACTCTCTTCCTGCCAAATCAATGAAAGACATATAATTGTTGATGGTAACAATGACTGGGCACGCTCGGTCCACAGGCCAGATCTGGCCAAATTCTGATCATTTCTGTGGCTTCCAAAACAACACGTAGACCGCATTAAGAAACAAAATGAAATTCCCCATGATGGATGACTTTAGGAGGGCTCTGGATGGGAATGGTCATCCAGTGCTGGGATATGATCCCAGATCTCTGCACAATGGCTTCAGCTGCCTTGTCAGTCACCTGAGTCCACTTCGCTTTTTAATCAAACCGCCAGTAATGAGTCAGTCAAACATGACCTGACAAATTGACTTGGATTCCCATCTGATGAGCCCTTCCACAAAACAGTCCCTCGTATCTTGGGCCAAACGTTGTCACGAAAAGCAGTGAAATGAAGAAACGCAATAAGCAGAGATGCAATAAAGTTCCAGACAGGCCTTTGATCAATAGAGAGCATACAGAAAAATGAACGTGAACTGCCTAATTTAAAGGGACAGACGATCCAATTTAACTGTGGTGTTGGAAAAAAATGCAACTAGTATATGGTTTCGTTGAGCTTTGCATAAGCGTGCAATAGAAACGCACTGCAGCTGCCTTAATGGCTGCCTAATATTTATACACGTGCCTGTAATTGCAGCCGCACACATGTGCGAACACAGTCGTCTAACACACATGCAGGACTTCAGAAAAGTTCATCGCTTTTGGAAAGATTAGCTTGTTTGCACTGTTTTATTCTAATCTATTATTATTCAGATATGCACAGTTTTGCATCATAATGAGTATAGAGTTAAACCTCCCAGACCTCCAGAGTTTTTATATTTATTTAAGATAAAGTATAATTTCTCATTTCTTTTCTAAGTTGTTTGCTATCTGACCATGTCGGATAAAGTCTTCCAGTGATTTAATAAATCCCGGAAAGCGAATCAGGCTCCCAAACTGTATTCCAGAGTCTGGGAAAAGCCGGTGACTGTAGCACGAGGATTCACTAGTGGGAGGCATTTTGCTGTCACTGACACACAGACTCTTTATCAAATAGTGTCCAACAAACACATCTCACATTTTGCTTCTCCATGCTCTCCAGACTCCCTAGAGGAAATCTCTTGATGTCCTATCTGCCTGCCTGAATGATGACATCTAAATCTCAGAGCAGCTGCTCTGCCAAAAACAATGAGGAAAGTCGAGGGGAAGGGGATCAGGAGCAGTCAGAGACATGTTGGGACACTCCAGAGACTTTTACCAGGCCCAGTCAGCAAAGGAGGTGGGGGGCTGAGGAAAGCTTGACCAAACATTGAATGCTTACTGTATATCAGTCTTAATCAGGTTTAGCTTGGTTAATGTGAAAGGGAAAAACATGTTTATATATCATTTATTGATCATATAGTCAGTCACTTTAGTAAAAAAACGTTATTTTCAATTTCTGTTACTCTGAAAGAAAAATATTCTTTCACATATTAACTGATGCTTTTGCATTGTGCCATATATATTTGTCTATATAAACTATATACAGTATAATATTGATTTTTGTAATAAATATGTTTTATTGTAGGTCAGTGTTGTGCAAAATCTGGCACAAACTGATCTGCAATAACTTTTCTGATTCAGTCTTTCAACTGAAGTTAAAAGGCATTTCCCCTCCTCCTCCCTGCTGAGCGAGGTGAGGCGAAAACTTTCCGGGCGCCACTGGGAAGCTAATTAACAAGGTGGGTGTGAAGAAACTCTTGCTCTTGGTTGTTTTTACCCCCTGACGAGAAACACCCACTCAGTCAATCGTTCTCCCTCAGAGTGTGCCTTTTACTTACAGAGAGGAAGCTGGATGTGTTTTCCTTCATCACCTCAGCAACTCTCCTCTAATTCACTTTAGCTAGTGAGTAGTTTCACACAGAGAAACACATGCAGCACACACACACACACTCACACTCACAAATATTCCCATCTGCATGCTGACTTTGCTGTTGTGCACCACACATGCAAACATACAGATATTAGAAGGAATACACAACCAGAAAACAGTGGATTTGTTCTATTCATACTTCAAGTGCACATACTGTACAAATACTATACTTCAAATTTACTGACAGATATTTGACATGGACATACTGTACCTGGATCTTAATAATGTATGCAAGTATTCCAAACAAAACTAATAAGGAATATAAAGAAGTTGCATGTTGCATTTTATTTTTTTTTAGCACCAAAACGGTTATTTCCTAACAAACATCTAAGTTAAAATGTTTTTTAATAACTGGATTCAGTGATGTAGAAGATTTAGGTTTGTCAGTACACCATGACAAGACTGTTGGGATTGATGTGGATTACCCTACTAGCATGTTTTGCAAAGAAATTAACACTAAAAAAGGTCATATCTGCCTCCTTGTGGGAATTTAAAGAAAGACACCTGGATTTATGAGTAATGTTTTTTACAGTTTAGTTTTTGGGAACTTTACATTTACAATATGATTTTTTTGGAACTAGATGTCCTAATGCATTTATTTTGTCAACATGTAACTTCCAAATTTCAGCATTGAGGTGTCATCCTATTGATTATCTTTAGTTAATGTGAATGTGGCCCAGGTCTCAGTCCTGCTCCATCTCTGTCTTTCTCTCCCTCTTTATTTGCTCTCCAGGATTTTGTTCATGTGCTGTCTCTGTTTCTCTTGGCTTATTAGCACCACTCCTGTTCTTAAGGAGCACATCTGGACACAGATTCGTGAAGCAATGGGCAAACAGCCATGACTAAGTGCTCTCTGCATCATTCTTTGTATTTTTAAGTCTATCAATAACACACAGGAGGTTTGATCTATAAATTGTCCTCAGTGGTCTCGACTGACTGTAATACTTATTAGAAAGAATCTTTTTCCTGCCAGATAAACAAAGTTCTGTAGACTTTATTTCATTATCTCAGAAATTAACTCTGATTGGTTAGAATAAAGTATTTTAATTACCTGCTACACTTTGGCTAGTTATATGTTTAGGGTAAAATTCTTTACAGTTAGGGTAAAATCATGGCTCGGCAGAGTTCACAATGCACAGACAAGCAGTCCTTTACAGACAACTGTAAATAGATAAATACTCTATGAAATAGAAAATCCTAATCATCCCTCTCTCTCACACACACACACACATTTTCTGTTCATTTTTAATGGGAAATTTGAGACGGTACTGAGTACAGAGCTTAGTCTGTCACATCACATGACGCTCTGCAACTAATGCAGCAGACAAATGGGCATATCATGGATCCCGCTTTTGTGAACGATCCCTCCTCAGAAACAGGTGGCAGCCGCTGTAAGACCAGATGTCCCAGTGCAGCCGTGGTAAAATGGGGTCTGTCGCAATACAGTGGTGAACAATGCGTGACGAAGACCAAAGGTGGTCCGGCTTGTGTTCAAACCCCAGGAGGGTCAATGAGGGAGTAAAGTCTGCCAAAGGGGGTATAGGGACTCTACCAGACTGCCCCAGTTGTGCCCAGTCCTCACTAAATGGAGAACATGAGTAGCCCCACCTCTGAAAAGACCACTCAGTACTCCAATGTGAGGAAGTGGATGCTTTTCAACAACCAGGAAATCATCTCAAACATCCCCCTAGCTGCCTTTTGTCTCAACACTTCATATTTATTGGTTCCTTTGTTGAAGCATTTCTGCTTGTTAATACCATGCTACAAAACCTGCTACAGCCATTTGCTCGCGCTGTATAAATAGACAGTTTGGAAGTAAGGCTGTGGACCTATGCCAAACTCTACTGAAAGCTGTCACCAGATGGCACAGGATCAAACCATAACTGAACCACACTGTTACAAAATTAGCCTCAGCTCTTTGCCCCATACATCAGCAGCTTGATTGTTGTGTTTTGACATGTTGTTAATATTTTCACAAATATGATGAGGCGATCTGTCCGGAGAAATCAGAAACACAAACTACACGTGTGTTTTTGTAACAGGAATCAAAGTGAAAGGAATTACAAGAGTGCAATTAACATACAGTATCCAGGAGCTATAAGTCTTTGTTTTGTACACTGGTGATAATACGAGACATGTTTAATGTTAAGGGAGCTTTGCCACTGCTGCAGAAACAGGTTTGAGCCAAAGTTTTCAGGCTGCTACAACCAATTCAGTGGCCAAGTGAAACAGATACGTATATACAGGAGGCGATGGTGTCCGCTGGCATCATAGCATTTATTGATACATTAGAGCAAAACATATTTTTGAATTATTAATATTCAGTTTAATTTTAAAACTAAACTAATTCTTAACAAAATAGGATAGACATGGCAACTGTGTAATTGAGTCCAGTACATCATTGTGGTACATAATAAAATGTGACTGAGCTTTCTGCTAAGCTCCCTGTGTAGTTCTAGTGTGCATGGTTGTAATTCATGCCATAGCTGCAGACAGATCAAGAGGACATGTATTTAATAGCACATATATTGGCGTGGCTTGAAAGCACAAATCATTCTTCAACTACTGCTCATGTCTATTTGTAAAGACAAATGTGACATGCTTTCATTCTTTTACACGTACAGGTGCAAAACGGAAACATTATCCCTGCTCTGGATTTTATGCAAATATTGACCTACAGTATTTTACCCTGATGATTTTAGATTAGCTTTCAGCACGTTTTTTTTTATTATTTTAAAAGCTGTTGGAGATGTTCTTTGAAGAAGTGTGACTGAAGAATCTGAAATCTTCTCTTATACTGTAATTACAGCATATAATACAGGTGAAGAAATGAAAGTTAGGGTTCAAATCAGATTGAATTAATTTAAATCTGATTAAATTGAATTAAACATTAACTTTATCAATGAATTCAATAACTTGTTAATGTCGCGGTAGATGAAAAGTCTGAGGCTCGCCAAAATCACCAGAATTCATTTGCCTGGCTCAACGTGACTTGCCTACTTTGTGAGTGTGCATTATGTTTTTAAGCATTTCTTTTATATTCAACTAAGTCCTATGGTACCTTGAGTATGGTACTACCTTACTCCTGATGCTGTTGTGCAAAACTGATTGAAACAGTTAACCAGTCACAGCATGAATCTAGAAACTATTCCAGACGTGGAGTGTGAATTATAATCTGTGAATTATAATCTGTGCACTTTTTGAATAATAATAATAATTTGTACAGTATTTGGCAGAGGCCTGCATGCAGAAATGGGGCAAAAATGTCATTCAGTTGACTTGCTATTAGCACGAGTAGCCCCGTTTCATGTTTAACACATCAGGCCTAAATGCAGTGCTGTCTGGGTGAATTTGTTACTGGACCACGGTGCACATAGTGATGGTTTTCATCCACAAACTGAGGAACACCATATCTGTTTCTCTGTGTCCTCCCTCCTTCCTGCCTCTCTGTGGGGTTTCTCTCAGCAGCAGGTGGCTGGTCGGTCAGACATGTTTTACTGTTTGACTCCATAGCAACAGGCTTCAAAAACAACACACACATACAAACACACCCTTGCACACAAACACATACACTTACAAATGTACAGCCATGAGCCAAAACATTATGAACATGCCTGCCTAATACGCTGCTGGCCCTCTGCAAAGTGTAGACCTCTGAAGCTGTCCTGCTATTGGTTACTGTTTGTTTTGGCACTATCTCAAACAAACACCCAGTTGCTGGTTCGTGGTTTATCCCCCTTTTGACGAGAAGCATCTCACAAACCTTTCCATTTGGGGATAGTTTTACCAAGTTGTCTGTCTACAGTTTAGAACTGGTAAGTCACTCAGTCCTGTACATCCATTTCTGCTGCATCCAACACATCAACTACATGAACCGTCTGTTCACTAACTGTCAAATATAACCCAGGCCTTGACATACGAGATAATCAGTGTTTAATCTGCCACTGGTGTATACATACACAGGAAGGACTGTGAAATAGAGACAGACATGAAAATAAGCTTGGGTACCCATGTGTGCAAGGTGACAAACCTAGTCCATACACATACTGACACATTTACTCACAGTTACGTTCTTCTTGCCATAGCTCCGCCAGAGTGTTTTTTTTAAAACCCCTCACCTCGTGGCAACATTTTTTCAAGCAATAACCGATTTAGCACTTCATGCTGGATCAGGCATGAATCTATCTAACTGGTTGGAGTTCGACCAGATGCAATACCCAAGCAACAGGTCTTAAATACAAACCTCATTTCTGTCAGCAGGGGTCAGCTTGGTGTCTGTCCCAGCCTGAGCTGCCAGCTGGGGGAGAGCTGCAGCAGCGGAGGAAGCGTGGAAGAGAAAGCAGCAGCCAGAATTAGGGTCATGACAAATGTAGAGACGGACTGTGACATCTTGCCAAGTAGAGACAGCACAGTCCAGCTCTTTTCCACATGTATAAGCTTAACTATTCCTCAGAGTCTTAGCCATCTGATGGACACTTTTATTCAAAGAGCCTGAAGGAACAGTGAGGGCATTCTGTACATTTTTAAAGTAAAGTAACAGCTGGACTTGGCAGTGCCACACTGCATTCCTCAAACTTTAGGAGAAAGAAAAAGGCAATGCATTTTGTCTTTCCCTAAATGTTAATGTGTTGGTTTATTAATCTTTGTTACGGTATTATTCAATTATTCAGGGAATTTGCAAATAGATAAACGTTTTTCTTTTCTGTCGTTAAAATATAAAGGTTTGCCTGTGAAAAGGTGTAAATACCTTTTACTGATCACAGGAAAGCAGAAGTAAAATCTCCAAGTGCAGAGTTAAACATCAAAATATAATGATTGTTATAGGTTTATACTGCCTTCAATAATAGATACATGAAATTCTGCTATAATTATTATAAAATGAAATGTTCATTTTAATGAGCAAATGCATTAGTACCATGTTTCACTTGCACAGTAACATGGGCAAGGACAGTTTTATTGTATAACCTGATTATGTATAAATTTGCAAATTATTTAACAGGTCTACACTGGACAGTTTGTGTTTGTTCCATATAAGTAAGTAAGGGATAAAGTATGACAGGAGGTAAAACTGATGACTGGTTGGTGCTATGACATAATAAGTTTCAGTAGGAAACACTTTGCTGCCTCCCTTGGGATGGTCCTTGGATTTTCTTCCTAGCCTGTCAGTCCCTTCCATGGTCCCACTGTGAGAAGTCATAGAAAGCATATGACCAGCGCAGTGGACTTTCTTAGGTCTCTTGCACACGAGGATCTCTCTAGTAGCATAGTAGCAATAGTAGAAGGGGAAGAGCATTCATAACCTCTTGGTGACAGGAAGATAATCAGTCAGAGGTGGCAATTTCCACACTCAGCTAGCATGAAGAGTAACGCACCACTAACTTACTGGGGCTAATAACATGGCACCTGGATCCCCCAAAATCACCTTGTCTAGGAAGAACAATGCAAATGCAAGTTATTCCAAGCAAGTGGCCAATGTCAACATCCCATTATGGTTTTATGGTCAGGAGTGGCGAGGATGTTGATGACCTTGGCCATGTGTCTATAATGTTTGTTTGGTCCAAGTCAACACACGAGCCAAAGTCCACTGGTTACAGTTTGTTACAATATTTGTTTATACATCAAAAATGTCTAAATATATTAAATAATGTCTTGATGACACCAACAGTCTCTACCACATATTTAATAAACCAATAGAAAAAGAAAGGAAAGACAAAATGTACCTCAGAGCTCTTATTCTCATCAGCTGCTGCAGGTGGAAACATATTTGGAGAAAAGTGTCAATAAAGAGGTTTTTAGAAAACATTTAGAAGATCGGCAACAAATTCAGAGAACTGAACCTTGCCTTGACTTCGCTCTGACCCCAGTCCAACTCCTGCCTCCAATAAAGAAGTCCTAAACTGTCAAGTTAACTGTGATTAATGGCAATACCAGGCACAAAGTCTTTTTTGTGTGTACAACACAGTGTTTCAGTTGTAATCCAAAGAATTTATAGAAATATTTGAAGAACCTGGTCAGTACATCTCTGTTGATAAAAAAACATTACATAAAGTTCTTCAGTCGCTGAAATTTTAAGTGTCCACTTCAGAAAACCGAACATTTAATTAAAACCAGTGTTTGGCTGATCTTGTAGTCTTGAAACTGTACCATCATTCATTTTCGTTTTGTGTCACTGATTATTCTGTGAGAGCAAATGTCACTTCTCAAAGTGGTCGATGTCTTATTCTGGAGTTGAAACACTTCTTTCAAGTCCATCTTATAGGTTTATTGGCTAATGTGGGCGCTAGCTGTCGAAGTGACACCCATAGCAGGGGAGAGTTTATCATTCTGCTGACAGGCTAAATAACTTGTGCACAGGCAATAGATAACAAATGGTCTCAAGTTGTGGCTTGAGTGTCTGTGTGTTAAAGACAAGAACAACTGGGCTGCAGCAGAAATAAATGGTCTTCCCTGTATGGCATTTAGCCATTATTCATGGTGCTCCTGATGTGCACAGAAACAGAACATTAATATATGCTTTTCTGTGTGCCAACACAAAACACGCACAATGTTTTTAATTCAAAGTAACGCAATTAAAGCATAAACCGTTCTTTGAATCTCTGCACGCCAACGTCTGTTCAATAAATATATTTACAGTTGAAAATAGTTATTTTGCATATATAGTTTGAATTTTCATTTGAAAGCAGTTTGTTAAAGTCCTGGTTAGGACTTTATTGATTAAAACCATCTACTTTGCACTTGTCCCTGTATTTCTCTCAGTTTTTCTGCTTGGAGCACATAATTTGCATTTAAAGACATCAGTGTGATTTGACAGAGTTTCATAAGACAGGACCACATTGATTTATTCTTGCTCACATTACTCATCCCTCATAATAAGCCTTCAGGATCTAGTGTCAAAGCAACATGCTAATAAGCTAAGGCTGTTGATAGCGCTACACTTGCCATTCACCTTTGCCTTGTAGGTGTCAAACTGTCAGTAAGAAACCCCACAGGCTTCAGCAGTTTACTGCAAATGTGGCACGACATAAACAAATCAATTTGCCCATAAAGAAAAATGGTGGCACTTACAGAAGACCTTTGGAAGATGATGCTCATTCTTATAGCTGTGATGTGTCAAAGCATAAACAAAAGCCTGTTCCTCTCCCACTCGGGTCTTTATTTACAGCTGTTTCTGCCCATACAGTAAGTGAGATATACCCAAGAGGCAAATAGGGTTCTGTCTTATGGCTGTGAAAATGTGCTGCAAGAGATAAATTCCAAAATGTCAGAAGAGCTGTCAGTGTGAAGAATACACTGGTCATTACCACCTTTAGATCTAGTGTGCAAACTCCCACTCCCTTCTGAGTAGGACCCCTGCTGAGGATGAGCTGGATTTTCCCACAGTGAAAAACTGACTTACAATCAGTCATTGGACCAAACCAATCAAATGAGAAGCAACAGATACTGAGAACTAAATAAGTTGTGCTGTGATGTGTTGTGTGTTATTATGCTTCCACATACTCATTCTGACTAAGGAGTATTTCTACAAAACCTATTCTAGCAACAACACTGGAAACATTTTCAGTAATGCAAACTATGATGTCAAAGGAGCCACCTCATCCCAGTTAAAACCTACATTGCTATGGTTCGAGAAGAACTTGCCTCAGCTGTCAGATGTCCTTATTAAGGCTGTCTAATAAGCCCAGGTTACAAGATGGTTCTGAGAAGTAAGTGATATCCGCAGAGCGGCCCACACATACAATAAGGCAGTGTGGATTTCATACTCTGGGCTGAGCATACTCTAAGCCTATTTTTGTTGTCCTGATCTCAGACAACCCTGGAACACATCCAGGATGGTTAAAGTAATATCCACCATTAATGCTGCCCAGTCCTATCACCTCCAATGGGACCTGCAGCCATGATTCAAGAGCAATGGGACAATACCAGTTACTGATTTTCCAAAAAGTATAGGGGGAAGCTTTACATATTTGTGATGCCTTGTCTTTGCACAGGCACAAGTGTAATACCATCTGAGTTTATACAACCCACAACACAGGATGCAAAATACTTGACAAACCCAAAGTCCACAGTTAAACTGGATACCTGATTGGCTACCGGCAGCTTCAACTCTCAAGAGAGTTTGCTGGTACAAATGGTAATGACAGGGCATCCTGTACACAAAGGGTGCCATGCTTCTGCATTCTTAGCTGGTATCCTGTGAATGGCCAGGAGGAACACTATTTTCTCCCTCTCCCGTGGAGATAAGGGGTGTTTTTCTTCTGAAAATCTGCAGGGGGTTGGGTGTAGTTAAAGGACACACTCAGCTGCTAGATTAACTCATCAACGCCGCATTGCAGGGTGTCAACAGAAATGTTTCACACACAAGACCAACCAGGAATGAATACCATTTGGAGGTCACAAGTGGCAACCCCACAGTCCTTCAGGCCTTTTAAATGTTAGTGTGTGCCTTTCAAGAGCAAGGATGTAACCTCTAGACGTTTGAGAGGAACAGAGATATGCAATGGGCATCCCTGCCTCATGTCAGTTTCTCCTGTACATTATGACTTGGATGACTTTTGCTAAATAAATCACCAGGAAATAACTTTCCGTTGCCATTTTGCAGTTACAAATATAAGCTGTATATCTGATATCATTCAGACAGAATATTGAATAATAAATCAATGAGAAATTTTAAAGATCATCATACATCTAAACCTGAAGGGACATGGCTCCAAATAAGCTGTAACTGTGAAATCTCCATCTGGTGCACAGATTCTGAAAGAAAAAAAAAAAAAAATCAAGTGTATAAAATCTCTTCCATTTGTGTTCATGCCAATAAAGAGATATGAACAGTATGAAAGCAGATCACTCTTTCCATGTCTCAAAATATACAACACTATGACAAGCTCAATAAGCAATCCTGAAATACACCTGCTGTATGCACAGTTTCTAGTTTCAGCGCAGAAATGTGATTCAAATGTCTTCTGGTAGCTGTGCCCTCCTTCTTAGCTTCTTTGCAGAGCATATTTTCTGGGAAGCAAAAAACAACTGACAACCAGAGACACGGGATCATCTTCAAAAGAAAGACGTATGTCTGTGGTATGCTGTCTTTTAGCTGCTGGAGCAATGCCATTCCTTGTAGTTTGAGTCATCAAAACTCCTCATGTAATGGCTTCCAAATTTAGATTACAGTGCATGTTTCAAACAAAGTTTCAGACTGAGTTGAGAAGCTCGTCTCAGAACAGTTAAAGGTCCTGAACAGGACAGACAAAAATTGCATGATCTTAAAACATGTTGACTGGTTGTTGACTCAGACAGAGACTGGGAGCTGGCCAGGTTCTCACCCTGCATTAGTACAGAGGATCGTGAGGCCTTTGCACTTATTGGGCAGCACTGCTGACATGCAGTAGCTGCTTAGGGGAAGTCATTGTTTTTCCTCTAAAGCTGCCGTGTGCTGGGGTGGCATGGCTGCCATGTTTTGTCTGTTTGCTTTAGATCTGATGAAGATCAAGCTTTCGTTAAGCTCTGTCCCAGTGGGCGGCCGCTGCGCTCTAAAGTGTCAGAGATAGTTCACGTACCACTGAGAGGTCTTTTCATCTTGCTTTGTCGTTGACGTGAACCCTCTGAGACCTGTAGCTAAAGCTGCTGTGAGAGCGCCCAAGTCCCCAGAAGCTGAAGTAAAAACTACTTAACAATTGGAGCCAACTTCTCACAGAGTCCTATACATCTCTAAGACACAAACGAACAATAAAAGAACAATATATACACAATTGTATTAAATGGATGAAAAGAGATACTGTTGTTTGTTAGGTCACTCCTGTCCTGGTTAACTATATTCACCTTTATTTAAACCTGTTTAGTCAATGGACTATCAACCTGAATTCTGGGTAGAGGAGTTTTTATGTTATGCTGCTCACTCAACCTGGAACTTTCTGCAGTTTAAGCTAAAATTGCAAAATTTGGTTGTAGAAACTGGATCCTATCACTTCTTGCAATGAAATTCTTTTAAATTGGTCATAGAAATGTGATGCTAGATATGTGACGTTAGATATTCTTGGGTTGTTTTAGGACTAAATGATTATATTGGTATAGTTACGGATGATTTTAGAACAACATCTTTAAATCTTTAAAATCTGATTTTGTTGTTTTGTTTTTTTTGTTCCATCTGCCTTACAGATAAAGATTCTGATCAATGGGAAAAGTTAAACCAACATCTAATAATGGCTGAAACCAAAGCACGTCCAAGATGTTGAAAATGTTTTCACTCAGCGTACTTGGTGCTCAAGTATCACTCTCTGCAGCAACTATTTCACCACCATCCAACTCTTAAATCAGTTTCAACTCTTCGCTTTGTTCACTGTAACAAGGGCAGAAGAGGAATGAGCACAAAGATCAGATAGTTCTACACTATGACAGTGTTTTCAGTCTTGGGTCCCAGGTGCAGTTTGGCATCAGCAGGGCATGGGAGGTTAAGGGGCGTTTGGCAGCGTTGGCCTTGTCAGCCCCCCCTAGTTCACCAGGTCCCAGGAGCTGGCGCCAGGCTAGCCCTGCTAGCAGCTGGGGCAAAAAATAACCCCACTGCAGTTGTTGAGCAGGGGAGAGTGACGGGGAGAGCATGTCACACTGGGGGTCAGGTTTCAGCGGCTGTCATCAGAGAGCAGTCATTACTTCTGGGCTAATTATCTCAGGCCACGTGTAAACAAACAGCCTACCAGTGTGAAGACTAGATTGTGTTCACAGCTCCAGGCTTTTATTTTGTCTCCTTCACATGTTTAATGTTGGTCTGAATTTTCACTTTGACTACTGCTTGTGTCTGGAAGGCCAGTTCAGTCAAAGGTCTAATAAGACTCTTACTGCAAATATGAGTTGAAAGGAGCTAAATGTGCTTCTCCTTACCTTTCTTCTATTGTCTTGTATCTTTTCGTGATATGTAGAGATTTTTTTTAAGTTGAATTGACGTAATTGACGTAAATATAACAGCAAAAGTCAATTTAATCGGTTCCTGTATTGTGAACTGTAGCTATCATATTTAAAATAGATGGAGATCTCATTTTTTGTTTGGCACAAACATAAGAAAATAAGTTTTACATGTTATTTTAGTCATCTCCATGCTTATGGATTTATATATGATTTACCCTAAATTTAAGGAATGCAATACAGTATTATTACTAATATTAGTGGAGATAATACCAGAACCCTTTGCTTTACCTTATTATATAAAAAGTGAATTAGGGCAAATGGTTTTTTGTTTTTCATTATTTCCTTAAATAATATGCTTATAAATAGCAACCTATCAATAGATAGAGAAGTAAGCTAACATTAGCTGTGTTTCACTGTCATTCGTCATGATTTTATTTCATCAACTGCACTGACAGGATCCATGGATACATCCACTGACTGAAAACTCAATCGAGCTCAGCCCAGCACCTGGACTCACATTCCCCAGCCTCCATGGCACGTTTACAGTTCTGACTAATGTTTCTATCACACGCTTGCCATACCAAACCCGTGTACTGCACACAGACAGAGAATAGCTGCAAGTGACCCATAATAAAATTGTCTTTATCTTTTCAGGCTTGAGTTGTGTCTTGAACAGCAGTTGCATTGAAATAACTAGAATGATTTCAGTGGAAGAGAAGTACGGTTTGTTATAAAAATGTACAATATTGTTTTAAATGATTAGAAATTCTAATTTAATAAATGAAACTAAAAACTGTGCTGTGTGATACAATTCTTTTTAAATTAGAGAAGGCTTATTTTAATTAAGCTAGATGTAGCAGCCCAATTTGTGACTGTTCTTTACATTCTTCAATCTATCTATCTATCTATCTATCTATCTATCTATCTATCTATCATGATTGTATCCCATTGTGTTCCCAATGCAAACCTTAGGGAGTAAATACAATATTTTACAGGAATTATTTTCCATGGGATTCTCAGGATCTTATAGAAGTCTACAATCAACTTAAAGTGCTTGCCAAAGCAAAAAGAACTTTTTTTTCCTTAAAGATACATGGATACTGTACATTTGTTAGCAGAATGTTGACTTTCTTTGCATTTTGGACATTCAAAAACATTTCAAATAAAAGCAGTAAAATTAAACAGTGGGTGAGGCATAAAGTTCTTGGCAGATTTAGTCTAACATGCAGCTGATTGTCGGTGTTGCATGGGCTTTAAGGTATTAATCAATAAAACATGGCGTAATGGAGATGCAAAATGACATTAAGCCACTGCTTGCATGCTGTCACTTACAGTATGGCCTTCTGGGAGTTGGTGGCTTGTCACATCTAACTGTACATAATTAATTGCCTTCTTGTTCCAAGCTCTGTAGGTGTTCTGAGTGACCAAGAGTTTGTGCTCAAAAATTTATATATGCCTTCTAAACCAAATTACTCCATCCTGGAGACATAGCTAAAGACCTCATTTGCATGCTAGGGCCTTTTTGAAGGGTGGGAGTCAACAGCAAACACTACTGCTCTACTTTGTCAAGCAAAGAACTGACATTTCTAATGGAAGATGAGTGCTTTGTTGAATATGGATTTAGCTGTGCCATTCACCCGGGGTACTTTGATGACCGCAAGAAATGTGATAGGTAATTAATTTTTGGGAACAAGTTCGCTCATCCCCACCAGTCCCTATTAAAGGGCTGTGTGATCCCCCATTTACTAATTGAGTTAGCTGCATCAGCCTAGATTTGAACTTGAGAAGTGTCACAAATCAGACTCTGTTTATCTACCATTATGTCAAAGCCAGTGGCTTAGTTTTACGATATAATTATACCTCTCAAGACAGTGACCCTAGCCAACCTCACTTTGTAATGTGGAACACTTTGGCAGGGTCCTTAATGCATACTGGGCAGATTTCACTGAGCTTTGTCTGCTGTTTTTCCCTGCCTGTATCTGCCTCAACCCCTGTCTAATTGGAGCATGAAATTTGTGCACAACAAGAATACTGAGAGGTGTTCAATTAAAATTCTTTATTTTCTCCAGATGGTATTGTCAGTGTGAAGGCACTGAATATCCATGAGGATAGTCTGGTTTTAGTCAGCCTTTTGCTCTTTTCCTTTCTTCCTGTCCATCTAAGAAAAAAATAAGCAACTTGACATTTGATGACAATGACCAAACAAGGAGCTAAAGGCAATAGGTCAAATAATTTCTGAGTGGAAATGCACTCCTTTTTGTTGTGGGCATCAACGTGATTAGACACTATCCACTTCCAGCGTAGGCCCCCTCATGCCCTCGCCAAAGACATTTGCAACTGGTGTCAAGGCCCTATAAATCATTCTGTATCAAAGAGGCCATGTAGTGCTTTCTACATTTCAACATATGTGGAATCAGAACATGTCTGTCGTCGACGTAAGCCTAGAAAAAGGGTTTTTGGAGGCTTTTCCCACTGTAATGTAGACCATATGTGCTATTGATTTGGGAGGTTTTACCTGCCACAGTGAGATACTCCCGAAATGAGGTGAGACAGACACTGTCATACCGCTTCAATGGTAAAGGATTAGGACTTTAAACTAAAATCAACAAGGAGCATCGCTACCAAGAAGCACTGAGAAGGATTGACATACAATACTTTACTCAGTTTAAAACAGTATTTTCCTTCCTTGCTTTTTTTTTCTGAAATGAAGTTTATTTCTCCTTTTTAAATGAGTGTTTTGACTTTAAATAGCTTTTAAACACACAGTGATCTGGTTCATTTGCATTAAATGAGACAAACTCCCGACCATGCCGGCTGGTGCCAGGATGAGACTATTCATCTTAATATTATAAATGGCTCTCACTGTCATCCGAGGTTTTAAGTTCCCAAAGCAACTTATCCTGGTCTTGTACTGGCCATATATCTCTCTCTGGAAGCCAACTCTTCCATCTCCTGCTGCTTTGTATTTAAGGTTGGCCCTCTATCTTGGGTTTCTTGGGTTGCATTCTCAATGACCAACATACGTTTGAGAACGTGAGGAGATCTCTGTTTTGTGAATAATTTAGGAATCTCCATTTGTGGTCTCAGAGGTCGAGGATAAATGATGCTCTAAATCAAATGATAAATGTTAAGTGATTTCTTCCCTGCGTTGTGACCAAGCTTGTTTCTAAATTTACAGAGTTGTTTCCAGTGAATTATCCTTCACTGAGCCTAAATAATATCTACCAATAGAAAGAATTTAATTGTAATCATGGAAGTATTTAATCAAAGCTATCAGAAGATGCATTTTTGTTCATGAATGGGTTAACTAACTAACTAACTAGCATCATCGTAACTAACAATGAAGTTACATTACATGTACATTCAGTATTAACTAGCAGTTAACCCTCGTATGGTGTTCGAGTTTGTGGGACCTGGTTTCTAACAAAGGTAAAAGGCCAATATTTATCATATATGCTGTTTATATTGCTTGTAATTGGGATGAAGTAAACATCTGTATTGTAACATAAAATTGTTTGATTGTGTTGAATTAAAAACCCCAAAAATTCAGCGGGTCCTCAAGACCCACGAACACAAAAATATGAGCACCACCCAAGGGTTAACAACATACAGGCTCAGTGAGAGCAGTCACAAAGCAATTATTGATAATGGTCTTGAATTTACATCGAGCTTTGATTTTTAGGTGACATTGTTCCGTAAGGCCAGTGCACCTACAGTAAAGATGTTTTTTGCAGATGAGTTCTGGTTTCAGAGCTCCTAAAGCATTAACCAGTCAAAGTACCAGAGCTGCACGAATGACATGTAAGATGGTACTTCAGCAAACAGGACAGTACAGATACAGGTCTCAGAGAGGTTAGACCCGATAACATTACCCAGTGTGTTAACATTAATGTACTGAGAACAGTCGGGATTGTTCACAAGCTTTCAGAGTGGACCCACCAGCCCTTTTATTCTGTGCCCTCCTCAGTATTAAACCCATGTTATACTGGAGATATTACTGTAATCTATACCTTTAATATACTAAGTTAAATTTAATATATTTTATTACCACATTATCCAGAACTACTACTATTGATAACAATATAATTACTACTACACCTACCACCAGTACTCAAATAGGTAACAACAGACAAATAAACATTTAAAGCAAGAGGACATTTAGAATTCAGGAGGCCACCTAGCCATTTAATTTAAAGAAATATGTCAATTGCAAAATGAATCAAAAAATAAAACAAACAACTAAACACCATCCATACCTTAGGAGTTAGCACATAATACTTATTGGTCTGTTCAGGATCTTGAACCTGCTTCAAAAACTTTTAGATGCTAAAAATATTAGAGGCCTTTAAACTGAAATATCGTTTTACTATTGTCCTAAGTGCACTACTACAACTACTGCTATTGTTAGTACTACTACTACTACAGCCACTAGTATTAAAAATAGTGAAAACAGTTCCAACACATTTAAACTATTATAACTAGCATTTATTCTTTTTGCTTTTCTATTGTCAGACTTTTCTTTATGAGATAATGGCAATAACACTATAATAAAATTATTTCTGTGTCTAAACAACCACAAAACATATAAACATATCTGACCTAACGGGAATCCATGTTTACCCTTGATGTTCATTCCCGCTGTGAGAAGGGGGATCAACTTCGCCATTAGCAAATAGTCACTGCATTGTGGAGCCGATGCATGCCGTTTACAAAGCTCCACTATTCTGGGAAGCCTTAACCTCCTGATCATCCTCTTCTCATTCCAAACTTCCAAACTGACTTAACCCCGTAAGTATCACTTCATGGCTATCTGCATTTCCATTTTGTTTTGGATGTCTAGCTTCTTACACAAAAGGAAACCGCAGACAAATGAGCTGATTTAATCAGCTGACTTTTGCTTTTCAAAATAAACCACCAGTTGCCCATGGACATTTGGTATGATGAGACTGCAAAATAAAACCATATTATTTCTGTTGTGAGTTGCATGAAAAATGCAGTACAGTTTTAAAGAGGAAATTCTACACTTTCACAAGGTTTCCAATGCGAATATCGTCACAAACAAAATGCAAACATATATTATTACATAAATATCAACCATATTCATTTATTAATAATTAATATATTTTTTTATAAAATACTGGCCATGTGGATTTCTCTGGCTTGTGGGTTTGGATTTATAACTGTCGTAGTGATCTATACGGTGACACTGAAGTCTTACGTGATGCAGTAACTTACAGACACATCTAACAAACGACTTTTGCTGCATTCAGGGTGGTTGCAATCACACGAACAGAGAGCTACAGGAGAAGCCACTGTTTTCTCTGGTTTTTTGGTCAAGAAGTCTCCAGCAGCCGCAGCAATCTAATATCGAGATGTGGAAAAAGAGGTATTTTGAAACGATCGATGTCATCCTTACAGCTGCTGTGTTGTCTTGAATTACCTTGATGCAGCATATCCAAAGAACAGATTGGATTTCCTTTGCCATCTTTTTCATCCAGATTTTTCCACAAATGTAGGCAAAAGATTTATTTACAATTTTTCTTCCTAATCGCTGATTCCTTTCACGACGAGCCTTGTAGACGAATCAGGGAATGTAACAGAAAACAGTGGAGGTATTGGTTTTCATTTCACATGTTGGCATTGCTACAGGGCCTGGCGTGGTTTATTGACAAGTGCTGGAGTTTTTCTTTCTAAGAGGATCACTTCAAAGCACTTGGCAAGGGACGAGTTGAACTTTTAGCTGAAGGTGAGAGCTGCAGATCTCTACTGCTGAGGTAGTAATAAAATCTTTGACACTGAGAAGCTTTGTCATTTGAATCAAAGTAGCACATGCTAAATCTTTTCATCTCTGCTAATGTTGTTCATTAAAAACATGAAGAAATCTTATTTTAACATGGTTTATATACAGTTTGTGTCTAGAAATTAAGAAAGACTCAAATCCAATTTATTTAAGGCTCATTATATCGACAAATTAAATCACACAATCCCGACGTCAAACATCTGCAGACGCTGCCAAACTTATTACGTTGTTATTTACAACTAAGTGCATGATATGGTTGTGAGGCTAAAATCAGTCAAGTGTCATCATAGCTGTTGCCCTATTTTGTGTCAGTTAAGTAAGTGGAGCTTGTGTCTTCATTGCATGGTACAAATTCCTGAGATTAATGTAAATGATAAGGAATCTGCAGCTCTCCAGATTCTGAGATCCTTGGGATTAAAGGTTCAAGTTCCAGTTGACGCTGGAAAAGGATGACTCACTATCTGGCCAGTACAGCTATCGGGTGTCCCGTCTCCTCCCAGTTCACAAAGTGAGGAAGAGTAAAACTCTCACAGCGCGAGCTAAAGCTCGACGGGAAATAGAAGCTTTCCACTTCGGCTCAGGGATTGTATATGTGAAAAAAATGTGCAGCATAGACAAAAAAGAGTGAGAGTGGAAAAAAAAAATGCAGAAGCATTTTACACTGAAGCAACCTTGTAGTTGACCTGACGTACAGTATTTTTCTTTATGAAATTGTTGATATAAAAAAAAATTATGAATGTGTATGAAAAACAACTCAAAAGTGAAAGACAAAAAAAACCAAGAATATAGATATAAAGCCAAAAACAATTAAAGAAAACAAAGGAGAGAAAGTGGCAGGCTAGAGTCACTGATACAGTCAGTGTGATGACCTTAACCCCCTTCAAGGTTACTGTCCATTTTATTAAAAGACTCTCTCATTGATCCCTGTCCTTCCCCTCTGAGTCTCCTTTTCGGCCATGTCTCCATTAACAAAGTTAACTCTCTTATACCATGACCTCCCCCTACTCCTCTCGACCCGGGCAGACAGCTCTGCTTACCTTAGCACAAAGTGCCACAATAGGTCATCATTATCAAATTAATCAAAGCTGCCACAACACAGCACAGTGCTGCGGTCGACTCTGTGCTGCACTCCAAAAACTACTTAGATCATGTAACACTTGAACGTGCAGCAAAATAGGCGTGCAGATATACATTGCACACACACACACACACGCACGCACACACACGCACGCACACGCACACACACGCACACACACACGCACACACACACACAGAGTTTTACTCTTGAAAGCACACACACAGATGTGTTTAAGAACCACACTACTGTTGTAGCAAACATTTAATGGTTGCTAGAGAATTTCAGTTTTATAGATTTTTTTAGGGAGCGAAAGATGAGTTCGGTTTTTCAAACTGGAATTTTTTATCATAATAAGAAATACTGAAAAAAATATTTTGGTATTATTTATGTATTTATGGATTAAGAACAAACATCTGTATCCTCTGCAGCTGTGCTGAAAACTCTATTTTCCCACTGCTTCTCAAATTGTAGAAAGTAGTAAAAAGGGGACAAAATAAAAATGCACCTAATGTCCTCCAGGAAAAATCTACACTAAAAATGGTTTAACAGGTTGAAAATGACTCTGGATGACACACAAAGCTTTACAGTACTCGTTATTTCAGTATTCGTTATTCGTCATCCAGCCATTGTCAAACCCTTGTTGCCCTTTGTGTGGCAGCTCAGAAAACAGTAACACAAATATCTATTTATGTAGAAACCTGAGCTCAACACTGTTACTCACACCACTCACACTTCCTTTTTATAATCTTTTCAGGGGGTGACATATTTCTCTCACTTTTCATGTAGATGTCTGTTGTGTTCAGCTCACTCATCTTATGAGAAAAGGCTGAGATCACAAAAAATTATTTCCACCTGCTGTTTAACCACTTAAATTAAAACACAGCAGTACAAACACCCCCCTCCTTTCAGTATATGTGTGTGTGTGTGTGTGTGTGTGTCCAGAAGGGGGAGGGGAGTAACAAGGGAGATGTGCAACACCAAATTGCCAGATTGATTAACTTGTCTGTCAGGCTCTTCACTGTGACAATAAACTCTGTACCTCAGGGAGCTTATTGAGAGATGACACGTCTGAGACCCCCGACACACACGCACACACACACACACACACACACACACCTACACACACACATATAAATGCTGACACATACACCAGCTCACACACCCTGTATCTCAGGCCTCCTCTACCTTCTACTATTATGAAGCACCTTTCCAAGTCAGACCCTTTCCTGTGCTGAAGGCTGCAGCCACATCTCTGTTCTCCATTGTACACTCACTTATACACCTTCCGTCCAATCCCCAGGGGGCTTCTGGTCTCTGCTATCCACACCAGGCTCCGATTTATAAACTGATTCACTACATAATTGAACAGGAAACTCTAGGGCGTGTTTGGCCAGTTAATCCATTTAAGATCATTATGTGCATTGTCAATCGGCTTGACCCAGCTGCAGAGAGGACGAGACAATGAGGGGCTCAATCTAAGCCGCGACACCCCACCCCTATCCCTTCTTCACTGGGGTCAGTGGGGTTAATGAATGATTATTTCTCACTTTGTAACACAACGGGATGCCAATTTAAAGGGCAATCCTCCAGTCCCCCTACCCTTTTCCTCTGAGCATCCTCAGTATTACAGGCGTGCTTGAGAGGTGCAGACTCCAAATCAAACAGATATTGTTGATGATGACATATGAAAATTTATGATTTGTGTCTGTGCGGGCAAAAGATTTTCAAACATGTTTTTACATATAATGCTATTCCCTCAGTATCAGACTAGATTTAGGAACTACTGCTGAATTGAAAAATGGGAATGAACATTGTAGCTGTGGACAACATGCAGAGTTGTGCAAGTTTATTTACTGGCATGTCTGAAGCCTTTGATTCTGTGGATCATGCCATGCTAAAACAAAGGTCACTTAATAAATGGTTAACTGACCAAGCATTTGTGTGGTTTACTAATTATCTCATCAGATGCATTGGGTGAAAGTTCATAAGTTCAAACTGGCTTAGTGTTATTAATGGAGTGACCCAAGGTTCTGTGCTTGGCCCACATTTATTCTCTCTTCATATAAATAATTAAGATGGTCATGCACATAGAACTTATGATCATTGTAATGCAAAAACCAAGAAATGCAAGTAAGAAAGCTTCAGACACTTGATATGATTATGGTGAGTTGTTATACATGAAAACATAAGAATAACATCTGTTTTCCCCTTTACCATGTTCACTGAACACATTAATAGTACATCCATCCATCCATCTTCTATACCCACTTTTCCTGGCTCAGGGTCACGGGGATCTGCTGGAGCCTATCCCAGCTCTCTCTCGAGTGGAAGGCAGGGGTCCACCCTGGACAGGTCACCAGTCCATCACAGGGCCACATAGAGACACACAAAGACAGACAAACTCACACACTCACACTCACTCCTATGGGCAATTTAGAGTCACCAATCAACCTGACATACATGTTTTTGGACTGTGGGAGGAAACCGGAGTACCTGGAGTAAACCCACGCAAGCACAGGGAGAACATGCAAACTCTGCGAACCCACGACCTTCTTGCTGTGAAGCAACAGTGCTAACCACTCAGCCACCATGCTGCCTGTACATTAATAGTCTAGTATCTTTATTTTTCCTTCATAGATATACTGATTTTTAATAATTTCTTTTGCATAAGCAAAGCACTTTGAATTGCCTATGTATTACCTTGTCTTATCTTTATTATACTTGAATGAATTCATCATTATTACCAGGTTTAAGGTTCAAGCTCATGGACAGGGAAATAATTATCTTTCTCTGATCATATGTCATAAAAAGACTTTAATACAGGCACTGACCAACACTACAGAGAAAAGGCCTGTGCCATTTGTGCCACTAGGCTCAGTGACAGAAAATAATGTGACAGGAGAGAAATCGACCTCGGGCCATTGTTTTTTCAAAGCCCCCGTTTGAAGCTGGAGGGTGCTTCCTGCCCAGAGTCCTGAATGAACCATTTGTTTATGTTCTTTTGGTCTGTAAATCACTTAGCGCATCAAAGAGCTCCATTCGGCTCCTGTACAACAATAGGGGGTCATGCCAACATGCAAACATGACAAGGATACAGAGCGAGAAAATGTCTTCCTTTCCTAAGGTGATGACAACTCTTCCAAGATTTATGCAACGCTGACATTAGTAAAACTATGACAGACCACTCAGTAGGTGAAATATCAAAGTCTGTAATTAATACTGACTATTTGAATATATTCAGTAATGTCCGTTGTCTGCTAAGAAATTACTACTTTTCATGAAGTGTCAGTTTGAAACAGCCTTTTAACCAGCAAGCCCATGACAGTCATTTGTTTCTTTCTTCTCTGTCTGCAGATTCTTATTAAGCCAAAGATTGTGTGTTTCTTTTAATGTGTGTGCAGTTGTTAGGATGGCATCTCAATAAAAATAAAACCCATAAATACTACAAAGTGATTTACATTTCTCATCTAAGCCAATAAAAATAAAGGTTATGAGTTTTATTATTGCCTTGGCTGTTGCAGGATGAAGCATAGAATTTATTTGGCCTTGTAATCATTGAGAAGGAAGCAAGAGGCTCATTGCTTTTTGTAAACAGAAGGCGCTGAGTCATACTGTCGGAAAAACAGTCAACTCATTTTCGCCTCTTTCTTTGCTCTTTTGACGCGTCACGCAAACCCAACACATTACGGACGTCAGAAAGGGATTTACTCGCCTCTTGTGAATATTCTTTCACAGTGGACAGGCCCCTGGTGTCTTGTAGGTCTAAAAGCCATGCGAACAGGAAACCGCAGAAGTAGATTACCAACTACTGCCCCCCCTTTACTCCAAAAGCCCTGGAAGACTGTAGCGTGGTGAGACTCAAGGCCAACAATGTGCCCACAGCCCATGTTCACATCCTTTCTGGAAGCATTGCCTTTCCCCAGTCCCTTGCAATATTTTGGGGCGGAAAATGCCTCAGTTATAAGAGGGCAGACCATTGTGTGGCTGTGATTCATGTGAAGCCATATGAAGACTTAAATAGTTATGACTGCAGCCAGAGCCAAGTTATTCCCTCAAGGTCAGCTCAATGGCCAGTAACTGATATTTGGCTTTATTCTGGGGTGGATACAGGTCAAGTCTAGACTTTAAAAAGGAAAAACAAACATTCAATGAAAGCACTGAATGGTGTAAAGATTACAAAACAAACTGTTAATATCTCCCAAATACAACATGGATTGTTGTTTTCTATTCTAATATTATACTGTATGCAAGCAAAAAAAAACAAAAACACTAACTTTAATTTTATGGTATTGTGGACATAAACCTCTTCAGGAAATACTGTTCTTGAGCAATAATATGCAGGATCACAAGAAATACAAACTGCATCAACTAATACTCCTGTTGGTTAGTGGTGTATCTGCGATCAATAATTAGCCTCCACTGACCCTAAATAAGCATTAGCTTGTATTCAAAAGCAAAGATGTCAAATAAAACAAAATGCTATACTAGATTGTTTGTGTGTTCATTTCACAAACACAATGATTTTTGCACAATAGCTACTTAAGTCCTTAGGTGCCATGTTTCAGTTCTTACAATCTTAAATTGTCTGTGATCTGAGGATTTAAAGGAGGCAAGTAAATTCCAGCATTCAAGATAATTTCATATCCAACACTTGACATGCTTTTAGTTACAACCCCCTCCTATGTTTACACAGATGCTAAAAGAGCAGATTGGGTAATTCCTTACAGAGCCTATTCCATATTAATAGCAACGCTCACAATGTTATGGCACTTGCATTAATTTGTGTGGGCAATGACATTAACCTCAATTGCCTTGCATTTCAGGCCAATTCACTGGGGCAGTCGACCACATCAGCAACACTCCCCAATCCCCTCACCCCTCCTCTTGGCGACTAATGAAAAAGACATCAGCAGGCATCGAGAAGGTTGCCAGTCCCAATCGCTATGACCTCACCATGTCTCTGTTCTGCCTCTGACAGGTTTTGATGCGTCAGGGGTGGCTGCTTTCCTGGCCAGGCGGTGAGGATGGCCAGGACGTTCCTTTCTTACAGCATCACTTCACTCATAGCCCAAAGCGACAACCATTCCTTTCACCATCCTCCCCCTTTCCTATTACCTGTGATTCTCTCTCTCTTCTCTCAAAATACAGAACAAAATGGGAGAATGAGTAAATGCCCAGAAATCAGGTAAGTAAGGACTAAAAGTGCTGTATATGTAAAACAGCCACAATAATACAGCTGGTACAACACACATTCATTCAATTGTCTGAACTGTGCATAATGGAATAAATGACTAAAGTAACCTCTATCATGAGCAGTTCCTTAGGTGAGATTAGATAATACTCTGGTTAAATAGTTGACAGTAAGCCCATAATAATGAAACAATTCTATGTCCATTAGCAGATCACTGACATCCACAAAGCACTGATTAAGAGTCAGTAACTGAGTAAATACAGCCGTTTATTAAAAGGCTTGGTGTTAAAATGCACTGAAGGAACTTATTTTTAATTCATGATACTCCTGTGAATCGAGCAGCAGTATGTGCTTAGTCCCTCCCAAAACTACAACTACAGTTCGATGTATCAGACCCACGACTTAACTCAGAATTTAACAGGAACTTCAGTTATTTTCTCAGCTTTTCTTATTTTTATTGTAAGCACATAAAGAGGTGCCAAGAAAATGTAGTAACGTTAGCTCATTTTATCTTGCATGAATGTGTCTTCAGCCTAATTTGCACTGTCCTGGGAAATATCAGCAGCTAACCATACTGTAACAACTGCACTTACCTTAAGACCAAGACATCCCAGGTTCAGGATCTAAAGATGCAACCTGGCTGATAAAGAGTTAAAAGATTTGAGATATCACTCAGAGTAAGACTTGTCACTGTCACATCTGATGTGTAAGGCCATCACCTTGCTGGGAGAGCAAGGTGACGATGGCTCTCCTGGGCCCCACCAGGTGTTCTTGAGTCCCATTAATGAAACACAAAGGGCACTGAGTTAAGACAGAAAGAACAAAATTGAATTGGACTCTCTGCTTTTGTGTGCTGCATTAACAACTTAAACGCCAGCAAGCATCTGCTGCTATGCCAATGTGGCATGAATAGCCTTTCTCTCATTCTTCACACTACGAGGAGGTGCGACACAATAACAGAGAAATTCAGACTGAGAGAGATAAAACGCCACATAGCTACAGAGATTCATATCCACACATACAAATAGTGCAGTACAAATTTAAATGGCTACCATAGATGTAGTTATCTTTACTACAGAATGCTCAGAAATAGAAAGTAAATAGAAAATAATTTATAAAATATGCAGTTAGTTGTACAATATTATGGATAATGAGACAATAAAAGCTGATTTTAAAGTATCAGGGTCAAATTGTGGAAACTTTAAAACTGATTTAGATCACTAAGAGAAAAAGAAATGTTATCTGTCACAAACCATCTTTCACATCCTCCTACAGCAACATTAAAGGTATTAAAAGCTCTGTATGTAACATTGCTGGAGGTTGTGGTGAGACAGAGAGAGGGGAACACAGGGGAGAAGGAGAGGAGAGGAAGGAGAGACTGCTCATCCCAGACTGGGAGTTCATCCATCATTGGAATCAGTGTGTGCTGTAATTACTGTGTCAAATAGATGGGATGATGCCTGGGAGGAAAGTGTGTGTATGTGTGTATGTGTGTGTGTGTGTGTGTGTGTGTGTGTGTGTGTGTGTGTGTGCGTGCGTGAGTGCGAGAAAGAGAGAGAGAGAGACTGTGCATGCATGTGTATTTGTGTGTGCAGGTCTGCATGCACTGGTATGTCTGCATGTGTTTGAGAGGCACAGGATAATGTCTTGGTGGTGATGTGATGATGTGATGGTGCGTGGGTGCGTGTGCGTGTGTGTGTGTGTGTGTAGCAGGGATGTTCACACAGCTCCCATGGACATCTTATCTTCATAATCACACCCCCCACCCCCTCATACAGTCACACCAACCCTCTCCCTCCTCTACTGTCATCTGTCATCCATAGCCGGTGCTGTCAACTGGCGCTGTCATGCATTGCCAACATCGGGCCGTCAGCAGAGGAAGTCTTAACTCTTTCACTGATGGGGACCTCTTGAGGGCTCGGGACGATGCAGCTATTTAAGGAATGTGCAGCATAAAGGATGGATGAAGCAACTGAAACATGGGAAGGGTTGATAATTTGGAGTATTGATAATGTGGAGTATTGATAATGTGGAGTGTTGGTGGTGACCACTTTTTTTCTATGGCTGTTTTTTTGCTATGCTCTACAACAGCCATCACATGACAATAAGAGTTCAGTCATTGTGGGTTAAAAAAAAAAAAAACATTTCTGACTGCAAATATTTGAAGGTGAAATATTATGTGTGTTATCGGAGTTTTAAGATAGAGTCAGATCAGTGTCAGGTTGTTTATGTCTGTTTCACTCTGCCAGTGATTCCCAGTCATTGGGGTAGTTTTGAAAGTGAACAAAGCAAACCAAGACAGTGATGGATTAAAGAGACATCTACAGTAAAGTAGTGGATCAAAAACCTGAAACAGTGAATAAGGCCTATAGATAAATGATTATCATTCAAATTCTGGCTAAAATAAACAATAGCGTGATGCTGGGTGGGTACTTGAGTTTATCTGGCATAAGTCTGGGGTTACAATTGATCTGAAAGCTTGGAACCACTGTATGCCTGTATGCTAACACAGTAAAAGCTTTTGTGCTAAACAAACCTTTTTTTTTTTTTATCAGCCTATAAAGCATTTTGGAAATCCTGCAGTAAAATGTTGCTTATTGTGCCACAATTTATGCAGTTAAATGCACAATATACTGCATCAATTTTGCTTTTAACCCCAATTTCACTTTAAATCTTAACCCCAGAGAAACTGCTCCATTCTCCAAACTGTTCACAGTTTACGGGAGGGTGGCAGAAAGTGGGGTGGGTGTACATCTTTCTTGTGGTTGGGTCCTGTCCTCTCGCTTGAGAAGTTATTTGAAAAATGGGAAGCGTGTCTGTAAGCCATATGGCTCAGTGAGAGCAGCGGAGCACGTAAAAAGGTGGAAATGGCGTTAGTCGCTTGGCTGCTCAGTGTTGGCAAAGTCCCGGTGA
Organism: Mastacembelus armatus; assembly: GCF_900324485.2. Taxonomy (NCBI): domain Eukaryota; kingdom Metazoa; phylum Chordata; class Actinopteri; order Synbranchiformes; family Mastacembelidae; genus Mastacembelus; species Mastacembelus armatus. The sequence continues at coordinate 4,108,761 of NC_046642.1, read as the reverse complement.
ACCGGTGAAAAATGTAAACGGCAAAGAGGATCATGAGTCTGGTCACTCTATTTGGCAACGTGACAGGTCTGTCCTGATGGTGGAACAGTTTGATCTGTTAGGCGTGAAGACTTTTCAGCAGCTTCTCAATGAGGGAAGTCAGTTGACCAGGGGAGAAACATCCATCTTAACAAGTAATTTACTCTCGTGTGTTCTTCTGTTCAGACAAATGTTAATATTCGGCAGTTAAAAAAGAAATAAGGTTCATGTTGGAAAAAGAAATATCTTGAGATCAAATTCCCAACGTTTAGATACTGTAATGTCATTCAAGCTTATAAAGACAACTTTAGTTATATGAATTAAGAAAATGACATTTGTTCATATTCCAAGTTTTCACAAATAAAATCATGGGAAATAAATACAAAACACAGACTGTACAATATTATTAAACTTAAACATCCAAAGAAATTTCATGACGAGCCAAAAACAATGCTTTAGGTGAGCTAAGAGCAGATGTCACAAACTGCTGCCATGTCTTTGAGCAAGGCAGTGCTGATGTTCACTGCCAGTGAGACACTGTAATTAATTAAAGTGCAGTCTGGTTTAAGTTCCTCGCTTCAAGCGCTGCAGAACCCTGTAAACTTATAGCGTTGGCAGAATGAATTGACAGCTCTCAGCCCGACTTTTGAGCCCTTGATAGCACCACCGTCTCAACACAACCTTCCCTTTTCCGCTTAATGGCAGCGCTGCTACTCTCAGGGGCTATTAGGGAAATGTAACATTTGGTGCCATATGCTTGCTGGTTGTTTGGGAATAGCGATGTGGCCATATCATGACATGCTGTAGCTTACATTCTGCCAGTTAATTACCATCATGACATCAAAACTGGAAGCAAAGTACAAATGCTGTGTAGGTGAAATCATCTCAGGGAGGGACATCAGGCTTCAGGGTAAGAATATGAAAAGAAGTCTTCATTATCGAAGGTCAACTGAATCTGACTTGCAACTTGTATTTGTTCATTGTCTTGACTTGATTAATTAACCTCGAATCAGTTTGCAAACTGGCTGATTAATATCTGGCCTACTGAGTATTAATAAAATGTTATATTTTATATAATTCTGTTATGACCTGTCCACACTTCCTATTTAGGACTGTGAGCATAAGAAAACGTTTCACCAGAGTCCAGATGACTGTTCTACTTCTATTACTCAACATAATCTCTCATTGACAGTTTAAAATTTGTAAATAATAGTGAACCTGCTAACAGAACAGATGATGGGATTGTTGCATGTGTATACTTCACAGCTAAATATCTAAATACAACAATACTGATTTAATCAAAGCTTGCTAATGCTAAAGATGCCTGCCTCAAAAACAGGTTGTAATATATTATATGAAGCTCAGGAAGCGTGCACACGAGGATAAGTGTGTGTGTGTGTCTATACATATGAATGTGTGTGTCTGTGTTTAATATCCCTCTGCAATGAAGAAAGCCAAATGTGGTCTAAAAAGCCCAGGGGCTATTTATAGTGGGCAGCAAGCTGAGTGGCAGACTTCTCTTAATCAGCATGCTACTATGAGAGGTAATTTAAAGACGCCTCGCCGCTGACAAGAATTAAATTGTGTTTTGATTTTCTCATTAGCCTAATCTCAAGTGGGCCTCGTTATTGTGTAATTTTCCTGCCTTGACACGACATCTTGTTTTGGGCGATGACAGCCGTATGCCGCCGTTTTGGGGACAGGGGCAAGGGTGGCAGCAGTGTGTGTGTGTGTGGGGGGGGGTTATTCCACAGTGACAGCTCAAAGTTATTTGGTTGGCTGTTCCTTCTGGTACACCTCTCACGCCCAACACTCACACACATAAACACATGTACACACACTGGCACAGCTGATGGGAGAATGGTTGACGTTCGATGGCTGCAGGGGGTGTTGAGGAGGTCCAAATGTGTGTGTGTGTGTGTGTGTGTGTGTGTGTGTGTGTGTGCTCATTTGGTGAACAGTGTGCAAATTAATCTTTCAATGTCATTTTGTGGCTGAAGGTTCATCATTTTAGCAGTCAAGATAATTCACTTGTCAATGTGTATGTGTGTGTATCAGCAGTGTGTGTAGGCTGAGGTGGGGGCAGATCTGCAGTCTGCATCCGTCAGTAATTTGTTTCATCTCATTCATCAGTGATAAGTATTTTGCCAAACAGCTAAAGACAGTTTTCTTGGAGTTTAGGCCACAGTACAGTACTGTAGCCTGTGCAATTAAAAGCAGGGATTATCATTACTTTAACCAGTAAAGTGAAGGCAGCAGATCATTCCTGGGGAAGAGAGATACTCCTGATTTATGAAATACCTCCGATATCTAACCTTTCATTTGATAAGAAAAAGATCTTTGTCTTTTTTTAATCCTATTTTTCCAGGCGTTACTGGAATATCACAGTAAGCTATAACTATAAACAGACAGCTTGTAATCTTGTTCATTCACAGCTGAACACTAGCACCAGTTCATCATAATGTAGCCCACCAAAGCAGAAAAGTGACGCCAGCCTCCACTGTGAATACAGATACATGTTTGCTCATCAGTTCAAAGTGTTACCAAAAATATCAGGAAAAGTGCAACATTCCTTAACTAAGTCCCATTTTCCTGCAAATATCTGACTGGAATGTCTAACTCCATAGTAACTGTATTAAGAAAATAGTAAACGTTTATATTTATGGCCTTTGTTGGCATTTCTGGATTTCTGTGTAATAAAGTATGAAAAAGCTCAGTACAGCATGACACTCTCTGGACACACTGGGATTAAAATATTGACTGTGTTTTCTAACCCTGCTGGCTGTTTTTCATACAGTCTTGGCAGCATTTTGGCAGAGGCGATAAATCACATCCTTTAGTATCCTGGATTCTTTTCTTGCCTCAGGTTTTTTGTCGCCAGTCTTTAGCAAGCCAAATGTGAAAGCTGTGACCTCGCTGCTGCCCTCTACACCTGTTGTGATGAATCTCACTGCTGGTCAAGGTATTAGGTAGAGACGGAGACGGTGCAGAGCTTAAGATGCTAGGCTGACTGTGCAGTGATGCTTAAATTGTATTTTCATTGACCTAAAAAAACATCTCACTGCTTTCTGAATATAAATTTTAAAATTGCTTATAAACTGTCTAAGTATTTTTGATTTACTGAAAGTTCATCGCATCTGGAGCATAAGGTGACAAAATAAATTAAATTAAAAACTTTTGCGCTTAATGAGGCGCATGCAGACAAACTAAGCTGCAAACTGATCCATTAACTCACATCCATGCACCAGATGTATTTTACAAGACTTTTCCATCTTTCCAAAGATTAAAATTCAATTTTCAGCATCTGACAAGGAAGCTGTCAGGAGAAAACGGGGAAAAATCACCAGTTTGTTTTTCACACTTTCATACATCAAAGTCACAAACGGAAGCCTAGTCCAAAGAGGTCACAACCATCTAAACGATTTATCAAAGTGAACAATGGTGTGACTTCATCGAACCAGCGAATGCCACATTTGCTGTCATCAACGCAGCGCTGGTTCCCACACCTCAGTGAGGAGAAAGAAAAGAAAAATGAGTCCTTTGACATGTTTTACAGAAAAAAATCTGCCAAGTTTTACAGAAGTCGTCATCTGTCTTTAAGCATATCCTTGTTTGGGTGAGGGAGGTCACACACATTTTGACCTTTGTGAGCTCCCGTGGTTCCTGTCGAGGCTTCTGTCAGGAACTGTGGACATCCCTGTCGTGTGTGTCATTTCAAACTTATCCCTGCCTTTGATTACAGCATCACTTGACTTATATTTAGTTTGTGTGGGAAGACACCGCTGAAGTGCTCCAATTAGTCCACAAGCCAAGTCTAAAACATGAAAGTGTTCCCCCATTTATTACAATAAGATCTTCTTCAATATTCTCCTCTAATGAACGGATCAGAGAATAATCAACTCTAGTTTACCAGACCTTAAATTACAAGCATTTAATTTTCAAAACACGCAACATAAAACAAGATGATCATACTGTGAATTACCTGCAAGCTTCTATGGGCATCATCATGTCCATTTCACAGTTTCCAAGTATCCTTCTCTTGGTCTAACAGCTTCAATTTACATAAAAATGAGCCTGCTTCGTGCGAGAGTGATGCAACATCTGTGCTGATCAGAATTAATTGAAATCTGTAATGTTGTGCAGCAGTGCTAATTCGCCGTGTTACTAGCAGCATATAAAGGAGCATTATGCTATTTAGGGATGTCTATTCACTAGCCCTGATTGAGCCTGAGCTAAACACTTCACTGTACTGAAGCAGTGAAGGCCGCACTCTTTTCTGGATTTGAGGCATCAAATACGTATAAATAATATATGTATTCAAGCCATTATGGAAAATAATATTAAGTGCCATAGTCTGCTGGATCATTCAAACTCTGCAAATAAAGTCCTTTTTATTACAGCGTTTTAACATCTGTAATGATCTACTGTTACTTACCTTTAGTAGATCAACACTTGTCCATTTATGTCAGGATAAATGAGATCCAGCTCCAACTTTTCTTACTCTGCACTTTGTACATAATATATAGTGGGGATGTTATCTGATACTGCCTGCTGTACTCATCACCTGAGAACAGATGAAGACTGTTAACATTTGTGTTAATAATAGTTTATTGGCACAAGAAAGTCAGGCATGCAGCATGCAGCCGTGATATAATGAAAAATAAAAGTTTTCCTGGGTCATATGAGGGTGTGCGTCTGCTACATCGGTCCAAATACTGCAAAAAACTCAATCCTTCCTTTTCCTTTCTGATATTCATCTAAAAGTCCACTCTCATCGTGGATGTGTGAGATGCAGAAAGGCAGGAGCTAGGTACGGAGCTTCGTTCTCTAAGAAGCCATATTTACCCGAAGGTGAAGCATGTATTACAGACACTGGTTTGCAGACACAATGGCTGAAAAAAAACTGTGCAAAGTGGGAAACTGCCTCTGGGCTCAAGAGCCGTTTGAGAACATGGGTCATTAAAACACAGCATCAACCCACATGACAGAAACCTGATTCCTGGTTTGTTTCTAAATACTGAGGCCCTGTCTTAAATAAGGTCACTATGTCAATAGATAGTCTCATAGAGACTCTCTGTGCACTTTCAGTTTTTAGTGTGATTAATGTCCTGGGATACCCCTAGCTTTAAATGTGCTTAGGATCTTGAAATTAATTTTTGTTTAAGACAAGCCTTCTGGTAATTTCACCTAATTGTTTTAAGCAGTGTGGTGTACCCATGGGTGCACACAAACAGCATAGCAGCAGTACCTGTGACACTGTAACATTACGGGGTCAAAGGGACAATTGCACCCATTCATTCCAGCCTAATCGGGATAAGAGGATGTGAGAGGTGATTGAGGAAGGGGAGTAGAAGGAGGTTTGGAGCAGGAGCAGTACAACTAACAGGATTTGACTCTTAACCCAAATGTGAATTAGACGGGCGATGATCTGTAAAGCTACGCTCCACTGGGGTACGCTAGTGAGTCTCTTTTATGCTGTGATCTATTGCCCCGCTTTAGCTCCGACGATCTATCACACGGAACTGGCAGTAACGGATGAGAATGATCTGCTGGAAAAACTCTCTCATTTGTCTCTGTCGCAGCCAGTGAACTAGAGGAGACGCTAATACAGTGAGACGGCCTGGGGAGGGGATATAATTATGTCTCGGCACTCTTCTGCTCACTGGCTGAGTTTGGAAGGCATATTAGGATATAATAAAGCCAGGCCTCACTTCCCTCCTTTCTTGCTCTTTTCCTCCTCCTCTTTTTTTCCACTATATTTTCTCTTTCACTTGCTATCTCTCAACCTGTACTCATTTATGTGTCATTTCTCATCCAGCACTTGCTGTGGCTGTTTCCTCTTTTCTATAATCTCTCTCAGCCATGAGCACCACTCCCCACCTCTCGCTCTACCACCAGCATGAATGGTGTGCTAGTTTGGTTTCCCTCCAGAAAACCTACAGTTCACCTTCTGGTGATATTCTTTAGACCTCAGTTCTTCACATTGCTGTATTTGGCCTTAACACATGTTACTTTGATACTGTGAAATTATAAAGGCAGAAGAAAATGTCTTTACATGTTCATGCTATTTTATGTTCAGACTTTGTGAGGGATTTAGGTTGTTGCCAGGTTTAGACTGTTAAATACAATCAGCCCTTAGACTTTTTGAAAATCATGAGAAATAACCTTTGATTAAGACTGAGCTGAGAAAACAACAGTTTCAGTGCATTTTAATGAATTCTTGGCAGCTGTTTGAGCTAAAAGAACAGTAATCTAGTGAGATGAGATACCCTGAAATCTTGTGACTAGAAAATAAAACGGTCTCAATGGCAGATAAGTGTTGAATGAGGAATGCCATGTAGTTGTTTCTCCATAAAAATACATTAGATTTGACACAAAAGTACTGCAATGAAATATTTTGTAATTAGGTGATAAACTGGTTATACTAACCATTGTGGTTCAATAAATGCATTTACAGTGAACTTACTGCTGCTCCAAGTAGTGTAACATGTACACTATATTTATGAAAGTCAGCAGTTATCCATAGTTTACACATTCACAACTGTTACCGTTTTGATTCTCCAGCTGCATATTCTTACACTGTAAGATACAAGAAGAAATAGAAAATCTTTGCTAAAAGAAACCTACATTGATTCTGAGCTCTGTTCATGTGGTTATAATGACTGGAGGGCTGTTATCACTTAAACACTAGATGTAATTTACAGTGTTTTTTTTTACTTTACAGATTCCAGAGAGAACAGATTCACATATGAAATAAATCAGTGGAGATCATAAAGTATTTACTTGCAAATTACTGAATGTCTCCAGGTGATTCTGCTGCAGTAAGAATGAGGTTTGCGTCAACAGGCTTTTTGGAGAGGGGAACAAATAGACAGGACTAGCAGCCAGCCCCGCTCCGTGTCCAGCCATCCGGCCTGAATTGCACTTCTCTCTGGGTTCCAGTTTGGATTTGGTGATAATTGTTGAGGCCAGGCAGCACTTGGACTGACTGCAGGCCGAGGACTGAGCCAGAGCTGTTGCCTCCCATCTGGGTTGGAGTAGACAAGGCTGCAGGCATTGCCTCAAACCCAAAGATCAGACTGACTTGTGTCAGCTGAAAGCCAAAACAGAGGCATTTTGTTGAGATCACATATGAAACATCTATCCATTATCTATACTGCTTATCCTCTAGAGGCTGGCACTGGTCTAGAGAATGTGAAATATTTTCAAATTAAAAAAAAAAAATATTTGAACTTTTATCTATACGGTTTGTAGAAAATTTTATAATTGATTTTCAAGACATTTTTCTTCATTTCGGGGCTGGGCAACAACTCGTCAGTCCCTAAGGAAGTGATGCATCTCAAAGAACAAAGTGGTTTATGGCCACTATGACAGCCTCTGTGTCTGTCCAGACAAAACATAGCGCTGCCCATCTCAACTGACAAGCAACCACTAAGAAGTGCTGCAATGTGACAGGATCAAAGATGTCACCACAACAAAAAGTAAATTGTTTTTACACTTGATACTGTAAAAAAAAAAAAAAATCTGCTGTGTGAGTTTACTGATAGGGGGAAGATATTTCTAACATACAAATGCCTATTTTAAGTCTCATGTTGGAGCGAAGACAGCCTAAGCCCGCCTGGTGAGTCAGCTGTCCTGTCGCATATTAAAGCGCCTGTAGGCAGGAAACAACCACCCTCTTATGGATATAGTTCTTTTCTAAGGCATGGCTCAGAGGCACACAGGAGATCTGCAGGATGTGAGTATGAAAGTGTGTATACATTTTTGCTATGGCTTCATAGCCATGCACACACTGTATTTATGAAATGTGTTAGCTTGTATTTACTGCATTTGCCTTTGTGCAGATGTTTCTGTGGAAACTCTTAACATGCAGTATAGTCAGTGTTTAAAAAAATATTAGGATGATGATTGTAGACATGAACGAAGACAACACCTGTATTATTCACATAAACATCACATGACTTCCCTATTTGGAACTGTTTTGGAAACAGTCTTCTTGGCTAGCATTTCCTCCACTGTGATCACTGATAAAATAGCAAAATAGCTGCACACCAGTTGGTGAGTATTTGTGTGTGAGATCAGACAGAGGATTTCCTGTGAATCAAAGAAGTTCGCCACCCTGCCCCATTTGTCATTTCAGTAACAAGGACTGGTCTAATCCTCCTGCGCTGTTCAAGCGGCAGAAGCCTTTATAAAATATACACCCCGTATGTCTAGGTATTCCACAGAGGTCTGTGCGTGTGTGTGTGTGTGTGTGTATATGTGTGTTCACAAGTGAAACGTGGCAATGCTGTTGTTGTTGACACTGTCTGGTACATATGAAAATGAGCAAGAATAGACAATACATATTTCCCTGTGTGTCTTCACCTTGGTTTCCTGACAAAGACAATAATGAAATCATTGCAATCTTTGCAGATTTAAATTGCCTACTACAGACTGCAGGCACAAAAAAACATTTCCAAGATATTTCACAGGAATACTAAAAAATAAAGGCGGTTCCTAAAAGCAACCACAAAGAAAAAGCAATTCCTGCTTGTTAGTGATTATCTCAAACCACAAGCACAGGCATCTGATTATGAAAAATGTCTTCAAGAAAAGGGGGTTAAGAGTGAAAACGATATTCAAGACAGAAAAATGATGCTCTGAAGGAAAGTAGAAAAATAGAGAGGAAATGGATGGTTTCTAAATCAGAGAATGGAAATGTCTCTGGTTTCACAAGAAAAGAGAAGAGGGAACCTGTTAAACAGCAGCACCACTGTGAGAGTTTGTCTGTGGAGCTGTAAACATGCTGTGGCGGCGCGTGTGATGATGGAGGTGGTGTGGTGATGGTCAGAAGGGGACGCTAGGCTGCACAGTGACCGCCCACCTGGAGGCACATTAGTTTCAACGCCCTCCGCTGGATTACTGGCCTATTGTTGTGTGTCATGTCCATCATTCATCTGCATGTCTTACTTTTTCTCCAAGCTGTTTTTCTTTCTTCCTACACAAACACCTTCCACACCCCCAGCTTCCTTTACATGCTGGCTGACTGACCTGAATTCACTCGAAAGGTTCTGTATGTTTCAGTTTTTGTGATGTTAAAAAGGCTTTCAGGATGTTTTCGAAGTTACTTAATTGCTGCTGGGAATGTGAGACATCAAGAATTCTTAAGGAAATGGCTAATCAATCTTTTCGCATATGTTGAAACCCAGTAGACCACTGATACAAAAACATGGCTATACTGAAAAACAATGTAATAAAAAAAAAAAAGGAGAGGGCTGGGGTAACAGAGGCCTGAAAGTTAAACAGTCATGCTTTTGATACGAAGGTTGCTGGTTCAAAACCATCTTCAGTTTCCTTGAGTAAAGTACGTATTGCTGAGATCTTGTACTGCAGCCAAGCAGCTAAACATAAGCTGAAAGAAGCAGTAAGTAAAATGTGAAATAAAGCAGGTTAGTCTCAGTCATTATTAACGTTTAACACATGCTCAATTTCATTTTTAGCTGCAAAGTGGTAGTTTAATTATTTTCTTTGCAACCTGCACCATCATCTCAGTGTTCATATGCCTCATACTCCATGCTGTTGGACCTATGTTTAGTAATGTTCAGCGTATCAACTAATATCATTGTTTCATTACCGCCACAGATTCACCACAGTATAACTTCACAAGTTTGGGTCCAACGAAGTCGTCATTTCTGTTTGAACTCTGTCAAATGTCAACCTAAAGGATGGCTGCAGGTTACAGAAGGGTTTTCATTGAAGGAGATCAGTTTTCTCTGAGTCTATATTTCCTCTCTAGTGTTAGTTCAACATCGTTGCTGAACACTGATCTTCAAACCCCATTTCCACGCCTCTGCACTTGACCTGAATGTGTCCTCAGAGATCAACAGTCAATTAAGTGCCCCTTCATATTTTTTTTGTTGTTTTACCCTGAGAGGAGAGAGGAGCTCAGTTTAGCCTTCTGCAATGCTACTCCGCTAATTGGAACCAGGATCTGTAAAAATGGGAACTTAAGTAAAACATGCCATAAAAATCTGAAGGCTAACCATAAACTAACCAATTTCTTTCATTCTTTTAAGGAGAACTCTAACTGAAACCTCCACGTAAACTTTTACGAGGATCCCTGGGGTCACCCGTAAACCCGTTAATAGAGATGAGATATGAGTGGGGCGCTTGGGCCTCCCATTTCGTTTTCATTTCTTTCTCTCTTTTTTCTCCCTCCTGTTCCATTGCATTCTTGCAAGAGGTCAAATGCTGTTCGGAGTCAAACCCTGCCAAGGCTCTGCTGTCGTTTTTATCAAAGCGCAAAATGAAAATTCGATCCACGTGGATGGATTTGAGTGGATAAGTGTCGACACATTGGAGTGGCTCGTCCACTTTACTCGACTTGTGCTCTTTGCACTCTGCTCACCGTTGGCTGAGGTGATTTTGGTGCAGAGGTGTGAAAGGGTGAAGCTCACGCTGTTTTAGTGGCCATTGTGCGGCGAGGTTTCTCTTTCATGCTCAGCTTGAGACGATTCATTAGCTTCACTTACGACGTGATGACAAACGAACATTTTCAGTGTGCTTAGGTATGTTTTCATTTCAGGAGCACATATAAAAAATTATACATTTTCATCCTCATTCTAAACGTTGACACTCTACTTATAAATATAAAAAACAACACTGCAACAGAGATGCCCATAAACTACACACATACACATAAACACACAAGTATCACAATGTGGTTGAAAACATTTAACTGCTACTAAAACAGAGCAGATCACATCAAGGGACGTCAGCATCCTTTCAGACAAAGATCTGTGTCTCAGTTTTTTGGCAGTCTTATAATTCTGCTAAAAATACTCCTAGGAAAACTCATTCTGCAATATTGAGCATGTGGTAATATTTGTAGTATGACTACTATTCAAAAATAATAAACTCATTAACCTGTTGTCTAAGAAAGAGATGTAAAAGGTTAAATAAGGGGGGGGGACATTCCTGGACTGCTGTGAGTGAATAGTTGGGAATCATTATCTGTTGAAACGCTGCAGCCTTGGTCTCTTTGTTGCTTTACTCTGAGCTGTGTTTCATATCCCGCTGAGACTAATGAGAACAGTTTTGAGACCTGTTGCAGTTATTTTGACAAATTGAGCCTGTAGTTTTTTCCTTTCACTCCCCTAAAGTGTAATCTGAATCACTACTCTTAGTGTAACAGAGATGATTTGGATCTTTAGCTTTGTGCTTTCCTGGACCAAATTGTAATACTGAACGTTGCAACCACAAATCCTGGGAGTGAAGTAACTGGTCAGTGAGTCATAGCAAATCTATTAGCACAGGAATGATGGCAGTGCTGAAAAATCTGACAAAACAATTGGTTAATTTTACAAATGATAATGATTTTTTTAAAGTCAGGCGGCCCCTCTGGGCAACCGAAATACAGGCCTCAGTAAAGCGGCATGTCACAAGGGTTCACGAGTGTGCGATGCCTTTGGTCAAGAGGACAGCCGCCTGCATTTTTTAGTGTGATGCTAACGTCTCAAGTTGCGCTGTAGCCCGAGCCAAGCGGCCTGAAACCACCCTTCAATTAATCTTACCCTTGTAGCGGCTTATAATTTGCCATTACAAAAGCCATTAAACCTGGGGGCCTGATTCAGAGCTCTTGGGACTGCTTTGGGAGGAGGGGACTGGGATCGGACAGGCCTCCAGTTGGCCCCTTGGACCCTGGACGAGCCCCATTCTAGAAAACAGACAGGTACTTAAAAACAGGGTGAAAAGATCACCTTAAAGAAAACAAGGATGATTAATGGGGAAAAATGAGGGCCCTTTAGGTCGCTTTCATCTGGGTCTGATTCAGGTCTTCAGTGAGCCATTAACCCAAAGGACAACTGTCCACCGCCAACGTGAGAAATGAAGTCCCCCTGCACAGGGTTAAGACAAATAATTCAGTCTGCAGAATATATGGGGCGGGTTGCAAACAGTGAGTGGTTGTGGTTATGTTTCCTCTGAAATCTACTGATCTCATCAAAAATTCAGATAACATTTACAGCAATAAACCTCACATCATGTGCAAATCAACTCCACAACAGTTTTTATATACACTAAACACTTAATGTTCTTCTACCGGATTCATTTTATGGGACCAGAGCAGAAGTCAATGGGAAACACTCAAATAAATGGAGCAGAAGAAAAGGCCAAGTAGGGTAGGTCAAAATGAATCTCAGTCAAGTCCAACCCAAATCTCTGCCATACAAATACTCAGTGTGTAAAATGTGTCACCTACTAAATCTGGAGAAAACATGACCAATCAAAGGGAAGATCGGGATAGCAAATACCAAATGTTTTAACAGGTTATTGAAGCTTTCGGAACATCTCATCACTGGCACACCATGTCTGCATTTCAGCCAAAAGTGCTAAAGGTGGCAAAGATGTGCTTGAGATTCTTGAAGACATTTCACCTCTCACCAGAAAAGCTTCTTCAGTTCTGATCATCAGTCGGAGAAGAAATGTCTTCAAGAACCTCAAACAAGTCCAGGTGCCACCTTTATCACCTTTAGTTTTATCAGATACTTATTCATTTCACTCTTTTCTGTGCCACGTGTGGAGAGTCTTCCCATAAAAAGCAACTACGCACCAGAAATCTTGTCATTAACCAGCCACTGTACATGTCACAATATGAAACATAGTGAATCTCATATTTCAGCCATGTAGTGCTGCTGCAGGTTCACTCATACAATCAACAGATTTCAGAAGAGCCATGGATGCCATGGTAGTAAATTTTAGGTGCCTGTGGAAGTTCATAAATGTCAAAGCTATAATTGTAATCGCTACCAAAATATAACCAAAGTCAAGGACAGGTCTGTGAATAGAAGTGACGTTTTAAGCAGATGATGAATGGTATCACTGGACTTTAGTGAGTAGTAGGACTTCATTTGCTTATCACATTCTTCAAAGCTGCTTATTCGTCATGTTGGCAGTTTGTAATCCCTACATGAGAAACAGAGGAGTGGAAAGTCAGATCTGACCTGGTGTATCTTGAAGTATCATCCTGCTATGCATCAGGCTACTATGTCCAAGCATGGAACATCTGTCTTATGTTCTCAAGCTCTTACAATCTGCCAAAACAGCTGGACAAAATAATAAAAAAAGCAGATTTCCAGATGAGTCAATGCACAACAGGATTTTTGCCTTGAAACACATTTTGCACTCATAGAACTGTGACTGCACTTTACAGATTTGTTTTGTCACGAGTAAACTTCCATTCAGGTCAAACAAATGTTCACCAGTCTGTACTGTCTGTAACGTTATGATAAGACATCGTAAAAGATAGAGACACCAGGTTCAGCAGACAGTGGTATGGTAGACAGATCTTTCAGTGCATGTCCTGATTTAGGCGTTAGCAAGTGTGTTGTCACGCGGCCTGCAAAGGTGGGTATAAATAATGCAGCGCTGAATGGGAAGGCTGGAGCACTGGTACGGTTCGTAGCAAGTGCAAAGCCGACACCTGGCCCTGGAGTGAAATCAAATCTATCCTGAACTCTGTCTCTCCCCTCATTTTGCTCCGGCAGTTTTCCGTGAGCGCACTGTGGGTCAGGAGTCAGGAGGAGTGATTTGAGTTCAGGTCACACACACAGACAGTTTCACACAATAATGTGTTTCAAAGCTGTTGCATCACCAGAGTTAAAGGGAGCCACATTAAAGTGCTTTTTGTTCTGCAAAATATCCTCAGAGTCGGTGCTTAGATCCCTGCTGTCAACAAAATAAATAGCTTGTCGATCCACCTTTTTTCATGCAGTTCATCTTGTGAATCATTTACTGTAACAAAGGCTGGACTATCACTGCTAATGTGTAGTAATCACTGACCATTAAACCACTGTCCACAGATTAACACCCACTGTATCCTCTGCAAGTCAGTGTGTTTTTTTAAGGGGATCAATAAACCAATTCCTCTTGGTTATGTTTTCTTGTCTACAGTAATCAGTTCAGTACTGATTAAATCACTGCAAATTATCTCCATGGAATTTATCTTGCCTAAATTGAGTTTCTTTCACCCTCCTGGCCACGGGAGAGTGGGCAACGCCTGCTGGGAGAGAGAAATAACCATTCATTAACCTCTGACCTGGAAGGAGTGTCAATTCAGTCACCCGACTGTTTTTTCCCCCATGCCCCCTGAGCGCCCAGCCAAAGCAAATTGACAGTTTTCACGCTGCAGCCCAAACTTTATTAACCTGCACGGCAGTCAAATGATCAGCTGGTAAGGTGAGGCGCAATGACCGCCTTAATTCTGAATGAAATGAATTCAAGGGGGAAATTGTTTGTGCCTGTTTTGCTCCTTTTGACTTTGGTGAAGTGGAAAAAGACCAAACAGTGGGTGCATATGAAAACATAACTTGAGTTTATTTATGGACCGTGACGAGCTCAAAGGGATGGACGTTGACATCATCTCATCTGTCATTACGGTTCTTAGCTATCTTTCTTTCTTTCTTTCTTTCTTTTTTTGAACATCACATAGCTGCTGACCCAGTGTCAAGTTTTCAGCCCGAGTAAAGTTTGATGTCTTCATATGGCAACAGTAGGAGTAATAAATTACATAAAGCCTTTTTTCTGCTCACCACATGGATGTCTTCATGTGCACTGAAGACATGCGTCTGATTTTAAATGTGTTTCCTGCTTCAAAAGTGTCCAATCACAAATCATTCTGAATTAGTTTTGTCACTGTAATGTTGTGCAGAACCAACTTTCTTCCAAATGAAACTCTACGTTTTCTGTCTCTACTCTCTACAAAACAACACAGACCAATGGAAAACTTTAATCCTGAAATACATTTCTGTATAAAACTGCCAAGACTGAGAGCATCAATGCTACTTTATGTATACTGAGCTACAGAAAAATACTATATATTGTACCAAGCATCATGCATGAGGCAGCAGAAGTCTAAGCCAGAAAAGGTATTTCCTCTGACTTCAAAAGCGTTACCCTGGCTATCGATTGTGTTGTTGATGGTAGTCTTGTGATATGAGTCATAACGCAATTTCTGTCCATGCACGGTAGCAATAAACACAACCAAGCTGCCTCCAGATCTTTCCCTCTGACATTATTAGGAGCTACAACTGTGTGAGACTCAACATGGTGTAAAAACAAACCAAATGTCAGCACTGTTGCCCAAGCGCCTCTGCTATAGCCAACAGCAAATGTAATGAAAGCTTGGAAGGGTCTGTTAGTACGCTGCTGACCTTTTATACATTTATTGTTCTCCTGACATTTCTCCAAGATGGAGGAGGTGAAAAACAGAATGAGGAGCTAAAGCAGAAATCAGGATTTTCGACTTCCATCTCTCCCCCATTAGAGAATGACTTTCATCGATCCAAATGCTTGGACTTTACAGAGGGTCGATGTTTTGTGATTGCCAACACTAACGAACTTGCTGCTGCTCTCTCTCTGTGGACACGATACAGTTTTATTCTGTGACACTTTAGTGTTAATGGAAAATGAAAAGGGAAGAATAAGGTTCTGGCCACTGGCCTGCTTTCGCTTTGTTTAGGAACAAAATATCGAACATTAAATTGGCTGGTGTTTTTCTTGGTCTTTCACTGTCTGACACTGACATCACTGTAATAGCGGTTTAGCAGAAAAATATGCTAACAAAACAGTTTTCAAAAGTAAAGCACTGAAATAAAGTTAGCAAGTATGGAATAGATCATATTGGGCAGTACACATTTGCTAGCCCAGCTGAACAAATCAGCTATACTCCAACATTATGCTTGCAAAATAGTTCTGTTGAGTAGTGTTGTAGCAACTGCTACAGTGCAGATATCTGTCTGCATGGATTCTACCATTATAGACACGTGCAGCTTTCTTCCTTACCTTGCACAGATAAAATAAGTCTGCCATTTGAGAAGGAATCTACATCTGGTCCATTTAGCCACTCAAAAACAAATACCTTTTAATTAATGATTAACTAGCCTACCATTCAACCTACTGTACATCCTCTGCAAGAGCCTAAAGTATCTGATCAAGTATCTTATGTAGCCATTTCAACCATGTACATCTAGTACAGTGCATAGTGGAGCGCAGCAGTGTTCCTCCAGGAGCCACGGTTCTACATAAAACCATACAAGACCACTCATATCTAATAATTAGACTAAGAGCCCTAAGCTGAATCAGAGTGGACGAGTGCACACGGTACGTAACACACCATACAAGGCAAAGTCACAATTAAGGACCGTGCAGTGCCGACTAGTACAGAGCTGTATTGAATAAGGTGACATAAAGCTACAGAACCGAGTTGAGCTGTACAACTGGCTTAGTACATTTCCAATAACATGCATGATATTTTTCTACTGCATTCATATTTAATAGACCTTTACTGATTCAACTTCCATCTCTGTCTTCTCATTACTCTAAAGGTACTTGTACAGTATTAACATTTAAAGTACTGTCAGTAATTTTTAACCATGTCGACAGCTGTGGTTAAGTTGTGTCTGTACACAATATATGAACCTCGAGTGGTAAAATACGAGGACTGCTCCTTCAGTATTAGAAGATTTAAATTTACTGTGGTATTTCCTTATGTTAGAAAACATGCCTGTCTGCTAGAGCCGCACAGTCTGTGTCTGAGAGGAAATCATCCACAGAGAAGAGGGAAACAGCTGCTTAATAATTCAGGATGCTGAGATTAAAAAGCGAATTTGCCGGGTGTGTTATTAAAAGGCAGTGTAATTACTTCAGAACTCCATGTCACTGCTTCAATAAGAGGCGTCTAATTTGGTTACTGCCACCTCGTGTGTAATTGCCGGAGATGAACAATGCCTTCCACGCAAAGAGAGGTCCAACCGCATGACGCTCCCACTACACACCAGATTCAATAAGCTCCACCCTTGAAAGTGATAACTGGAATCTAGCATGTTTTTCTGACACAGAGTTAGAAAGCCTGCTAGTAAGTGCACGACTAATTTTTCATTTTAATTTATCTGCTTGTGCTGCTTGTGTTATCAGACTCGTGCTGACATCTTTCCTGGTGATCTCATTCTGTTGATGTACAAGCTTTTACTCTTATTTAATTAATTAATTACTTTAATTAATACTTTTCTCCCCAAACAACATACTTATCATTTGAAAAGTATTTGGTCAGTCAACTCACTGTAATGTGGGACTGGTTTAATTTGGAGGACACTGAAGGATTACATTAGTTAAGGTATTATATTATTAGCTAAGATTAAAAATTAAGCTCTTTTTAAACTAAAGGTTGTACAGTATTTTGAAAATGGCTCATCAACACTGCATCACTCAGGCTGGCCCTGTCCCGTTCTCAGTATATGTGTATGTATGCATCCATATTGTGACTGGACTCCTTCCGTCCACAGGCACTCCATCACAAAAACAGAGGGAGCTGCTACCAGATGGTTAAACAAACACATCGCCCAACTGCCCATAACTCAAATCCACTTAGTACCCTGTTGTCAACATGTCTCTCATTCGTTCACTACTTCTCCTGTCTTTGGCGTATGCAGAGGAGAGGCGAGAGGAAAGAAGGGAGGAGGGCAGGATAAAGAAAATAATGCAGAAATAATGAGAATCAGCAAGAAATTCCTGGGGGGTGTGTTTAATTTTAATCACCAAGCCTATCCATCCTCAGTAGCTCTCATCTGTCCCCCCTCTCGGCCTCCCCTAGGTGTACTGAAATAAGGGGAATAGAGAGCACCTGGAGTGACAGCGTGTGTAAAGGTCACGGAGACAAAGTCCAAATGTGATGTTTGACTCAGACTTTTCTGAGAGCTCTCAGGGAGGCGCCCAGGACTTAGGCCAGGGGTTAAGAGTTTGTAGGTCATCAGGTCACACAATTTTCCCTTTCCCCTTGGCCCCATCACTGTGCTTAAAACCTCAGCGGTGTACTTTAGAGGGTAATTTATTATCCTGAGTGCTGTCCGGCTTGGACAAGAAGTTGGGAGCAGAGAATTAGGCTTCACACTTTTGAGTCTTTTCTCTCGTTTGTCATGGGACATTTTTTAAAAGCCTGGAGTTTTATCTAAACATAGCATGATGTATATTACAGTGATTCATTTTTCTCTTCTCTTTTGCCTTATTAAACATTGGACTCTCAATGTATTAACTAATGTTGTCCCCGAAGGTTATCTTGCAAAGATTAATCTTTTCTTCATTGTTTTTCTTGATTTCAGGATTCTTTGTGTTTTATTTGGCCTTTTGGATGGGCTTTTGGCCAAGACTGCATCTATTACTCTGTTCACTTAACAGTTTATTTTTAGAGCACTAGCTTTAAAAAACAGCTTAAGTTCTTTTTGCCTTTTTTCTAAACACATATTGGTTGTACAACAAAGAACAACACTTTTGTTTTTCCTAAAAATTTATCTCATAAATGCCTTTCCAACAAGTGTCTGACTAAGTGCAAGATTGAGACATCCTGTATGGTATCTTCACCATGTTGATATTAGAGCCTCGCAGCATTTCAGCACAGTGAAAAGGTGAAAAGATAAGCATTATCTTGGACACGTAATTGTCAAAGGCAATAGATAATTGACATGCATGCCACTAATGTCCAAAAGTAGGCCTGCTGATGACAGCCAAACTGCATTTGGCCAGTGGAATGTGCAGAGGGCGTTCTCAGACATCTGAACATCAAACGGTGCTCAGCTCTGTCAATCTAATAGCTCTGGATATGGGATTTACTGGCTCTCACAGGCCAAAAGAGAGACGAGGGGCGAAAGCAAAACCAGATTTTTTCTCCCGTATCAGTTTCTCCTCTGTCAGTCACGCTCTCATAAGAGAGCTCAGGAGCAGAGGTGTGCTATATCATTACTTCAGATTAACTAGACTGAATGAGTTTTTATACACGCTCATGAAAAACTAGAGTCTTGGGTGCAGAAAAAAAATAAAATAAAATAATAAAGCAACAAACCTAACAAATGGCATGGTAAACCTTAGTAAATGTAACAAAGACAACTTCCTTCACTTTTAACCAGCAGCTCTCACATTAACATAATTCCAGCTGGTCTGCGATACAGACAAGCAAACATCTACGTTTGTCTCTGCTCCACTGCAAATACTCCACTTCCTTTTCTTACTCTCTCTATAAATCAAGAAGCTTGTAATTGAATTATAATGTTAAGCATGAGATGAGAAGTGTGTGTTGACGATGGGTAATATTTACGAACTATTAGGAGACTTTAGTGCTCATCTTGGTGGGTCTTTCCAGATTCTTATGCACATGGCAGAAATCAGCTGCACTCTCACGTCACTAAACTTTATTCAGACTTGACACACAAACATTAACTGCACGGCAAAAGCAACAACAAAGTTTGCTGCTGATGAAAACAAATGACAGGCGGCCAAATATGGGGAAGAAAAGCGGAGAGCGGGGCCAAAAGCTGAGGACACAAGTCAGGCTCGTCGTCCTCAAGCCTTGATAAAAACGAGGTTCTCACGAAGAAGGATGGAACTGAGAGGAGTTCTATTTATCTCTGTTAGCCCTCTGAAAAACTCCCTGTCCCTGCTTAGATAGCCCTGCCAATGCGCCATGATGTCATCCCCCTGGCGTGTGTTGATTGATGCATCCTGGCTGCCAGCTCTGCTCTAGCAGGAGGTTGGGGAGTGGGGATAGAAGGTTAAGGTGGGGAAGGAGCGAAATTTCCACAGATAGAGACATCCAAATGTGAACGGAGCCCAGCATGGAGCCAGTTCATAGCTCAGGCCAGTTCTCTACATACCTGCAGCACTGTGCTGTTTTTAATGTCCTGGTTCCCTACAGTCAGTCAGTTTTGATGTTTCTAAGGTGTTCACAAGCAGGCAACAGCGGTTTGATGGAGATGCAGTGGGGCGGGGGGAGGCCCGGCTCTGATTATGTACGTCTACTCTATCTTCCCTCTGAGTTCTGTTACATATCAAGGCTGCAGGATGAAGGAGGAAACGGCGAGATGGAAGAAGTTAAGGTGAGTGGAAGAGTAAGTGTTTCACAGATAGTCATGGAGACGTGCTGAGGTAAACTCAACAGGGAGCCCCCGTCCCCTTGTCAGCAGGCCAAGTTAGTTCTGGTGCTTTAATGGCTCTATCATACTCTGTTTCATAACCGCTCATAGTCATTCGAGGCCAGAGGGAAATGCAGCAGAGATTCCATGTGTGTTCACTTATTTTGAGATACTGAGGTCTAACTTTTCTCATTCTCCACAGCTTTTAATTCAAATCTTTTTTATTCTTTCATGAAGGGAAGGTAGAAGGAAGTTCCACACAGAAACACCATGCTGCCCAAACTAAGAAGAATCCGGCAGCAGAGAAATCCAGGAACAGATAAATCTACTCCTCTGTGCTGCAGGAAGCTGCAGGTTGAGCAGCAAAAGCAAAGTGCTGCAAAATACATGTAAGGTGTTAATGAATATTATCATATTTCACTAAAAACATTCCAAACAAAAAACAGCTCAACTCCTCATCAATGTGACTTATTCATGGCATGTTTCCCAGAGGTGGTCATTATTACTTTTGGATCAATATCATTTAAAAATAAACATCAACACTGACATAAAGTCAATGATCCTTCTCTGAATGTGTAAATGAGTAAACACAACCTGACGATTTTCAACTCAATATTGACCAATTCACAATTAATTAGGGACAGTTTTCTTTACTCTTCATTAATTACAGAGTATTTCAAGTTTTGTTTATTTAAAACTAAAAAGTGCTTCTAATTTGTTTACACCACGTGTTCCTCCTCACCGGATTTCACAATAATATTAAGCAACATGAATGTCACCTTGTTTTTAATAGCAAATCTCCAAATTCAAACCATGACTTGCAATGCATTCTTTAAATTATGTCCTATATCTGATATATAACTTCAGATAATATTTTAATGTTGACATTTAGATGCCTGTGCATCTGCAGGTACAGTATTTACCTTAAATTAGCCACATTTGTGTTTGTGTGCTTGTCTCATTGTTGACATGTAGAGTGCTGCACACATGTGGGAGGGAAGGTGTTCACTGCAACACAATAAGTATTAGCCCCTGCTCCTTTTCACTGTGGTCCGGCAAGTGAGACTGAACATGAGGCTCAGGGAATTGAGGTGCATTGATCTGTCCGCTGCAGCGTCTCCCTGGACTGCTGAAATCATTAACCTCACTGGCTCAGACACAGGAAGCAACAACAGAGTATCTTTGAGAGGTTAATTAAAAATAAAAGCACAAGGGGGAAGGGCAAGGGTGGACTCACCAGGGAAAAGTGCACTGACTTCCAAATGAGCTCACTCCAATAGCTTAATGGAAATGTTTGTGGCCAGAGTATAATAAAATATAAGTAGGGCTTCTTGATTAAACTGGCAAACCATGGGCCAATGTTGAAGCTGTGAAACTTTAGGGATTTTTCATTGTTCTCATGAACAGATGGAACTTACAGAGACAACTCATTTTTATAAAGGAAAAAAGATAGAGCTTTTATTAAAACTATTCTAATTTTTCAAACTTCTTTCAGGTGAGTCCAGGTGGAAACTATTAAATGCATCGATTGGTTGTTTTAGAAGCAAACTTAAAACATTAAAATACAGCTATATGAGGAAAGTGTAATGAAATATTCTGTGGATGAAGAAAATCTGTGTCCAGTAACTGAGCAGTTGAGTTTTTGCAAGTGGTGCTATAAAATAAACAGATGGAAACAAGATTACCCTAAAACCTGCACATATCTGAAGAGCAACTTTAAAATAGAAGAAACAAAACGGTCAGACATTATCCAATGAAATGCAGCTCAGCTGAGAGCCCATCAGTGTGTGTCAACTCCCAGCAGGCGTGACAACTTCAAGGCAAACAACAGCTGATGTGCACATGTCAGTAAGACGTCAGCTCAGCCCGTCTGATGAGTTTTAGGAGTCATCATCGATAAGGCTGCTGCTGAGGAATTTTGGACTATTTCAGCTTCACAGGACACTGATACAAAGTGAACCAAACATTTTGGCAGACCTTGTCGACAGCGATTGCCTGAGCTCTGCCTGAATTCATACATTCTTTATGAATGTCTTATTGAAAAGTCTCATTATGTTCATTAAAGACATGTTAGGACCAACATTTCTCTTCCCGATATTGAGTACAGTACAAGAAACATTATTTAGGAGGGCCCTTCATTGAATTACATGCACACAGCAATCAGTTGTTTTATTAGCTTGCTACTGTTGTTTACAGCATAAATAGGTTAGGTGTTTGTGGTTGTGTAAAAATGTGATGTGGATCAACTTGATAGGCCTGTTGAGTGGTGTTATTACAGTCTGTGGTCCCTGGGAACTTGGGAAATGATGCTCCCCCTGCCAGCGCTGCAAAGCCTCTAGATCTATGGGTAATTACTGAAACTCTGCTGACTCAGGACACACACACACACAAATCCCCACACACAAGCAAGCAGCTCAAACAGCACACACACACACACACACACACACACACACACACACACACACGCTTATGCCAAATCTCACACATGCCATAGGCTGCGCCACCAGGACAGACTGAAGACAAGACCCAAAGCTCTACCAAAGGCAAAGCTGCTTAATGTTGATGGTTGTGTAAAGCCAAAGCCAAAAAACATTAACAGCTAAAAATATCTTGTAATCGAGTCTTTGATATTACTTTCTCATTTCAATATCTGAAGCACGAAGGCATCCAAAGGTTGTTAAAATAAAATACATTTTTGAGAAAACCAAAGTTCAGAATTGAAAATCAACAACCCTGGTCTCAGCAAGACAAACACCTTCTTCAGCCTCCTCTGTTTGTTCATTATTGTAAATGAAATATTTGGATGGACATGTTAGCATTTCGAAGCAGGCCCAGCCTAATGTTAAAATAACGATACACTATATGGTAGCAAGAACTGGAGACCATGCAAGAACCTGCCCACAAACAGAGTGAAGACAAGTTAAAGGCATCTTGGGGTTTGTTCAGATACGTCAGTGCCCTAATGGGAATATTTCTTGCTTCATATAGCTCTAAAACCACACCTTGTGTATCCTTCCTATTGACCTTAAAGCAATTTTTTCCAAAACACAACCCAAAAATAACTAGAGCTCTTCTTCTCTGATGTCGTTCAGCACAGCACTGGTCGTATAAGTATTTCAAAACATCTGAGCTGCTAACATTAAACTAGACAGCTACAAAAAAGGCATCATCATTTTCTTTTGCTTTATCTTGACATGACCTATAAACCTTTTCCTTGACTCAACTCGTAAACATGCACCATAACTCAGTCAGAAATATTAGTTATAATAGAGCCTGGCCTCATAAATCTGTACATAAATGTCTCAAAATTTGTCTGTTGATAATCTTTTTTTTTTTGGAAATAACAGGTTGACCAAATTCCATGTCAACCACTCACAGGTCCTCATGATGTTTCAGCCAGAGAAAGACCCTCCTTTCACTGAGATGAAATCATTCCCAGGTTTATTAGCCTCTGGAAATTGGCTTCAGTGGGAGGTGGAAAAACAAATCATTTGAATACATACCCGGGTGTCCTAATGTTCATTTCAATGCTGTCACTTAGAA
This sequence comes from Mastacembelus armatus, assembly GCF_900324485.2. NCBI lineage: Eukaryota > Metazoa > Chordata > Actinopteri > Synbranchiformes > Mastacembelidae > Mastacembelus > Mastacembelus armatus. The sequence goes on along the minus strand of NC_046642.1, from coordinate 4,085,263 downwards.
GGGGGGAGGGAGGACGGACAGATAGAGTGCATTGTGCCACTGACAGGATTGGCTTTGTGTGTGATGAATGGGGCTGTCACAGACGGTGACAGGTTTGTGTTCAATACATGCGGATGTACAATACGCTCTGCATCCCGTGACAAGCTGGGAGGCTTTTTGTCCCGATAATCTCCATATCGTTTCATCGCCGGCTGGTTATGGCGGATGTGGATGCTGAGGGGTGTGCCATGGCCGCTGCACACGTACTGTTGATCCCATGGAAGTAAAATTGGGACACAAAGTTGACTGATGCGTTCAAGCGCTGTTTTTTCTTTGTTACTTTCAAAGTGACTCAGAGTTTGTGGAAAACTCCAGATTGGAAATTTCTGAGCACCTGTTTACAAGTGATACCAAAATGTGCCTGAGAGGTTCTGATCACAAGTGAACAGCCTTTAAATACAGGTTTAAATACACCCAAAAATAAATAATCCCAAATAACTGGATATACCTGGAAGACTAAAAACCATCAACATATATGAAATCTACAGCAAACTGTTAAATGTCACAAACACACATCATCCAGCTTTAACTTAAACTCGACAGTTATTTAAATTCAAAAGCAGCTGCAACTGACAAATCACAGTATTCAGATTGAAAGCACCAACAAACATACACTACATGCTATTACAGGATGCAGAAGGAACGGTTGGAGTGAATGATAGTCTTTTCTAACCTCAACATCTCTACATTTAGTAGTTCAGCATATATTTCACTTCATGCTGTCATTCAGGAGGCCTGTGCTGTAGTTTATAGCTGCATATATATGGAATTTGCAAAAGAGATGGTTGTAATCACAGTGAATTACAAAATGAGTGTACAGTCATTAAAATGCAGCCAACATATCTGTTTTTAAACAACCTTATAGGGAAGAAACTATCATTTGTAGCAATGAGGCTGAGCAGGGAGGTTCCTCACAGATAAAACCAAACACAAGGGAAGTCCAGTCCTGGGTTAGGGTTCACATCAGACACGGTTCATATGATTCACCACAGGCAGAAATAACTTCCAGGTTTTATTTTGTTGCTGTTATTAAAACTAAATGATCACAAAGCAGCAGTCATACACACAAAAAACAAAACAAATAAATAAATAAACCTGAAAAATAATAATACTGCAGACAGTGATTCAATTTAGCATCATTATTGTATTATTGATTTTTATTATTATTTTCTATTCATTGTGTTAGAAGGTCAGCGGCAACTCGAGGGCTAGTGCCAATAGATTAAACATATGATTTAATCTATTGGCACTAGCCCTCGAGTTGCTGCTAAGTCCGTGATCTATGTTTTCAGTTTTTAACAAGAGCATAAGGACTCTTAATATTATAAGTCCAGCATATAAAACAGTTTGTGTTCCTTTCACTCCTCCAAGCACGAACTGCATCAGAAATACTTTAAAGATTAAAATAAGACATGAATGGAGTTAAAATACAGCAACATGTGGTTTATATATTTTTTCACCGTTTCACCTTGCGCCTAATAATTGGAAGAAACTTCAGCTTGTTTTACTTTGCTTGTGTTTGGTTCATTGCACAACTTCACAATACAACTAAAGTATCTGTTGCAACACTGAAAAATCACAGTAATAAGAGGAACATTTATCCAAAATAAGTCAAAAGATTATCTAACTCAAGAAATAAATCACCAGTGATTCCATTACGAGGCTGCGCGTAAGAGTCCAGGAGATGTCAGCAACAACATGGAAAATACTGAAAGAATACAGTGACATTCATAAAATGTATTAAAAATGTCTGCACTGCAGGAAATCACTTCAAAAAGGAAGCAAGTAGGAGAGCCAGTGCATGCATGTCTGTCTGTACCATTTGTATTTATCCAGGCAGGCACAGTGTTAAAGGGAGCAGGCAGGAGCAAGTTAAATGCTTTAACTTGCTGAAAAACTTAAAGCAGGTCAGTTTTTCATATAGTCAGAAAATGTCATTTCAGATAATATTTCACCAGAGCAGTAAAAAAAAAAAAAAAAACATATAGCAAATATAAATATAACAGAACATGCTATTGCTGCTTAGCATTTTAGAGTCAAACCTCGTGTTGATGCTGATTTGGAAAAAATAAAATAATTAAAAAAGGTTTGAAAGTCACATGATGCAGGATTTTTTCACCATGAATTCACTGCTCATGGTTATGATGAAGTGTGAGCCTATTCTTAATATTTACGAACTACTGCAACAACAGACTGAGTTATGGACACGGTTCGGGCCAACTCCTTGCTTAGTGTTTTCACTCCCTTAATATTTATGCTTCCCGACATTTTTTTCCTATTTCTATTTTTCCTGTTTTCCTGTCCATTAAAGTACCTCAACCTGAGAAATGGGGGAAGCAAAAAGAAAGAGTAAGAAGTATAAAAACAGAGAAATCTTATCAAGAAATTACTGCCTGCCATGTCTTTTAGCGTTCATTGTAAAACTCACCTTCATGTAAATGAATCGAAAGATGCAAATAGCGATTTGACGAGATGGGTTTCAGCTTTTGTAAGTATTCTGCACAAAACATTACTCATTATCTCTACAGGAACTCCAGAGCTGAAGGTTTCCCCAAAGCTCTGAACATCGCCTCTAACAAAAGACAGTTCTGGCTTATCTGCCTTATGGTTTTAAACTTCCTACATATTATCACATTTTCAATATGTCAGGAAAAAGGAAGGTCTTCCAAGAGGAGCAAGTTAAATTGAAAGCCTCTGTGATAAATAGAAAGTAATAATAGTGATTTAGCAGCTGGCTAAAAACATCCAAACACATTCCAGTAAGTACCGTAGCTGTAACACAACAGCTGATATTTCACCTTTGTGGAGACATTCATTATCCCATGAAGCTCGACTCCACTGGGCCAAACACTAAGATGTTTGCCAGTAATTTTTAGTGTTAGTTTTATCCTGCTGAGGTGAGAGGTGGTTTCTGCATTAAGACGATTCATATTTCACATTAGGTCTTAATCACTGATATGTACAGTACATTTACCTCTAACACAACTAAACTTTCTGACAGTCAAGCTGCAACGGTGAGTATCACAAACATCAGGAGTTACAACAAATTATTTTCACACCTGATTCTAACTGTGGGGAGTAGAATCTGAGGGGAACAAATCTTCAGTCTGGAATGAACAGCATGAATAACCATGCTCCCTGAGTGGCCTTACTTTCAACTCAACAGATATTAGTGGGGGAAATGACTGCTGTCGGGGAGATAGTGTGCAATAAAAGCATTTCTAAAATTATTTAGTGTCACAGTATGATTTACTGATAAAAAAACAAAAAAACTCATTTTAAGACATCAAACTGAGCTTTAAAACAGTCTACCAACAACAACCTATCATACAGTGTGTTACTGCAAGCTCAGAGTGATTATTGGATTTATTTAAGAGCCATTCATCCATGTCCTGATACTGAGCTGGCCAGTCCCTCCTGATTTAGTCTATGTCTGCTGTGTTTGGTTCAAAATGCTGATCCACTCATTCAGTCAGACCAAGACGAACACTCGTCATGTAATGTTTAAATTCTGGAGGTTTCCCAGCACAGCTCTAGCATCTGAATATTGACAGAGTATAGTTAAATTATGTACAGTGCTTTCACCTTTATCCCTCAGCATTAAACAGAAAATAACACAAGCTGAGTTCCCCCATGAGGATCATTCACCTTTCACCAGGGACATAATGATGAGGCAATGATCACATTCTATCTATAATGTACTTTGGAAATTATCTCACATACAGTAAAAGGCCAAAGAAGATTATATACATCTTAATATCTGGAACATAAATTTCCCTGAATGTTTTAAAAAGCTTTCCTGTGAAAAGACACACCACAGACTCCAGTGTCAACACAACTTGGTTTTGTAGGCCGGTACCAGCACCGATTGTTTGGAATTAAAGCTGCCGTTAGTCAGTGTTTTATGCCTGTGATATTATTTTGAAATCTCACAATTATTCCCGGGGCACCAGAATATTAATATGGTTTTAAGTAGAAGCAGTCGTGTTCTTAATGTGACCCAATTAAACATCATATGTCTTAACTGTGTTTATATTTCTTATGAAACAGCTTAACTTCCCAGAGCAGGACGTACAGGAACAAGAGACATAACACTAGTCTCTGCAAAGATCTCTCCCTCTGCACTGCATATGTACTTATCCCAAATATTGTTTGACCTTCCCAGTGCCCAACTATTATTCTCCAGTGAGTCCCCATCACCCTTCCTCACCCGGGTCTCCTCACTTTTTCCACAGATGGAATTTTGTTGCATTAATCCCACAGATCAGGTGGGTTTTGTCAACGTGTTAAACTTTAATACTTTGGGTCATTTATCTTTACGGCCAAACCCGGGGTCTGTCAGCGACCAGACGAGCTATTTCCTCATTTGGTTTGGGAGCAAAGTGGTGCAGGAGAGAGCAAAATGGGCGAGGGGTTGGTGATGAAATGGAGTGAACTGCGGGTGGAGGGGGACTGCTGCTCACCACTTAATGAGATCCTGATGTGAGGGTGTAGAGAAGACTTGGTGGTGGGGTAGAGGGGTGATCTTGGAGGTCGAGGCGCCACACCATCTCAAGAAAACGACAGCTCTCCAGAGAGGTAGCTTCACTTACTCATTTTTTTGTTCTTGTTTTGAGGAGCAACTTGGGCTTGTAAAGAGCGTTAAAGAGTGACGATGTGTCCCTCATTACCTCTCGGACACTGCATCAGGGACTTGCTGGGCGCCCAAGTGGACAAGGATAAAATTGCATGTGATTAATTTGCCGAAAGCCCCCATGGAACATGGTATGCTCGAACAAGCATTTGTCTTCATTTGCCAAGATATGTACTGTGACATGAGAAGGTCTTAGGAGTCCTGAATGGAGTCCATGTTTTTTCTCTAATTTAAAAAAAAAAAAACCTCTTCAAATTTTGTAATAATAAAAAAAAGCACTCTGCATGTTGGTGGGGCTTGGTTGTGTTCATGTTCTGCAGAAAACCCAGGCATTTTCCCGATTCATTTAACAGCTAAAACCATGGAACTAATGAACAAATAATGAGCGCTATAATGCTGGAACACACGTTTTTTTGTTGCCTGTGCAGAGTCGAGGGAAATGTCAGAACTATAATTCCCTGGTGTAATCGCAACATACAAAAGAGAAAGAGAGCATGTGTTGATATATTTTCAGATTGTTTGTGCATGTGGGTGCATGTAGTCTGGGGGACATTATATTTAGTATGTGAGAGTGCTAAGTATGTTTAATCTGGGACAGTTTTTTTTTTTTTTTTTTTAAATGTGCGTACATGTGGTTGTTTTGTTGCTTTTTTTCACTGTATTTCTACCAGGGTACATCATGAAAGCCTGATTTATCTTCAACAATACAAAAAAAAAAATGCTGATTAATATGAAGTTAATGGGTTGGACTGGTTGTCTTAATGTTTTGGGGCGCCAGACACAAATGGCACATACAGCTGCATTAAACACACAGCATAATATCACCCTGTCCATGCCTGGTATAAACTGAAACAGTATTAGAGCAGTTAGATAACACTCACCTGAAGTTGTTTCACTTACCTTTATTTATGGAAGTGTGTGTCCGTCCTTTTCCAGCAGAAGTAAATCATTCTGTGGAGAATTGACAGTGGAGAAATTTAATATACAGGAAAAACTGAATGACAATAAAAGCATCTGACCCAAATCAGGTTTTTGTTTAGAATGTAAATGTAGTTTTATGTCCTAAACCAGCAGCAGCTTGCATTTGCTTCTATATTAAATCTGTTGAGCTCTCATGTTGTGGTTGTTCCTGATCACAGAGCAGCTCAGACAGGCCCCCATCATCACCTATAAATAGATTTGGCCATGGACACTCTGTGTGTGTGTGTGTGTGCGCGCAGAGTCAAAGGCTGCTTGGTGAGTTTCATCCCCTACAAAAGGCACTGTAATGCTGACCTTTCCACTCAGAAAATAAATGGTCAGTAATGTTTGTTCAAATTTGAGTTTAAAAAAAAAAAATGCTGATTTTCCATTTATAACTTAAACTCCATAATAATGCTCACAGATGTAATGCAATGGTGTTTTTACTACTACTATTACTAGCAATAATAATAATAATTAGACTGGCATCATTGGTCATTTTTGTTTTTCTTTGGTGAATTGGCTTTGGGCCACACACACACATACACACTGACAACATAAATCTAATGTCTGGTATCAGATTCCATGCTGTGCACCTCCAGTCACTGGACTAATTACACAATAATGGAGCTAATCAAGAGTCAAACAGGAGAAACATTCAGCTCTTAATGCTGTAATCCTGCTCAAAGCTTCCACAGATCCTTCTTTAGGGTCTTAAATAGACCCTGGTGGGCCATTAAGGAGCAATGAGGACGACCACTGTTCACCCCCAGGAGACAGCTGGGGTGACGGTGTGATCTCAGCCCATGAAACAAAATAAAGCTACAGAGGTTGACTGCAGCTTTGTGCTCAGAGGTGTCAAGGCCTGGAAATTTGAAGAGAGTTCATTCACTTCATGTTTGCATGTAAGAGTTTAAATGTAGTTAATGAAGGTGTTTAATTATGAATCAATGTTCAGTATATCTGTGAGCCTGGTGTTGGCTGTTACGATAATAAAAAAATAAATGTGGAACACTACTAAGAATTTTAAAATCAATATTTTTTTTTATTTATTTGTTGAATTCTGACATTTTACTAAAACTGATTAGATGATCTCCCAATTCACTCCCACAATGCAACGCACAGCAGAAAAAAGGATGATGCTTGCTGACATTATCTGCTTTACGTTTTAATATATTTGAAGTGTTAGAAGAATAAATGTAAGGACAGCAAGAATGAAAGAATCCTGAGCTAAGACTACACTCTACATACTAATATAACAGACACAGTGAACTGTATGGATGATGGTTGTAAATTACAGATGAGAAAATTAGTCAAATAAGTCAATAAGCCAACTATTTATTAAACGGTTGATAATTTAAGCCTCTTTTTAAACAAATATTCAAAACATTTGCTGTTTCCAGCTTCTGAAATGTGACAATTTACTGCCTATAATGTAATTTCATGCAACACACATACAAGCAACATGTCTCAGTTTTACACCCAAAGCCCGTTTGACTTATTGATAACGACAATAATAGCTGGGCAAGGTTTTGGCACCACATTCAAAGCTTCTCAGTCTTGTTTGGGTGTTATATGGATTTTGCTATTATTATTTCTAAAATCAAATAGAAAGCAAAAATAAAAGCAGTTGCTCTATAAGCAGCAGCAGGTACAGCCTTCCCTCCAAGGTGCTAGTCTGATAGTGACCATACAATAACATCCTGTCAATCTCCTGTAATTGCTCCACTCGCTCTCCTCAGAAATTCAATCAACACCTGCGTTTGACTTAACACAGAAAACCAAAATATGATAGGACTCAAACAAAAGCATGGCGAGGACAATGATGTAATTCTAAGCCTTGGCCAATGAGAACGCACGATGTCACCGCGTCACCTCCAAAGAGAGGGAAGCTGCAGTGAAGATGAACACCTGTGCGTCTCCAGAAAGATCCACATCCACTAGTGACACCAGGACCAACCGCGGCACTCGTTGAATTAGAAATCGACTGAATACTAAACATCATGATACACACACACACACACACAAACACACACACACATAAACACGGAAGTGCAGGTGGGATGAGAGGCCTGTGGAGAATGCTTTGGCTTCATCATTACGCACAGACAAAACAAAGACCACATGTGTATCCACTATAGTTCTCACTGGATATTTAGAAAAAAAAAAAAAAAGTTTTATATTGACAAAATCTATTTTTGTTTTTATATTGCTATCATTATTAAAATACATTCAGCCTGTTTGCCATTTGAAATAGCATTGTTTTGATTCTTTGGTGTAATCAGCTGATCCACATATACATTTTTACACAGTTTTTTAAGCGGTAAAAATAATAACAGCGGTACACGCTGCCCAGCACACGACCCAGTGAATGTGGGATCAGACGTGCTGTGCAGCCTGATCAGCACACACCTTCATCAAGCCCTTCAGCCAGCCGCAGTGTGTTTGACAGTGGAAACAGCCGGGTTAAGAGTGGAGACAAACACACCCACAGCGCCCTGAGCAGCCGCCTCCTGTATCATGTTATACTGCAGGCGTTTACAGCTGTTTTGTTTCATAATATAGGACGACACGCTGCGCGCTGAGATCTGCAGCGGGGACAAAGACGCAGCCTGCGCGGCCTTTGCACATCTAAATAATGTCCAACAGCAAAATCGGAATTATTTTGGAGGGATAAAATCGCCACATTGTTCTAAAAAGATGTATCTGTGATGCTCAGTGCTGAGGCCTCGTCCTCACTTGGGTTATTTCTATAACATATCATTTATTTTATTAATAATAATCATCCTTTAATCATCCTTTTACTAACGTGTAGTTTCTGTTGTAAGAAAAATGACCTAGAAAACCACCTCTGGTACATTTGCTCTGATTTATTTCTGAATTTGCTACAGAGATTATCTTGAAGTGCATTTGAGCCTATAGCTTTTTTTTTTTTTTTAAGAAATTTTAGATGTTAAAATAAGCAATAAAACCTGTGCCACGTGAACAGGAAAAATTAGATCTGTCGTCTCCTTCTTGTAGATTTTGATTTGATTGTTTTTGCTGTTTTTATTGTGCTCAGACCTTTGTGTCAATAGGAATCATTTAAATGCTTTAAGAAGAACCTTCTCTCTGCTGCACAAAATCTTTGTTCTGTCCGTGCAAAACACCTAAATCGCGGTGGTGAAGATGCGTGGCTCTTTGCACGGAAAGCAGTGATAATGGGTAACGCGTTACAGCACTGTAACAAATTACATTTTCAGGATTATTTGCTGCAGTTGCTGCATTTGTCATCACCTCCTGCGAGTCTCCGATGGAGGCTGAATTTGATACTTGGAGCATTCCCTGATATTCGCTCCGGACCGCGGTGAATTAAAGTGGTGATTAATGGCACAAAGCTGACCTTTACCGGGTGGGAGTTTCCCCACTGCTTTGATTTTATCGAGCTAAAAGGATGAACCCAACATTGTACATTTGTCCCTGCCGGTTATTAGACGGATACCAGTGATTTTTTACATGCAAGAGAGAACGAAATAAGGAAGATGTCGCGCTGTTTGATTAATTGTTCCTTTAATATTATCCTCCAACAGTGACTCAATGCAAAGTACTACTTTTTGGAGTAAGGATCCCTGTACTGATAGGAGGCAAAAGCGAATCGAATCAGCCAATTAAATCCCCGAAGAACTGATGATTGATGATGTCACCTGCCCCGCTTCTAATTAACGTTTAAATTAACGAAGAAAAAAAAAACTTCGGACCATCTTCACTTTGGACCCACTGGACCTTAGATTGGGGGGGTCTTAGGTCTTTTACGCTTAAACCACATTTGAGGGTTAATAATATACGGAGCCCGCCGAGGGCTCATCCTTTTCAACATTACACTGAGAAATAAGACCAATTTATTTTTCTGCTTCTCGTCACCAAACATGACACAGGATGTCAGAGGTCCACAGGGATAATGTGTAAACGAAAAAAAATCTAAATAGTTCAAAGATTAAAATGAGTTTTACTGTAAACTATTAGTTTAAATTAAACGTACAAACTAAATAATTTAATCCTTCTAAATTCATCTCCGTCGATTTTATAAAGTAAGTCCTTATTCTGTCATTTTTAAATGTTCTTTATTTGGAAAATCTAAAAAAAAAAAAATCCTGTTCATGTTTACAGGTCATTTTGAATTCTAGTCTGAAAGTGTCAAGGTCAATCATTGTCACTGTGATATTAATATCACACCAACATGAATTTTGGCTCCCTGCACTTTCATCCTAAGATGCATGATCCTGTCCAAATTCCCAAACTAAATTTGTCCCCACAAACCGCTGCTTGTTATGGACGAATATATATTCAAAGCAGCCACAAAGGGTGGACCTCCAAGGCAGCTAATAGAATTTCCTGCTGTTTTATAACTCTGTCCCTAAACCAATGTCACCATATGCTCCTGTTGGCACAAGACTCCGCAGTAGCTTCCTGGGAGGCAGACTTAATCCAAATGGGTCAGAATAATGTGATTGTATTTAAAAAGACTAAAAAAAAATCTCCAGCGCTTCTTTTACGCAGAGTTTGACTTGTACCAACAGTTGGCACGAAGGTTTTAATTCTGATGATAAAATATAGCAATTTATATGGGCTCCTTTAATTTATCTGTGGATACTATTGGTCCATGTCGTGGAAAAATGTTGTAGCGATATTATCCTTCAACAACGCTGCCATGCCCTGAATATTTCACCCCTCTTCTGTTGGCAAACTGCACGATGCAGAATTCGCTCAGGTTCATCTCTAAACCACATTAAAACCAAAGAGCCCGAGCAGAGACAAGAGCAAAGTGTTAGACCTGACAAGAGTAAAACGTCTTTCCTCTGCACAGACGTACCTGCTGCTCTGATCGGCGTCCAACTCGTCCCCGTTTTTTCTCTTTACATCCTAAAAATCTCCGTCCCCAGACTGAGCCACGTCGCGGCGTCACCTTTATTAGTCGCTTGTTTCACGCTACCACATTAAATTACATGGTGACTCTGGCTTTTACCTGCAGGGCCACACTGAGCAGAGATAGAACAAATAAAAAGAAAAGAACACGAATAAACTGCATGAAGAAAAATAAACATCAAGGTGAAAATAAGTGACATCTTCCTGGATCTTCTTCAGTCTTTAAATATCTCCAGGTATTAAATAAAACATTATTAGGAGCCAGGTGTCATTTTATATATGATATATATATATTTAAATTTCAGATTAGAAGCGTGGTTATTTAACTGCTGTCATGAGGTTAAAAAAAAAAAATCAAAAATCCATCACCTGTCATGTTGATCAGTGTGTTCACCTGGACAACATGTTTCTATTTGTAAGCAAATATATTTCACACTCTTCAAAATCAGATCCGTAAATGTGATGCTATTTTAGGCCAAGGTCTCCATAATGCGCACATTACGCACTACGTTTTATGCGTAATAAGGCAGGAAAATGACTAAATGTATAACACGAGTTGAACACGCCGTTGGCTCGGTTTTCCTCCAAACTTTTCTATAATGCAAAGATGCTAGTGGCAGTATTTTAATGGCCATCAACTCTCCCTTTCTAGAAGAGTAGACCAGCAGAGGGAAACAGATGCATAAACATTTCAGGACATCTTTCTCCTCTGCACCAACAGACTCCTCCTATTCCGCACGTCCAATTAGTTATTATGGTCCGGCCCTTTAAGACGCAGCAGCGGGTCAGCAAGTAGTGTAGTGTTTCTCTAATTGAACTTCGCCCAATCAACAATAACTCGTTAGCAGTCTCTTTCTTTTTCTTGCTGCCTGAGACGGCTGCTTTCCCTTGCAGGGATTCACCCCCTCCAGTCTGTTACTTCCTAAAGATCTACATGGAGCTTGGCAGAGGAACCACGAGTCTCTGAGGGGAATACAGTCCGGCTGTCTTTGCAACTACGCCCGAAGCATGGTTATTTTGGAGGAAAGCTCTCAGGCGAGCTAAGTTGCGGCACTCGGCTTCAAGTTTCAAAATATAGTGTGGGATCCCCGAGAACAGCGAGCGGCAGAGGAAACACTTGTGGACGCGTAAAAGTGCAATTTGAATGAAATAATCAGCTGTTCTGGAAGCAGCGACACTTCGGGACTGCGATGACCTCCAGTAAAGACATGAAGGCAGGTTCTGTGTTGCAGTCCAACGGCGAGGAGAGGAGACGGGCTCCCTTGGACCAGCTGCCGCCACCGGCCAACTCCAACAAGCCCTTAACGCCGTTCAGCATTGAGGATATCCTTAACAAACCCTCGGTAAAGAAGTCGGTCGCCAGTATCTGTCCGCCCAGAGTGCTGGAGAAAGTGACGGGCTCCAACGCGGCCAGGAACGGGATCACCACTCCCTCCTCGCCGCTGTGCGCGCTGGAGGAGCTGGCCAGCAAAACGTTTAAGGGTCTGGAAGTCAGCGTTATCCAGGCAGCAGAAGGTAAAGGCCGATATTTCCTAGTTTTATGCAAAACATGAATTTTTCAGAAAGACAGAATCATTTTGGGGGCCTGCTGGTTTAAAGGGAAGTGAGCACAATAATCAGACTGACAGCTACAGGAATGTACAGACAAACACGCAAAATAAATGCATTTGATTTATAAACTGACCACTGACTGAACTTCATGCTGTCAAAAATTCAACCAGTCATTCTAACGTACAGTGCCATGTTGAATAAATATGGGCAGACTGAAAGATGCACTGAAACGACGCCTTAATATTTATTTATAATCCACTGAAAAATTACTAGTGAAGTCAAATTTGCTAAACTTCTTGTTCACTTATTTTCAGTAGAAATGATTTTTTGTGGCAGTGCTGGCAGCTCAGGCTTCTTACTACTGAAACCAAGTGGAATAAATGTGTTTTGGACAGAGCAGGTTTGCAGTGCCGTGTCTAGTCGCTGTGGTTTTGGGGGAAAGTGACCTTTGCGGCTTCTTCATGCCTGTTGTATTTTGTTTTCCACCCTCCAAGGTCGTGAGCACCTAAACGCTTTCGGACAGAGACAGACGTCAAAGAAGAGGAGAAAGTCGCGGACGGCCTTCACGAACCACCAGATTTATGAACTGGAGAAGAGGTTTTTGTACCAGAAGTACCTTTCCCCGGCCGACCGCGACCAGATCGCGCAGCAGCTGGGGCTCTCCAACGCGCAGGTCATCACCTGGTTTCAGAACCGCAGGGCCAAACTCAAGCGGGACCTGGAGGAGATGAAAGCGGACGTGGAGTCGCTAAAGAAAATCACCCCACAGACCCTGCAGAAGCTCGTCACCATGGACAACATTGACGAACCCCAGGGTGGGGGCCCCGAGGCCAGGTCTCCCAGTATCTCCCCGACCTCCCAAGGACACCGGGCCTTCCCACAGTCCCCCTCCTCATCCAGAGACCAAACCACGGATGAATTCTCGGAGGACGACGAGGAAATCGAGGTGGACGATTGACAGTCAGGGGGGGGCTGTGATTTTCATAAACAAAACAAAAAAACAAAACAAAAACAGGCAACAAGCAGGGGACATTTTTCTCCCCAAACTTTTGCACGGATATTGACAAAACGGAGAATATATAAATATAAAACATTCAGGAAAGTTTTTTTTTCCTTCTGCTCCTGATTTTTTTTCCCTCCATTTTAATTTATTAATGGGACTTGTAAAACCTTCCGGGTCTGTCGTTTAAGTTTCACCCAAATACTGGAGGAATACCTGGTTTCCTTTCAGACAGACATAAGTGTTATGGTACAGGAAGACTGAAAATTGTGTAAACATTTGAATATTTCACGGTTACTTTAAAGGGGGATGGAAACGTGCAATTCTTTTTGTCTGACATGTAGGCTAATCGCATTCTTCTGTTTAAGGACTCGGATCTGCCAGATATTTAAATGAAATCCCTCCACTCAGTGTTTTTCTCCTGCACAGCCCGGGCTCGCTGTGTCGCTCCATCCCACTTTAAGTGTAAAATGATTTTTTTTGTCCTGAGCAAAAAGTGTTTCTGCAAACGCGCAGGCCTGTTCGCGGCGTCAAACTTTTCCAGCTCTGTATATAGATCAAACATCCTATGCGATAATTTTATTGTAACAGTCTATTTAATCAGCATCTATGTAAATAAAGGTTATATGATATTTGAAGAAGCTTTTGGGGGCGATTGGATGTGTGATTGTGCCTAAAGTCATTAAAGAAATGTAATGCTCCTAAAGTAAAACCTGCAGCCTGGCACAAAAAAATGTGTCACCGTAGGAATTTTAGGGAAAGAGCATAAGAAACGTGAAATTTTAAAGTGACAGAAATAGAGAAGGTGAAACTACAACATCAGGTCACACAAGTTTCCAGTATTACAATAATAGGCCTAAAGTTCTGTCCTGGGACTTGAAGGAAACACATAAAACATTCGGTCCAAAAATCTGCTCTGCTTGTAAAATTGGCTCCTTTGAATAATTGACCTCTGCTTTCAGCCGTGAAGTGCCATGACTTCAATTAGCAGCCGTCCATTGCCTTTATTCCCATTCTTTCGCGCGGCTTTGAATACATCTTGTCACAAGAAGGTCGCGGTCTGGCTGCGGTGTTAAGAAAAGCTTGCCTCCACCCCTGCGCCATATGTTTTTTTCCTCCTCCTATGAATCGTCTTTAACACAACTAGTCAACATGATTGATTGGGTTAACCCGCCTTTACCTCACATTAAACAGCTTCCACCGGGCCCTGGGCAATAATGGCACGCATCTGCCACTCTTAACTCGGTTTGTTTGGAAAGAAGGAAAAAGTCTCCCATGAATAGCAAATGGGCCGGTGTGAGGATCCTAATGAATAAAGCTCAATGGGAGGCGGTGGAAACGCGACGTGCTGCTACTGCCTGACCATTTGCAACAGATTTGTAACTGGATCAAGAGTTTGGTCTATGTGTGTATGTGGGGCTGGTGTTGGGGGGTGTTGTAGTCGTTTAGTGATAAAATGTAATGTGGGCTCTCCATGCTGCTTTTTAATCTTGGTTCTTTTTTGCGCGCAGTTTATCTCAAGACATTTTTATTCTTCCTTCAGATTTCGGGGAAATTGTCCAACATTCAATAACTGAAGTTATTACTGGAGATAATAAATCAAGTAATTCCTGCTTTTCAGCCTCTAGACGATGAAATTAATTTAAAAAAGAAAATAAAAAATATTATAATTTACTTTCCTGAATCATCGAGGGTTAAAATCTCAAATACACATTATGAGTTGGTATTAAAAATACATTTCTTTACTTCAACTAAACGTAAAATCGTCAATGCCACTTACTACTTCAAAAAAAAAAAAAACAGACTGCATAAGAGAAAGTGAGACTAAAAGGAAACTAAAAAGCTCGTTAGGACCGATTTGTTTCTTTTTGGGGGTGAAGCAGAGCAGGCTGGCGACCACAATAGAAGCAATCGGCTGGAATCGTGGAGGTTGAAAAGTCAAGTAGGCCTTTTATTCTGGAGCCACTCTGCACTGGCAGGAGGAACAACACAGTGGATGCAGCTTTAAACAAAAGTCACTGGACAAACGGGCCCAGTGATAAAGTCCTCAGCCTGAATCAACTTCCCGATACAACCGGAAAATACTGGTCCTAATGTTTTTCTATGCATCATTAATATAATGATGCACTCTCATTACAACAGCATTATTATAATGTTATGTACATCTTTTATTCTGAAATTTTAAATTGAAAGCTATATGGCATATTGGCTTTACGATGAAATTAGGATTTATTATAACTAGATTGTACACGTTCATTTATCAGTAACTTAGATTTCCAGAGCAACATTATATCTTGGATTTAATTTAAAAAAAATAAAAAGAAACCTTTTCAAAATAACGTGGGTGAATTACACACACAAACTACCAGTGGTTTACTGGGGTCCACGTTCAGATGGGGGGGGGGGATTTTTCCTTGGTTATAATGATAGAAAAAAAAAAACGACAAAAACAAAGCCAGAGGTGGCAGGAGAGACAAGTTGCAATCTAGCAGAGGTCCAACAACAATTCAAAAAGCTTCATTCTGGCCTGAAGGTCACAGCTTTAGGGATTATTTGTTTTCCTGGACATAAGAGAGCCCTGCAGGGACATGCTCAGTTTATAAGGGAGTCTGGGGGAAACACACAATACGCTCATATGTGTGTCTGTGTCCACGTGCTGCTGCTGTGCATGTTCATCTAATTCCTCATTTGGAAACATGGCCTCGGGGGACTGATTTGGATCAGCCAAAGGTTCATATTAACTTTCTAGATGTTAATATTAGTAGTAATTAGGAAGATTTTAAAATCTGGATTCTAAATGAAGAACTGGCTTTGAAAAACCCAACTGGAAAAGAAAAAACTACATGTTAACACCCTCCTTTTTGTTTAGTGTCTCTCCCTCAGTCATGAGAAGATCAACAGTTCATCCCTTAACAGCTGCCGTATTCCAGGTTATACTCCCCTGTACTAAAAGAGTAGAGAAGCGGAAACAATTAAGGTTTTTCCTTCATAAGAAATCAACATAGTAGTGAAATAAAATACAAACACCTGCACACAAACCTGCTGAAAATTCATTAGGTACATTTACTGTTATATTTTGTAGTTTAGAGTTATGACTATTGAAATGTCCTGATTGCTGCAGCACAGTCTACTTAGAGACAGTAGAGGCAGGATAAGATGCAAGGCTTGTATATATTATCAGCCAGTGTCAGGTTATCAGAATCTTTCCTTTCACTCTGGACATGCTCACACACAGCAAAACTTCATTCCTGCCCACACTGAAAAGCACCAAGTGTGCCACCTAGTGCTGATGTGGGAGGACTGTTTGGTTACACAGGAACAACATGCAGTAAATTCTACGATGGCACAACGGTTGTAGGTTTAGTATAAAATCTTCAGTCCAACGCAGTAATCCTCACTAAGCCTTCACAGTGCAGTGTTTTCATATAGTTTCTCTGCAAGCTTCTAAAACGTGCAATAAAATGTCACCACAGTGTGTCACATAAAACAAAAAGGTGGATGTCTGCTGACCTGATGGCAACTATGCTGCTTGAAGGGACACATGAAGCTGAGTTTACTCATCATACAGGAGGACAGCACCTGTGGAAAGACTGTGTCCTGTGACTGTGGAAGGAGCTCTCTGGAGTCCAAAACACTACCCACTACCCAAACATGAGGGTCATCTGCAGCTGAACGGAGAATTGCAAACCGAGGGTGTGGAGTTTGACAGGTGCAGGCATTTATCAGGCACGCAGGGTCTAATGAAAAGATGCTGTTGAGCTGCATTATTTTTCTCCTCCAATATTATGAAATGCGCTGCCAAATCATGAGCGGTCCCTCAACAACAACAACAAAAAGAGCTCAGGGATGCCTGCCCAAATAATTAAAGCAAAAAATTAATACTTTTAATAATATAAGCAAGTCTTTATTGCAGTAGGTCAATAGTAGGCAGTGCCAATATAAAGTTGAGAGTCATTTCTAGGTCCTTTGGTTAAACTGTTTTGTTACTATGGAATTTTACATATAAATATGCTCTATATTTGTTGGCACTGGTGCAGCTAAAAAGCAACAGCAATATCTATATATTTTTTTAAAATGACTGTATGAGTGCAAATATAAAACATTCAAACTCTTTCCAAATGTATTAGCTTTGCTCTGATATAAACTCAAATCATCCCTGGTCGTTTTTAGACTTTATAAGAGCCACTAATCACAATATGACAAGTAAAACAAAAACGCACTCAAGTTCTAGACGGGTAACACAACACTACAAACAAATCCACAACATGTTTACTGAAGTTTTAAGGGAGTGATAAAGGAATTTCCAACATAGTGAACACTGCTCAGATTACAGCTAAGGTCAGCTGTAAAATTGGAAAGGATGCGGCAGAGCTGTAAATCTGTCTTGAGCAAGCTGTGGGTTTGCAAGAGAAGAAAAGTACTGAGGGAGGCCACCATGATCCGTGACTGTCATCTGAAGCCTGGTGGTGGCAGCATTATGATATGAGGATTTCTTCCTACAGCAGACCCAAAAGGTTTGGGAATTATAGACGCTACACACCAGAGAAGAACCCAACAGGAAAATCTGCTGCCAGCAGCACAACAACTGCAACTTGGAAGATTTATCTCAAGTAGAAAACAACCTCAAACACAAAGCCAAAGCTGGATTGTGGTGGCTTTAAATCATCAACAACCGGACGAGTCAGCATCCAGGATTTAGGCTGGACTTTAGGATTACTGTTCATTGACAGATCCTCTGACAGAGCCTGAGCAGGTTTGTAAAGAATAATGGGGGGAAATGCAGTGTCCAGATACATAAAGCTGAAACATATTCACACAGACTCAGGACTGTAACCGCTGCTACAAACTCTTTTCACCAAAAGGGGCCAATAATTCTGTATTCAGTTATTTGCCGTTTTATATTTCTACTTCACACCAATTTGCATCATTGATGACTTGTTCTTTGTTAATTGGTGATGAAGTCTAATTATATCAAACAATGAAACATGAAAAACCCAGAACTCCATGACGGAGTATAATGTCACTGCACCTCAGTACGCTGTACTAATCACTACTAAGAGCTGAGATATTGTGATCTTATTATATATCTCATTTTTTACAAAACGTTTCATTCTTCTGTCCGCTCAGTATCTGAATACCAAACCCAGTTATTAAAAATGATACTCTTGTAAGTCTTTGTTCATATTGTCATCTAACAAAAACAAAGTCTAAGGCAGTCTAGTCGAGGTTGGAAAAATAAAGCAATGTGGAGCCAAACACATAAATGTGTATTCATTGTTATAAAGTTAGGTAGAAAACATCCGTCAGAGCTTGTACGCTAATTTTGCTGAGAGGATACAGTCAGTCATTTATACAAACTTAATTTTCCCATTTAAAATTTATTTTCAAAAATACAAAACAAGGAAAATAAGTATATGTACACAAACACTATTAAAATAGAATATGTATTGTACAAAATATGTACAGCTGTCCTCAGACTGAAAGCAAGTCCTATCTGGTTCTTTTGTCCTTGATGGTGTAGTGAAGGACTAATGGTTGGGCCTAGAGGGAGAGAGAGTATAAATATATATATATATTATTTTGCACCTGACACACATAAAGCTAAATGTTTTATTGGTAATGCTGAAATATTACATTTGAAATGATGTTAAAATAAGTAACTGTTAAGTTGAGCCAGTGAGAATTTCTATTTTCTATTACACATCCATAAATTGTATCCTGATTTTCCAAATGAATCCAAGTCAAGAACATCTGCTCAAGTGTGAAGGAATGTATGACATTTGTTGGCATCAGCTGACAGTGGCTGAACCGTACCTTGCCAAACCAGTGTGAGAGCCATAACCGTTTCATGGTCATGTGATCAGGCAGATACTCGTTATTGAACAACATCTGGACCTATGGGGAGACCACACAAACAGATGTGAGGGGGGAATCTGAAAGGAACATCTGTGATTATTATTTATGTGTGAAAGATGCAACAAGAAAGCTGAAAAACTCTGCAAGCAAGGTTTGACACTGTTGCTGTCATGAACATAGTTAAGTTTGACTAAATCACAATCACCCAAACTTCTCATCTGATGGATAATTGAACCCAACTGCCTCCACGGTGTGAGGAAGTCTCAGTAATTCACAGGAAATCTATCAATTCCCCACAGAGTACAGAGGAACACGACTGGTATTAATAAATTTGTTGAGTGAGAAAATCTGCACATGGGTAGATTTTCTGCATCGTTATGTGCCAACAACCAATCAGATTTCTGGACAGTTTCTTTACTGTTCTGGTTTCAATAAATTCAGCATGATAGGATTAACACAATGGGTTTATTCATTGTTCCCTTTTCATGACTCTTAAGTAATTTTACCCAGTATCACGTAAGCAACACATCACTATCACGTCTTGTTTTATCAAATCAATAAATCAGTGACTGACCTGGTGTTTTTCCACATTTAGCCGGTGACAAAGCACCTTCCGTAGGTGTCTCACCTCCGCTCGGACAGAGCAGCGAACAAACTTCTGCTGCAGAGACAGGGTTCAACAAAAACAATGTAAAACTGCAAATGAACTACATGTTTAGAGAAGGTCACCTTTAAACCTTTGCTCCTCTGACACTTGTGGTCAGCAGGGAGCTAGTTAGGGAGATGTCTTGTTTTCTTGATATGTGCTGTATTAAACATTTAATAGTCGACTGCACCACGGAAAATTATGTTCATTTCACTTTTGGACTTCCCATCAATTTGGTCAGTATTAAGAGTATCACCTGCTGAGACCGTAAACTTTTTCTTGGAGCACAGATTTATATTTTTGGTTTTTACCGTTCCGTAATAGTAAAACACTTATAAATGTCTCTTTAGGTTTTCATGTAACACTAGAAGTAGAGGCTGCACTTGTAAATTTGTGCATTTTTTTCAAAACTGTTCCTAAAATCTCAATCCAACACTCCAACACAAGGCAGCGTTCTCTGATAAAAGGTCACAAAACATATTTCGGCCATGTAAGAAAAGCACACTAATAATGAGGAAACTGTATCCGGAGGGTGTGGCACACTCCTGTTACACCCCCCCCCCCCCCCCCCCCCCCACACACACACACACACACGCAGTACAAAACAATATTTCTTTCACTGCCAATGCAAAGAAATTATTTTAACAACTTTCCACTTCAGCAAAAACAATGAAATATGATTGGATATGTGACATTGTCCATGATAAAAATATATCAAAGGTTAAAAGATAAAACTCAAAATCGAACACTGTGAGGACACAGGCCTGGCCTTGGCAAACTGATCTCACATTTCACCCACGTGTGAATAAGAATCATGAGTGTCATGAGCGTCAGCTCTATTTTACAAAGGTTAAACACGACTGCATAGGGAACGAAGATGCATCTTCCTATTAGCATTAATATAATGTGAAGTTTCGTCACATCCTGCATGACTTTGTGTAAGTTCTGAAAAGTTTCTTTCAGTTGTGAAAGCATTAAAACCAAAATAAGACCCATGTCTGTCTTAAGAGAGTCTACCCCAGCTGATAAAAGACCTCACCACCACTAAGCGATCTGTTAAGTGAGGGTGCCCTCTACTGGCTGACTGAAGCCTTTGCAGATGACAGACAGTTGATTTCGACACATACGATGAGTTTTATTTTAATTTATCAGGAAGTGATTTTTGTTCAAGTCTGGTTCTGTCTGATCCCTCTTCTCCTGATAAACACGTGTTCCTCAACAAATGGTTCTTATTAGAGGATCTGGCCTCATCAGAGAAACCTCAGGGAGTAGTGATTCCATCTGCATATGTTAACATTTGGGATGTAAATTTGTATGTGTGCACAGAAGGAATATAAGAATATAGCTGTGTGTGTATTCATATTCATAGAGTATCATGTCAACTTAAAGAGTGAAACAGTATTTAAGAATTTGTTTCACATTGCTTGTAGTACCAAACACCCAGTCATCACCCAGCAATGTATTTATGCCCAAAGCAGTCCTGGAATAAATAGACAGGGTTTTTCTTTTATATATATCTTGCATTGTATAAGTCAACATTACCACAAACATTACTTTACTGCACATTACTGCACTGCCCTCTCATTTTAAGACGCAAGTGAAAACCACCACAACGCTTTATCCAACAGCTAAAACTCCAATTATTAAGAAATAAATGGTCTGGCTGGGAAATAAAGGAGGATTATATGCTTAACTGGTATACGCGTCCCACTAATCCCTGTCTCTCTGTGAATATAAGGCTTCATCTGCAGCCAGACTACCCAACTCTGAGTGCTGATTTCTGCTGCTGCAGCTGATGTCATTGTGCTATGTGTTTGCTTAGCAGTTAAGAGCAGAAAATGACTTGCTAAGGCTTTAAAACTAAGCCCTCAGGGATGTTTTAAATGGTTGTGTAAACACGTGAGTCAAGTTGGTCAGAAAGCATTCAAAACGAGCACTACAGTGTCTATATAGAGTTTTACTGAAACCTAGAGCTAAATACACTGAGATAAGTTTAGTTTGTTGCTATGACTCACCTGAAGAGTAAGTTTTGTTTTATCTTTTCCGGCAAGCGATGAACTGCAAAGACAATACAGGTTGGATGAGTCTTGGAACTCAAACATATACTAAGACATTCACCACCAGGTAGACGGAGAAATAAGTTTAACATTTCTATATGATTAGAATGAACTGTATTTTATAAAAACACTGATCAATTAAAGATAAAACCATCAGAAAAGGGGAAGCCTACCTTAGCCTTTCTAAACACAGCGAAACCTGCTCATCGTATCTGTAGAAGTGCGCTTTTGAATGGTCAAAGCTTGTGTACGGTAAACCTGCAGCATCTGATACAGAATCTAGTGAAGAGACAAAGTTCACAAATAAAAGAACACATTAGTCATCATGGTGCTGACCTGGCAGGCTTTTGCAAATCTCATTATCCACATAACTCAGGGTGGAATCAACTGTTCCACTGTCTTCAACATTGTGTCACCGTACATAAACACCAGGCCAATCTGGTATTTGAGTAGAGCTCCGTCAAATATAATCAATTTCACCAACACTGATATGTTTTAAAGGTGGCAGATGTGACAGCACTGCCCCTCTGTGGAACAGTGTGGGTGTTACACAAACAGGACCACACAAAACTCACAAATCCATGAGCCACAGACTGAGACATCATGAAGACTTACCGTCCCCAGCAGGTTGGATAACTCTCTCTAACCCACGCGACTGATAAAATTCCTTTATTCTTTTGTCTTCACCTGAAAACGAAGCATGATACTATGAGACAATCTACACAGACATGTTCTAGCTTATATAAATGATTTTTGTGTACATACTTTCTTGAAGTCCAGGCACCAGTTTGTAGACAATGTCTTGCATCACTCGATCCAGTTTGAGGTTGAGTAACGGCTGAGTTTCATGGATTTTAATGTTGCACATTGGACAATACTTGCTTGTTTGCAGGTATTTCACAATACAACTTTTACAGACTGCAGAGCAGAAGGAAAGACATTTCATTATGAGCCAGACAGCTGCTGCACGTCCTGCTCTATATTATTCTTGTGAAGCAGCATAAAGACTTTTTCAAGTTCATAACACTATTATTTTGTCAAGCTCTGTCAAAACTCACATGTGTGCAAACACTCTGTAATTGTTGTGGCATCTATAAAGTAGCCCGCACAAAGGTAGCAGACAATGTGTTCATTCAGGTCCTTGATCTTCAACTTGACCTCCTCCTGTTAAGACCAACAAAAACGGGTTTTACATATTTGAAAAGTTTGGTGCAAAAAGTGCATTTATAACCCAAACAAAATGTGACGCAACAAATATTCAGCACTAAACAAGTGAAACTAAACTGGCTATTTGGATGTAACAGTTGTTATTTTCAAAACAAACAGGATGAGCACCACAATTTAAAAACACCAGGCATTTTGACCAATTATACAATCGACAGCGTAGGAATGTGAACTTGTCAGCGCTAAGGTGGTCAGATAACCATCAAACTGCACCAGAGACTGAACACTACACCTTCCTCTACAATCTCCAAGCCTGAGAATGCAAACTGATTCAGCCTTGTTCCACCCACTCCCTTACCTTGAGACAGAACATACAGCCAGTTGGTGGTTTATTAGGTCACCTAGCTAAAACTAATACAGTCTACCACAGCAGCCCTGTAATAAATCTTCCCATTATGAAGTTCATGGTGACAGTCAATGGCTGTAACATTAAGGCTACCTCTAACTTCCACCATCATTGTTCTACTTAATTGCCAGAACAGCCCAAAACACATCATAGCTGTTTCTACGAACCTGTCACTCAACGGAGGTATCCAGCTGTGGCACGGTTCGAGGTAAAACAGACGAGTACAGACGAGAAAATAATATCCGGCCATGTCTTTCTCTGTATCATTTCCAATGTTACTACACCTGATGATGCAGCACAGATACTGACATTTCCAGCATTCATGCTGAGTTTGTCAGATAAGACCCCGACCATGACATGCTACCTGGTCACTGGCAGAAGGGCTGTGTGTCTGTCATGTTTCTTCCCACATGTTGGCTGGGATGCACAGTTTTGTTGTTTGTTGGCTAAAAAAACAAAGATAACGCCACTTTCAAGCTGTTCTCATGTTTCCCTGTTTGCTAAACGACCTGGAGTCTCTAGTATGGACACAAACCATCTTTACACAAAAACACAGTTGTACAACCAGGGGTGATTTTAGACCCTTTTTAGGGTGACTTGGAAAGTGTGTGGTTGAAACTGATGTAGCTGCACTGACTAAGGGAATGAGCTACTGTAACTGATGCATTTTATTATTTTAGTTTAAGTAGAGATAAAACACTAAACCTGTGAAGTATTACAAAGCACTGCAATTATTCTTCATTAAAAATAAAAGAAAATTTAGTTTGATGTTTACATCACGAAAACAACCAGGTTCAGGTGCGAAAGGTGAGCTCAAAATGACTACATTACCCATAATAACAACCCAGTACAGCACTCAATTAGAGTCATATAAATCTGTATGGATCAATTAATGCCTTTAATTTAATTATAGATTCTGTGATTGGATAATAATTTTGCTGTTTGGTTAGTAGCACAGCGAAGGAGAGAGGAGGACAGTGATGGAGACAAGGGGAGAGAGCAGGGTTTAGTCCCCAGGTAGACCCCTGGGCATAGACCCTGTATAAATGCACATGAGTCCCCTAAAGTCTGAAGAACCGCCCGTGTACAACACAGATTACCTTTCAGTCCCGTATCGCTAACATTTCCCTCCAGCTCAGGTGCTCTGATGATGACCTTTGACCTCAGGTGTAACGAATGAAGTGAGCTACATGTGAACAGACCGGACAATGGGTCGGGGATCGAACCTGGCGTGTGAACTTAACGGGGCCAGATGAAAACAACGTTGCACAGCGACAATACGTTCAGGCACGAGGTGCAAACGGATGAAGATGCCGTTAGTCAGAGACCGACCACAGGGACCTCGTTAGACAACAAGCCGAGAGACCCGCCGCCGTTCCCGTCCAAGTCCACTATCCGCTGCTGTTAACACGACTGGACACCGAGAGATGAAAGAAGTGCGAGTTATGTGACGGGATTTGGACACGCTGGAGCCGAACAACACGGGTGGACTCTCACCGTCCACGCATGCTCAAAAACGGCTCTCTTCAGCATCGCTCCCTCTCTCTCCATCAGCGGAGACGACAACGATCTCCGGTTAATGCACGTGTTTAACCCGTTTCTGTAGCAGTTTGACCCCCCCATGGTCTCTGACCCGATACCGGTGAGGTCGAACAACACGGCCACTCACCTCGT
The DNA here is from genome assembly GCF_900324485.2 of Mastacembelus armatus. Lineage (NCBI taxonomy): Eukaryota > Metazoa > Chordata > Actinopteri > Synbranchiformes > Mastacembelidae > Mastacembelus > Mastacembelus armatus. The sequence goes on along the minus strand of NC_046642.1, from coordinate 4,060,375 downwards.
TCCTCAATGGGTCCAGTTTGTAGACGGACTGTAGCTGATTTCGTAGCCGCATCGCTATTGCCATCGGACCTTGCTCCGCCATCTTTGGGATTTATGCTTACTTCCGGGTAAACCGGATGTGGCGTTTTAGCAACCCGGTGAAGGCGCGTGAATGACAAATATAAAGGAGAAAAATAAACAACAAATAAAATAATAATAAATAAATTATATTATGCTTCCTCCTCACAAAATTATGTGTACGGGGATTGCATTTATTTAATACGATTTAATGTAATTTTTACTTTGTAAAAACAAAAACTGCCTACACTACCTTATCAATTTGATGTACATAACTAATTACCACTCTTACTGGAAGGAGGCAAACTGGTCAGGCTAAGCCTTCAAAACTTAAATCTAAACTTTAAAATAGATTTTTTTAGTGGATGTTAATCTAAGGAAGAATGTTCAGCTATTTACATTACATTACAAAAGTCCTAGGGTAACTAACAGGTACACTCCAATAAGATTTACAGGAGGAGATAAAAAGAAGTTATGCTATGCTAAACAGGATTAAAAAATAGCCTCGAGTTTGCACACATGAACCATGTGGTCCTGGATCAGGCAACCTGTTCCATAAGTTCAGTGTATAAATACTAAATGCAGAAGGAGTTGCTGTCTTGTGATTTAAGCGGCTTATTGGGTTTGTAATTGACAATTTCTCTGAAGCTCTTAGTTTTTATACACAAAATACATTTATGTCTTTATCTTTTTGGCTGGTTTAGGTCTACACATACATTTTTCCATTAAAGGTCAGGGTCTGTGCTCATCCCCTAGTTAGTCTATATTATAGGCAGTAGAGGGCACTGCAGGCATACACTTCAGCCAGTTGTTTGTGGTATCTGCTGATATTTAACATCCCATAAAAATGTCTTTCAGTCATTCATAATCTCAGGAGTTTTATGTAGTTGTTGAAAACAGGATGCCATTAAAAACTGCTCAGTTGAGCAGGTCTTTGAATTGTCTTTATAAAGTGTGTATGCATAAAGCCTTTATTTCCATTTTATTTTATTGAACATGCAAGTCTGCGTATAATAGAAGTATTATGTATCTGCTTTGACATTGTATATTGTGCATTTTTGTATGTTAGAAGTCTGCTGTTATAATGCACAATGTATTTGGCATTGGCCCAGACTGGGGAAAAATATGCTAAAATAGTTCCATACTTCAAGGTGTTCCAGGATAAAGAGTGAAGTGTGGGAAAGGACGGTTAAACCACAATCATCAGCAACAGAGGGAATGTGGTGGGTCTTGTAACCTGAATCCTCTGACATCCTGAGACCTACAGTACTCAGACAACATGGAGGGAGTGCTGTATGCAATCCCATTAGATCAGCTAAATTATGTCAGACCCCTTGATGAGAATCTCATTAATATCTATCAAAGACATAGAATCAAAAACTGCTAAAGCAATAATTCTATCATTGTGCTCATTTCACGATGTTTAGTAGTAAAAAAAAAAAAAAAAAAATTTGCAAATGCAAATACTTGTCTTTCTGTAAAAAATATGCAAATATTAGTGCGATGCAAGTAAAGATAACGCACACTGGGAAAAAAGTTAGCTAAAATGGGTTTAAATGGCTTTACATATCTAATCTGTGCAGTGGTAACCCTTTTCACTTAGAGTAGAGCTTGTGACTCAAGTGTTTGAACCCTCAGAGTGTTTGGGGGGTTGAATGAGTACTCCTCTCCCCTCCCACAACAACCATAAAGAGCTCTTGAGAAAAGCAGTGAACCATTGGCTCAGCAGCCAGCAGTAGAGGACTGGGAGCCAGGGAAGCTCGCAAATACGCTTAAATATGTGTGAATTTGAAGAGTGGTGAAATGAGAGAGTGTATGAGCTCAACTAACATTTCATTAGATAACTATGTGGTTTATGTATTTGGGACAAGATTATTTAAGTCAACATTTTGTATTGTGTTGTGCCGTATTTTGGTATTTATTTGGGCTTGTGCAACAGTATGTTTTGCTACATGTGATATATCTGGGGTTTTCAGTCAGATGTGGGCTAAACCAGATTATTTTTCCAAAAATTACTTAGAATTATTTAATTATAGGAAATGTAATAGCTTTGTGGAAAAGTCAATTTTCATGGATAGAGGAGAAATTGTATTCTTAGTTGTGGTTGTGCATCTAAATTATTGTCTACCCTGTTTCAACAGGTCGTCATATGTGGAGGTCTTCTTGATCCCTCCCAGAGGGCATTCAACCTATGGACCACCCAAAAGCTGCTGTTCTAAACAAAGGCTCACCCTTCATACATCCTTTTGTAATTGCCCCATGTAACGTAATGACTGGCAAGTTTGTCTTATTCCTCCCACCTCAGAGTCTGTAGCAGTGACATATAGAAGCAATTTTTGAGACAGTTAAATCTGGCATGAATGCTTTGTTTTTGGGTGTCTATTAGTGATCATGCAGTTCTTCTCAGGATGCTGACATTTCTGAGAAATATTATCTGAATTAGTTGCTCAGACTTTGAAGCACTAATAATAATAGGTCTTTAAGCATATGTGCAATACAGAATTCTACAAAGTTCCAATGATTCTTGAAAGTTCACAATCCAATTGAATATTTTATAAGAACAAATTTGTAACATCTTGCACAGTGGGATTTTTCTTTTTTGTTTAAATGCAGATGACAAGACAAGTGCTTGCCAACAAGGTCCAAATGAGAGTTAGTATAACTGGGAGAGAGAAAAGGCACAAGCAATATAGTTTCATTCTTGGCAGCCTTTTCGAGTTTGAAGAGCTGTTGTGATCAGTCTCGCTTCAACGAGCCTTCATAGCCATGCAGGCCTTGTGTCCCCTGCTGTCTGCCATTTCCTCTTGCCATGAAATGTCTTATCTGCTGGGTCTGAGAGGTCACTGCTTATCTGATTGATAGGGCTTTGACTCCATGCAATATCCAAATAACCTGAGGGCCAGAAGGAACAAGAGGATCACAGCATGGTGAAATCCACTGGTCGGAGAGCAGGAGAGAGTGAATGAAGACAAGAGAGGCAAAAAAAGCTGGCGAGAATGGAGAGGATCAAGACACATCCAAGCCTTTCATTTATTGTCATTACTTCATGTCAAAATTATGGATTTCAGAACCTCTGTTTTCTTGGCGTGTCTGCAACCCTGCCAGTTATTTCTCCCATTCTTCATTCTGATTGGAAATGATTAGTTTATCTGATGGCTCAAACACCTGCCAGGACTACAAAGACAGTGCTATTATGAAGAATTTAGGGATTATATTTCGTTAAGTAAAAATGACAGAAATAATAAAAATTGAATGAATTACAATGGAGCCTCTTCTCTGCGTCTGTCCTTAGGTTGGATGTTAACTATTACTCCACCTAATGAAATCATGCATGAGGAAACTCACTCATACTGCACGGCTATGAATCAATTGTAAACTCACAGAGCTGTTAGAGACCCCATTTACCTCTGTCTTTGACATCCTGTGCCAAAATCAGCTAACCACCCAAGCTACTAGAATCTACATTCTGCCATCCAAAAAGTAGGCCCCATCTATGGCTCTCTCTCTCTCTCTCTCTCTCTCTCTCAGAGCAATCAGAGCATGCAAAGGTGGACTGCAGCCTTTGTCTCTTCTGCTCTAGCAATTGGCCACCAAGTGGCAAGCTAATGACGAGAGCCCTCTTGGAATGACTCCAAAGCAGTGCAACTTGTGCTGCTTGATGGGCAAGAGCATAATGAATGATGTAGGGCAAGCCCTTAGGCCTCCTCTTGGCACAAACCCAAACGCCAAATATCACAAATATCAAATGCTGGAAAAAAAAATGCATGTACAGGAATTTGCCTCAGTGAAACACTGGTGCCAAGATGTGCTGACTTACACAGAATTGGTGAGCATTAACTGAAAGAAACAATACAAAACAAAAGGAGTCCATTAGAGTGTAAAAGATGAGCAGTCCTCTAATATGTCTGTGCATCGAGTTATAAAAGTTGCCAGCACACACCAGCAGAAGCTTAGATTCTAAGAACTCCACATCTGTCCAGCAACATCCCGCATGGTGTGACAAAGCAGCACAAAACAACCTGCAGGTTTCACCCAAGCCAAACAAATTTAGCTGCTGTTTGTAAAACAATATGGTTTTCTTTCAGTTGATACATGTCTCTTTAGCGATACTTGATAATACTATCATTATCAAGTCTTTTATATCAGCAGTGGTTGCACAGCTCCATTGCACTGGAGTAAAAATACAAATAATGAAAACAGTGCATGCATACAGGGATCTGGCACTAGCTTTGACAGTCACTCTTTTGTGCTGTCGTAATAAAAACTCTTGCAATGCAAATGCATTTCATTTTACTGTTAAATGCAAGTATCACTTTCACCCCATGCCTGTGAGAGTCAGGAAGCCCTGAAAACTGCAGTCCTGGGTTGAGATAAGCTAGAGTACAAACAATGAATGACATGATTGGAAGATGCTAAGACCTGTTTGCCAATAAGAAGTTCGCCTGCCAGTGTCAGAAAAGAAGAAAGCGCCATTTTAAATCTTATTAATGTGATACAATAGAGCTTTGTCTGTCATCTGTTGAGCTTTCTCTGATGTGTGTGAGTGGCTTAGTGGAGGGTGTATTTGTATGCTCAGACCTGCATGACAAGTACACTAACATGCAAAAGTTAACGAGTTGTGATAACTATTTAAATGTTATCTGAAAACTTTTTCTACAAAAGGACATTAAGTTGTAAAATAATATGAAAGTAATGTAAAGTCATTATAAATTCATGGAAAAATAATGCACCCACATTATCTTTGAATCCACTCTGTTTCACACACACACACGCACATTTACGTAGTCATGCTAAGATAAGGTGATTTGTTGTATGCACTCATAATCCACCAACTCATAACAAGAAGCACATCATGTTACACATCATTTGTGGTTAAGGGTATGTTGCATAACAGAGAAATACAGTAGCTTTTGTTAAGATATAAATTTCAATAAACCGTCTCTTGATTTTTGTGATTGTTCATCTCTCACGTGATATGACTGAAATGTTACGAAGTTCATTCATCCAAGATTTCCAACTCATCTTGCCCTCACTGATCTCGCTTTGAAATGTTAAACCTGCAAAAGTGGAGGCACACTTGGACGTCTTGTCATCTACTGTATCTGCTCTGTGCAGGGAGGTACACGTTCACTTATCACACAGCCATCTTATCTTCATGGGCATTTAAGAGAATAAGGGTAAAGGCATAACAAACTCAACAGAGAGGAAGCGTCGCCTAAATCCCAAAGAAGGATGCAGGCTAGATGAGTGCTGCCGTAACAGGCTGTCTACGCCAGGGTTAGACCGATATACTGGTTTTCTTCTCAGTGTTGGATTTGTATTAATTGTAACATTTTGATCCTGTAGCTCAAATTCTCTTAAATGTTGAGCCACATTTCATTTTTTTAATTGAATTTTGCCTTTGTTTCTTTTGAAGAATGTCATAGTTTAAAGGAATCTTGAGAAGTTTTTGATTTTATGCTTTTAATACTGTAGATGAGAGAGAGAGAGAAGGAAAGGGATGACAGGAAAGAAACTAAGGAACTGACGTGTCAAATGTCCCCAGCGGGACGTAATGACTATATGCCACAAGGACACATCCATATTAGGAGCTTAAATACAAAAATATTAACAGAGCAAATCAATGCCATTTCTGCTGTGACCACATGCTGAAAACTGACAACAAAAGAGCCTTTCAGCAATAAGCGCACAATGAGTTATGTTTTCTTAATAACAATATATTCAGCATACCTTTCACTGTTTTTACTGTCCTTACCTCTGTTAACTTGTGCACAATATTTTCCATTTTGATACTGTCTGCACACTTATCGGTATCGCTTATTCACCCAACTGTAACTCGGTCGACTGCTTACAACATGGTGGCCCAGTAATACCAGCTTGCAACATCCAGATAAATGCACATCAAAGCATTATGCTGCTCCAAGATGCCTCGGAGAATGCCACGAGCTTATGTGTGTGTGTATTTGTGGGAGATAATGACAATACTTTGATGCCCGAGAGTGATTTGCTTCAAGCTTTCTGCCGCATTATTTCCCTTTTGGCCTCCTGTAAAGAACTTTGATGAGGACCCAGAAGAGAAGGCCCTTATTGCCTGCACTTACTGTGTTAGTAATGGAATTGTTTTGGAGACTCCCACCCCACGTCTCATCTTCTTCTCTTCCAGCTTCCCATGCAGGCAGTCTTTCATCTGTCTTTGCTATCTTCTTCCGTAGCATGCCACTGCTGAGATCGCCAGCCCGCCACGAAACCACCTCTCTCTGTTGGAGGAAGCAGTCTATCAGCACAGGTTGTCGTGATGACGCTCAGTGCTCACTCTCACTGACACACACACAGGAAGAGATGATGAGTGTTGTGTTTACACAACATATTCATAACATGCATACGATATGATTCAAAGGTACTCATGAGTGAAGTGACTCAAGTGAACAGACAACAGTTCGTTTCTTTGTTACACGTTCAGATGACATTTAGAAACACGCTACAGATTTGAAAACAAACAGCCTGCTGTCAAATCGACATTTCACATTTGAAGCGGCTACATGAATTTGCATGTGAAATAACTTTGTATAAAAAGATCCTGGAAAAACTGATGTACCCATTATTGTCTTGCTTTAAAATTCCTGTAGGTGAACAGGAAGCTGTATTTGTCTGCCCAGTTTATATGGAAATGCAGTTTAGTAAAGCCTGAATACATGTTCAAAGCTAAGTTGAAATGAATTACCTGTATTTATGACTTTTAGTGCCTTTAGGCAGCAATTCAGACTGTACCTTTTCTATTAGATGCAGTAAAAAAGTGTGATGGGGGTCGTACTTGTTTTGTTTTAGGCACTACAAAACAGTTTAATCCAACATTATCATTAAACAGCTGTATTTTTACTTTAACAAATACTCCACTATATCACCAGCTGGTCTCTAACATCCCTGAGCAGGTAGTATACACTTGGTTTTAAGGCTTTTGGTGGTGAAAACTGCTGTATACTGTTGTCAGAAATGTTGCTAGTGAGTAGTTCGAGTGAGCCAAAACAGTAAACTTGTCACTCGACAGCTAAACAATGAGCTGAAACAGACTATAAAGGTGTAAAGCCGAGGGGAGCTGCAGAGACAAGTAAGGATTCTCTGTGCGGTCATCAATGAGTGATCTGTTTCACTTTGCCATGTTATTTTCATGTTGTTATTTGTGACATTGGTATTTTTTAAAAAAAAATCCCATCTCTTGCCTGAAATGTCACTTTAGTTACCGGTCATACAACCCTGAGCCCAGCCCCTAATCCCCCCACTACAGATTAAGAAGTTACCATTCATCATTTTTCAGGCCCAGTCAAAGAAAACGGCTGCTTCAAGTAATCACAGGGAATCAAAGACTAAGTCCTGCAAGATCAAAAGAAGGCATTCTTCTGTAATCCTAGGGTGTTGCAAATCTTTTGTAATCTGGTTGCTGCACTCCACCACTGTTTGACATCTATTTACTGTATAAAAAGGAACGGTGCCATCAATTAGGGGCCTGCTAGTGCTGTTGTTTACTTTTGCCAAGCCCTGATCGCCGGGGCCCACTTTGTGAAATATAGATCTCCCTTCTCCCCTGTTTGCTCTCCGCAGTCAAAGGTGTGCTCTCTTGCTTGCCCTTGGCTTTGGGTCGGGGGAGTCTGGCTGCTTCCTGGTCTGTGATGTAGGCTGAAAGATTAAGGGGATAGAGTTTTGGCGGCTCTCAGGTTTTGTCTGTTTGTTCAGTGTTGAGATGTGGGAACTGACATATTCCTGTCTCTCAAGTGGATGCAGTGGTTGTACGACTGGCTGCATGATTTGCAGTGTAATCTGATAAAGCTGAAATCCTAAGAACTTTTCATATGTCCAGGCTAACAAAAACATTGAATCTAAAGTTACATAAAACATATTTGATATAACTTTATGAATAAAGTTCTGCAGGTGCTTGATTAAATACAAAAGTGATAGAAAAAAAAAATAACCTGCTGACAAATGCTTCTGCTTATTCAGTGGATAATGCTGATAAAATCATAGCACTGAAAAACCATGGAAGACATTATTGCACCGTTGACACTATAGCTAATGTATGAAAAGGAAAGAGCTTCCAGAAACAATACACTAATGACACTGACAGGTTACCTCCTGAAATAACTAAATTACTGCAGTTCATTTTGCCTACATGATGAACTGTCTCACTATAAACTGCAGCAGTGGTTCAACCATTTGGCTTATACTTACTATTGTGTCTTCTCTGTTCTGTAGATAATACCCAGTGTTTAACATTTGAAGTCACAGTTTAACTGAGCTGCACATCAGGTGGAGAGCTGGACTGGTGATTAGATTGTTTTGTCACGGAAGTCACAATCAGTAGTTGTGTGTCTTGTTAAAGTGTCTTTGAGCTCTGGGGGATTTGTATCTTTGTCACATATCACCCCCATCTCTTATCTGTCTCTATGGGCAGAAATTCCATAAAAATGATCTTAAAAAGAATGCATTTGGCTCTGTCGGCTAAAATGCAATCATATAATCACAACATCCTGTGTTCGGACCTGGCCTCTGATCCTTGTCGCATGTCATCTGTGTCTATTTAAATTATCAAATAAATTTGTTCCTTTAGTTGATATAAAACTGTTTGCCACAGGAAGATACAGAGATCAAAAGATGCCAGATTTTGAAGCCAGGCTCTGACCTGGAGTCAGACTGGGTGTACCTATTGTCTGGTCACATTGCTCTCCTGCAGGCTTGGCCACAGCTGGTAAATGTGGAGGTTTGGCAGGGACAACCAGTCCAGTGCACACATTTCCCAGCTAATGGAGAATTTGTGAGTGAGGGCCTTTAATTTCCTGATAGGCGGGTGGATCAAAGATATGATATGATTAAAGGAGAACTAAAGCATGCTGTTCCATGCAAAATGAACGGACAAGGGTTTCTTTCAGAGGCGTCCGTTCCTTAGAAATAAGCCTCTCATAGTGAAACAAGTGATTTAATTGATAAGATGTCCACATGCCTCTTAGTGTGATGTTGGATTGATAGGTGGCCAGAATGCTCTTCTTGTAATTTGCCCCTCCTGTTCTGATTTTGTTGTAGGTGAGACAGAACCTACCAGCACAGTCTGCAGCAGATTATTGGTCATAGCAAGTCTTATTAGCAGATCTATGGTGTTTTTTTAGATGTTATGTTTCTGTTAGATATCAGACATGTACCTATTAATTATTCTTTAAAATGTTTTTATCATTACAAAAATATTTCCTCTTAAAATATGCCCAAATAATTTGCGTCTGTTTATGATTTATTGATAATTACTGATTTGTCCTGCTATCACATCAGGACCTGCAGGGCACCTCCCAATCACACAACATTCACTGAGCCTCATTCCACACAGTTATTTATTTTGTTGACTTTTTCCATTCACGTTTTGATGAATTCAAAGGTACAGCATAAGTCATATGGTTTCTGTTCGTCTGATTTTTAGCTTGGGGTAAGAGTTAGTGGTCTACGCAGACAATAAGAATGATATGTATGTACATGGTTAAGTAAATAAACCTAAATCAAGCCAAATTCCTGCTTAATCAAAGGTCCCTAATCAGCACTCCTGCTGCAAGAACTTTGATAAGACAGAGACAGTCCACTGAAAGCTGAGTAAATCTCCTGGTCCAGGCACTGAATCATCTGTAGGTGGTCTAATCATCTCAGCTCCTCACCAACACTTATCCTCACTGGCATTATTTCCTCACAGTGACTTCACTTGAGTCTGTGACACACACATCCCACATATGTGGTGCTGCTGACCCAAGAAGACAAATCAGACAAGCCTCGGGGCTCGGCCTGCACGACCAAAGAGATGAGGTCATCCTACAGAACCCCATTTTCCCTCAAATTGCACCTCTGATCAACGCGGTGTTTCCTGCAACAATTACACTGACCCAAAGTCCTCATTAGCAAATGGTGTGGATGAGAAAAAAAGCACAAAGACCACTTGGTTTGTAAAGGGCAGGATGTTTAGTTCAGAGCAGACTGCAGGGCTTTTCTATCCCCCCTCTTTATCATGTCTTGTGGCTTCTCAATATCATCCATGTGATTAGTGAAGGGTTATTGCATGTGCTGGAAGTCTAAAGATGAGAGCGCTTACACTAATGGAGAGGTCATGGTGCCAAGTCCCTCACAAGAAGAGCATTTGAGTTTTTTTACAAATTAACAGACTGATTCCACAAGGAGATTTGTGCCATTTAAAACCACACCAACCATTGGGAATTCATTTGAAGACATGGAAGTAATTTTTGTACTAGTTTGGGGTCTTTAAGATTTAGGTAATCTGTGGTATTTTTCTAACCATCTTTTTTTCTTCAGCAAGAGGTATTTGATGACCTGTGAACCTGTACTGCAATGAATCTACTCTGAAAACACACCACAATTCTCATGTAATTAGGGGGCTCATGTTTATTATATGGTGCACACACATTCGCAACAGAGACAAACGTACAGAGAGACGCTTTTGAAAGACAATAAGCACCTGGCATGTTTGACGTATTTATCGTTCTGTAGCAGCTAATCGCATGTCTCTATGGATGTCAGTGTGGAAATTACATTAGATTTATTATATGGTTCAACATATCCTCCAACCACTTTGACTAAAACCTCTTGGATGGATCCCTGACCCTCATAGAACAAACTGAAATAGCCTACCCTGACCTTCATGTAAAAGTTTAAACTATCCAGTAGTTTGATTTTTCTGCACAAGTAAGGGTGTAGGAACAGCAGTGCTCTGTGTTCAGTGTTAATCAGACAGTGTTAGCATGGCTGAATATAGATGTTTTCTTGACAGCATTAATCAAAAGCCAGAGAAATCACTAAATCACTGACTTGCATGAGTCTCAAATTAGTATTTTTCATAATTCATTTTTAAAAACAGTCTGTAAACAGAAGCAGACTGCTTGCAGTCATCATAAAATATTCACTGTTTTTGTTATGCTCAAACCAAATTCATGCAGCAAGTGTCATCTCACCCACTTCTTGTTTGCAGAAATATATGATTTTAGGGCTGAGTACAAGGTAGTTTGTTAAGACGGACAGTTTGGCAGTGCAGGAACTTGATTCATCCTCAAAATATGGGGGCCCTCCAAGCAAGAGCTGGAAACTATTATAATTCATTCATGCTGCTCCAGGCCAAACAGCTCCCACTTGAGTAAGTATGATCTACGAGTGTCCATGAGCCCTGGACACATGTAAATGTAGACCAAACTAATTGGTACAGCAACAGTCCAGGGTTTTAAATCAGCAGTTAAATCACCTGTTGTTTCTATTCAGAGGGAGGGAGAGAAGAGAAACACCTTTAAAGATTATTTTATGATTTGTTTCAGTTTCTCAATTTGATCTATTTATCTGTGTGCCCTGTTTGATCTTCTCTGTGTATATTCTGATATTATTTGTATGACTACATGTGGAGATGCATATATACATATATATTATCCTCAAATATGGAGTTTTAAAATGAATACTGCGGAGCTTCACAAGGGAATGGTGCACAATGCAAATGATAAAGATGCACTTATGCATATCCAAACAAATATTTATGTAGTTCTTATTTATTTGAAACATAAAAGCAGGACACAAACTGCAAGGAAATCAAAACAGCTCACAACACCATAAAACTTGCAAGGTGACATTCTGGACCCATTGGTCTGAGGTGTGTGAGAAATTAAATTAGTTGCAGAGTTGGAATTGCAGGACATGCGACAGCCATTGGAGCAAAAACCTTTTCCAATATGAAAGAATGAAATTACATTACTATATTCATAAAGTATAGTGATAACTGGGAGAGAAAGGTGGGGACTGACATGCAGTACTGACAGAACTAGTAATGGAGTGATAGTCTTTAAGTCTCACTATAGTCTCTAATCTTTAAGGTTGTAGTTTGTAATTCCTTTTCATGCCATTCGTATCTGTAGACATTTGGCTTTTCATCAGCTTTGATTGGAATGAACAAGGAGCCATGCTGAATATGGCATCTACTACAAATCCACAGGAGCAATAAACAGAGAAGATAGTGTTTTTCAGTTGGGAAGCTGGTGAGGGATCAGTATCAGGTCAGTGACTGACTGGTTGACCAGGGCATCTACAGCATTAAACTTTCTTCTACACTTCTTTTCCCCTGACTTTAGCTGGTTCGTTTTCTCCTTCACCACAACAAATTTACAGTACGCTCCATCCTTAACTCATAATTCTGAATCATTCATCACAGAAACCCGGAAATATCCAGCACTGATCAAATATTTCTGACACTGAAAATATTTTGCCATTCCCATTATGGCCTCAGTGCTCATGTCTTACAGCATCACGGTATCAAGACTGTCCTCTGACAGGAATGGACCCAAAAATGTACAATCCTGTCAAACACAGTATGCTTTCATTTATCTTGAATGTGCAAAACTGACACCATACCTCAAATGTCATATCAAAAATGGGTGGGAATAAATTCAATATTTGACCTTTGTTAAAGAAAACATTTACATATTTCTGTAGTGATCCTGTGCTGGTTGCCACGCTCGTCAATGAAAAATAGAAACTCTCTTCATTGTTTGGATGATGTTGAATCTAATGTTCTAGCGGTGCTCTTTGATGTCCACAGTTTGTGTTAACTCGCAGAAACAGCTAATGCAGGCCATACCTGAACTATACCTGAATGACAAAACATGTGGGAGAAGCTGCCCAGAATGAAGTAAAGAACATTATGGAAGACAGACACAGGGTGAGTTACATCAAGGAGACTTTATGATCAGTTCAATTCTCCAACTCTAAAACAGTTACAGAACGAGAAGAGTTCATTCAGGTGACCTTTGTGCAAGGACTATGTGGCATTTTATGCATATAAGTGAAAAAGTGCTAAGTTAAACATGCAAACACCTGCACCTCTGCATTAAAATCAGAGTAATTACTGTATAAAAATATACAACTAAAAATAAAGTAAGTCTAGGCAAGATTATTATACTATTTTATGATAATGGAGCCTTCAGTTTCTCCAGAAGATCATACTAAGTTAAAGAAATGTGAATTCTCAGAGTTTCTACAAAGGATTAAAAGATAGACAACATATTTAGACTTTATTACTGTGTGTCTGAAGCCCTGAACTCTTCTGCTACTTACTGTATTTCTAAACACTTCAAACACCTGGCTGATACCAAACACACACCGGCAAATGTTTGGCAACTCTTGGCACGTTTCTTTTGCATTTCTTTTTGACAGTAAAAATGGTCTTTAAGATGAACAATCCAAATGTCCAAATGGGTTGTCATAGTCAAATACATATGCCATGTTTCAGTCAGTCATCCTGTCCAACATGTAACCTTAGTCGTGAGCGGCAAGCTGACACCACTTTTGTGTTCTTTCAAACTGTTTTCATCCTTTTCTGTGCGACTGACACATCAGTTGACTGGTACGCCGATCAGGTGCCTCGCACATGCTCGTGCTTGCTCCCCGATACACAGTGAAGCCGAGTTTCCAGCAAAGACAGTGGTGCTGTCACTGCAGACACCTGAATTAAAAAAAATGTTGCAAATAGTTTGCAAGCAGATATGTGCTGGCTCGTTGAGGCTTTTGTGGTTCATCAAGAGGCAAATGAATCCATGAGTGTGCAGACAAAAGGAGAGTAAAATGCTTCCATGCAAATACTGACAAAAAAATGCAGACATGCACTTACACACGCAGAAAGATATGTAAAGGCATGTGCATGTCTAAGACATCCAAAGAATTCTCAACAACAACAACAGAGATTGCCTCTAATATAACCTAATACACTTAGGTTTGATATTGCAATATTTTTTTAGTCATTTAACTTTGAGGTTCTTATGGTTTTTGTGAATGGTGATTGCTATTTTGATCCTGCGTGTTATCGTTGCTAATGCTAACTATCCACTATAACTAAATGCTACCAGCCTGTGAAGGTGACTATAAATGTGATCAATCACATGCAGAATTATATTTTTAACTGGAAAGGTCAACTAAACAGCAAAAATAATTACTCATGATATTAATTATGTTAAAATATCTCCAAAGCCTCCATACCTATTCTCTATGTTTGGCCTTCATATTTATAGAAAGCAGAAAACGAGACTTCGTGGTTTTGATTTAAGACAGAAGAGCAGTATAAATGTGTATGTATGCTATTACAGACAAACCAGACAGAAATGTAAACAAATCCTTTTAAAAAGTGCATGAATCAAAGTGTAATATAAACTTTATTCCTGTTCATTAAATGCAAAATATATGATTTGATTAATTTGTTAATTTTATGAAGTTTATCACAGTTTTATCTACATTCAGTTTTGTTTGTTACACCAACAAAACAGGTGGACGTTAACCACCATAAGACAAAGGAGAACTGTTTCCCAGCTTTGTTGTGACTACGGCCGCCCTGTTGTTCTCCGCTCAAATGAGAAAACTGAATTTCAGAGGAATCACCCTCCTGCAGCCTGATGGGCCAAACAAAGGGTGACGGTCTATTATTGACTTAGTTGCTCCAGAGAACAAACATTTGCAGGACGCTCGTGAAGATGATATCCAATGCCACCCAAGGACCGTAACAAATGAATCAGTATTTCAGAGCGTGAAAGCTGCAGTGTGCAATGTGGCGTCTGACCTGCTAGGTCGCTGGACTCCATGACATCAGATCCAGTATCACGTCATGGTTAACCTCAGCCCGACGGCTAATTAACACCAGACAAAGGGATCGTGGACAAAGCTCAGGGCATTACCAGTCATCACTGAGCAGCTTAGCTTGTTTATTTGCAGATGTAGGACAAAACATAACAAGACTGTGCAGATCAGAGGAAAGAAAACTGAATAAACGGTATAAATGAACGAATAAAAAGGTGGGTAAACTCAGTGTAGGAAGCCTCAACATCTGCTACGTCCCAGCATCCCTGCCCCAGCAGCTGATTACACTGCAACTCTGCACTCCACATCTTTCTCTCATGTGGCCCAGCGATCCGTGAAGTGTCATCAACCTTTATGAGGGAGGCCTAAAAGCTTGTACATGAAAGAGACAATGTTTGCTTTGCTGCCTTTAAATGGACTTAGCAAAGAGTCTTGGAGAGAAAAAGAAATGGAAAAAAACAGATGTAACTAACTCGAGGAAGATCTTTCTCTAAACAGTCCTCCCTGTGCTTTTAAACATGAATTAATGTAGATTCCAGGCGTATTTTAAGTCTGTCTGTGACGCCTCGACTAACCGGCACGGTGGAATTTCGTAGGGGTGCGAGAATCTCGCTGTAATGGGCATTCCAGCTCGGCAACATTACCACTATTTCCCAACAATCAATCATGGTCAGTGTGCTCAGGAGGAGAGGCAGTAAAAGGAGTCTGTCTGTTTTGTGTGAGTGTGTACTTAGTGTAGTTAGTGTTTAACAACTAAATAGTTTTATCTTATGTAAAAAAAAAAAAAAAGCTGTCAATCATATAAATCTTTTTAGACTTATAAATAAATATGAACTGTGTGTCACACGACTGCATAAACTAAAAGCTGTTTAGGGCAGACCGTCGGTGTACTCTTCCTTGGTGACTACATATTTGTACACCAGATAACCTGGTCTTAGAGGAACTAGATTAGAGCCCTCAAACCCTGGGAAGTTAACCGAAGCTGCACGTCATGTAGGGGCAGCGTAACACAGTTTTAAACACAGTTTGACTCTGTGTTGGGAAAAGCCATGTTAAAAACATTTGCAGTCGTGGTACAGATCAGTGTGTTCTCAGTAAAAGCATCCAAGCTGAGAATTACTTCGATCCAAAAAGGCCAAGTACAGGCTCTGTAAAGAGTCTTAGAGGCATAATGCCAGTGACCAGAGCTACTGAAGATTTGCACTGATCAGCAGGTTTTCTGTGGGCTGGTACTTTTCAAAACAAATAAGGTGAATATTTTACCTCTGCTGTACAAAAGCTATGTTACAACTGCAGCTAAAAACTAAATACAGGGACAGCTGGTGGAGCAATAACTGTTAAAAAAGAACAAACAAGCCCACCACACTGAAATATCTGCAGGGTTGACTGGATTAACTAATCAATAAAAATGGCTGGATGACTGTGCTAACATTTCTATTACCTCCTTCCCCCACCATGAAACGAGTGAGTTGCCACCGTAAAGACTAAAAAGTCTCATTCTCACTCCATAGAAGGGCAACGAATAGGAGCAGAATCCCTCTAGCATCATGGTCATACATGACCTTTCAGCTCTCACTGGAAAAATGGCTCATCTCTGTGAAGGTGACGTCTCCGTATGTGTAATGCTCCTACAGCTTCTACTGGATTCTTATAATAACCAGCAACACAAAGCATTTCTTTTACTTTATGTATAACATACTTTGTTTCCTTTCATTGACCATGACCCATTTAATTAAACATACACAATATGTGCTCCTGATGCATATTAGACAATTGCTATATGTAACACTATGAGTTTTCCCTTGGTCTGTAAAGTACGTAGCAATTCAGTGGTGTCATCTGTTTATATTATCTCTCTGCTGCTCATCATCATGGCTGCTCTACAACACAGCCAGGACGGAAACATAGAGACTGTACATTTCTTGTCTTTCGTTGGAAATTGCTTACACATTGCAGATGCTATGAGTTGTGTCTATTTAAAACCTGTAAATTAGTCATATGCTAATACAGTTATTGTTTTAACGTCCAGTGAGAGTTTGGAATTGGCTCGTGTCGGCTTGGTAGCTAAAAAAAATAATTGGCAGTAGTTTTATCAACAACGTGTCTTTTTGGATGACCTTATTTCATCTTCACACACCAGTGTATATTATTTATTTTAATAAAATCATTCTTTAAGTGCAATTTTTAAATATATGTCTATTTTATTTTTCAGTAGATCAGGCCAAAATTTGCAGCAGCCTCTCTGATCAGCAAGAAAATCTCAAGGACTTGTGTTAAAGAGGTAATTCAAACTATTTTATCTTCAGGTACGGTGGCTTCTCAGTTTAGGTGTGACCTATATAGTTTTCTGCAGATGGAGTCAGTCAGGCAGCCAGAGATGTTCTCACACAAGAGAAAGAAGTACACGATTTCACATTTCTGTGAACCTTTTACAGTTTGAAAAAGACTGGTGAGTTTGGGAGCTGAAGCATCAAGACGCTGAGCAGTGCCCGACTATTTGGCACGAACACGAACACTGAGTTTGCACCATCTGACATCACCGACGCCCTGCACATGCAAACCACCTTCCGTCAGATCACGTTCAACCCAAACTGAAGGCTGATGATGTGAAGCAAAACACGAGACTGTTCACTGCCATGTTCTGCTCATACTCAGCTAATCAGGAACTGCCCCGCTTGGAACCACAGAGTCCACCTAAGAACAGCATGCTAAGATAGATTCAGAAAATTAACTAAAGCTGGAATAAGGAATCCGAAGCCTTTTCTAATCCGTGACCAACAAGATTAGAAGATTTCCACTAAACACATGGGTCTCTGGAGGAGTCACTCATGGACCTGAGCTGTAATGAACACAGAGAGTCAAAATTTCAATGAAACATCCACTTTTAGATGGATCTTCAGTATCTCACTGCTGGACACTCAGCCCCAAACTCTGTGTGTGTGTGTGTGTGTGTGTGTGTGTGCGCGCGCGCGCGTGTGTGTGTGTGTGTGCGTGCGTGCGTGTGTGTGTGTGTGTGTGTGCGTGTGTGTGTGTGCGTGTGTGTGCGTGCGTGCGTGCGTGCGTGCGTGCGTGCGTGTGCGTGTGCGTGCGTGTGTGTGTGTGTGTGTGTGTGCGCGCGCGTGTGTGTGTGTGCGTGTGTGTGTGTGTGCGTGTGTGTGTGTGTGCGTGCGTGCGTGCGTGCGTGCGTATTTAAGTGTCTTACTTTGAACTGACCTATTTAAACTATCAATTGTATATGAGCCAATTTAGCATTCACAAGCAGAATGTAAACCACTTGCAATCAAAAAACAATGTAATCTTAAACCATGATGTAATTATTAAATAACAAAATTAATAATAATATTTAAAACTAAGTTAATAATAAATTCATAAGGTGTTTTCATTAATATAATAAAGTAGTTTTATTCTGAAATAAGGACATTTCTAATGAATTATTAACACACTCCTCCTGTCCTATTAAGTGATTGTGACAGAGCTACATGTATAAACAGCTGATAAATGTTTTAAATTTTTACAGCAGTAATTTTAAAGGAACTGTGATTAAAGCTGCCTTGGGAATCTTATAATAATCTGAAACATTCAGCCTCCTTTGTACAGCAAAAAGAACAGTGGGGAGGTTTTTCTCCGGTAGAAGCTGAGCAATATGCAAAACAAGTCTGTGTCTTTTCCCAAAGCAAAGGCAGTCTCATTTCTGAAAAGGTTCCATACATGAGGTAGCGAGGAGAATGCCACTCAGGCTAAAAAGACGAACTGGGGCAAGGAGAGAATACGTCTTCCCCCTCCCTCTGCTTGTTCAGTGATCCAGCGCACTGAACACAAAAGCTGCTGTTTGCCAGTGTGTCAAAGAATCAAACCAGTTGCCCCAATGAGAAAAAGCCACAAAAAGTGTTTCCCATAGAAAACATGGGTCTGCAAGGCCAAAGATCAAGAATCAAAGTGTGTCAATCAAAGGAAAGTGAGATATTGCTTTGAAAAAAGGCTTGTGTACTAAATTAGAACTAAATAATAAATAATTATAAAGAAAATCTATAAGCCAGATGTTTCCAATAAAAGCTGCACTGAATGTGAATACTATGGATACACTTTAAATGGTGCAAGTATTAAAAAAGAAAAATACTATATAGGACTGTATAATGTCCTTGCAGGTCATTTTCATTTAAATGACTTATTTGCTCCTGAATTAATTTAGTTTTCATCAAAAAGCTCCAGTTTAATCAAATAAAATCCTGTTCACTTCCACTGGGATGGTGGCAGAAATTTCATTAGCATGAATGTGGATAAATAAAAACCAAATTCTCTCATGGTCTCACTAAGGCTGATTAAACATGCCAGAACACTCCATCAGAAGTGTTTGTTGGATGCTCAAATAGCGAATAGAGAAGCCCCTTTCCTTCTCATTCCAATTTGATCATTCTTGAAAACCAATTATCTGAAGCCAATCATGCTTTGACGGACTTCAGGAAGTCTGATATCTGACTCAGACATACACCATCCACTACTTTTAACTACAGAATAGCAGAAAAGTCAACAGTTGCATTCATTACATTCCCTCATGCCTCTGCACCAAGAAAAAAATCTGAAAACCCTGGAACCAGTGTTTCATTAAATAAGCAGGTCCAGTCAATCCAGCCCACTTTTTTTTTCCAAAGATTTCTTCAGCCCTGTGTCTGTTGAGAGGCGTATGCAATCCATGATAAATCCTTAATGCTCTACGCTGCTTTTAGAGGAGCATAATTCTTGCAGGTTGGTTTTTTATCACCCAGTGTTTATCCTGGGAGCACATCCTTACTAGATGAATTTCACATCATTGGACTAGTGGTTGACATTTATCTTGATCAGAGGGAGATCTCTCTGTAGATTTGTGCCTTTTAACAGTTCTTAACCAAACATTTCAACCTAAGCAAAAAGAAGCACTCACAAATGAGAATCAAATCAATAAGATAAAATCTGATAATATGGTTTACAAATACCACTTCATTCATAACGTTCTTTTCTATCATCACAGTTTCATTTTGCAGCATAGACTTTGTCAAGGTGTGGTGGGTGAGATTACAGGGTTTTAGTGCAAGATTTGTATTCCTGTGTCACAGTGCACATATTTCAACAAAGGAAAAATTAAGAGATTAAATCAATCAGCAGTTCTCAGTGTCTTGATTCTAAAAATACTTTCACAGACTGGATCTTACATATTTGGGTTTATTTTATTTTTCACCTGTAGCAAATGTCTCTCCTGCTTTTTATTTAGATGTGCATTCCAACTTTACAGAAAGGTTTATCATACCTGCCATACTTTAGGAGCCATTTCCCTCCCTTAAACCTAAAATGCTCAGTCACATTCTCAGAGTGAGACCACACAGCTTTTTATACAACAGATATTTGCAGCCAAGCCACCTGATTGGCTGGGGAAGCGTTCCAGCAGTACCAGTAATCCCACAGTGCATTGACTGGATGTTATGAAAAATGGAAATGGTTTTGATACTATTTCATAGAACCCAGGGAATCTGAAGACAATATCTCTTGCTGTCTCCACTGTATCAGTCTTCATACTGGCTGTTTTTAAAAAATGGTATGAAGCCACGTCACTGTTTTACACAAAATCATGCTGATGAATCCTCTCTTGGATTTTATTGCTGTAATAAAGAATGTGTGCTCAAACCTCCCTGGGAGTGCTTGCAAATTTCAACAGTTTGCTCTAATATGCTTTTTCCACTGGACTATTTAGTTATCCTGTACACATGCTGTCAGTATGCAGTGTGTTTTTCCTTTCATTTTTAATTAGACCTTCTTTTTATTCTCGTCTCAGATATTTTCTGAATTTTAGTCCCTCAGGATCACTTTGTATGTGACCGGCATTTCATCAGCCACATATGCAAATGTGATGTGGGGCATCACCTTTTGCATGTTGTCTCGCTGTAACCTTCTTTTGTTTTAATCATGAGCATAACCTTTTCCTAGCCTTAACCAAGTACTTACTTTCTAACATTTTCTGGAAGGCACTGACCAACAGTGTTATCGGGCTGGTAAGACACATACAGGCCATTTTTTAAAGTTGTTAGTAAGATTATATTTTAAATGCCCAGCTAGTTTAAACAAATGTGACTAAAATAGAAGCTTGAAAACTGTCAGAAAGTGTTGAATTAAATGTAAAAAGGCTAAAGGGCAATATGCGGCCACTGTTCAAACTACATCACCCTGGATATTATTTATGGGATTCATTCTCTGTATGATAATAGCTGAAAATACACAAATAACTCCTAATGAACATATGTGCTATTGATGTTTACAGTAATTAGTAGTAACTCTTGTCATCCAGTGCCAAACCATGTTCAAACTGAGCACAGCTGTAGCTGATCTTTAACAACAGGCTTAAAATCAACTTACGATTTCATTTCTAAATGTCAGTCACACCAAAGAGATAATCCATGCACATACCAGTCCAGCAACAGAAATCTGTAGACCAGCTGAACAATATGCCATTAATTTTGATTCACAATATTCTGCTCATCAAAATATTTTGCTACACCTTTTCATCAAAATACCCCAGTAACCCTGGAATCTGTCAAAATATTTTGGGTGCCCTGAGTGTACCTGACAATGTCTGACTCCAAAAGAAAAGACACTCTAAAGTATTCAAACCTCACAGATTGGTGTTTTCTTAAACAAAGGTGGGTTTGATTCAGAGCAGAGCTCAAGACTCCACCTCCCAGGCATCACATAAAGCACGGGCCTCGACTTGGCATTGTCCACCCAGAATGACGGTCCATGAGAACAAAACTGAGCAGTGCTAAACCCATGGCCCCACTTACCCTTCTACCCCAACGTCGCCCTGCCATGACTCTTCACAGCTCAGTCTCTCCATGTCAGTCTCTCTCCTCCACACTTTTCCTCTTAAAGAGTTAATTGTGTTGGAGATAAATTTTTTGGTAAAATTACTGTGGACAAGATCCTTATTATCAGTAGTGCTAGCAGCCTTGTAGTATTAGATGTACAAATACCACTGCTAGTAGAGGTAACACTCCTTTCTGTTTTTTCTTGGAGATCAAAAATCTAGAAAACTTCTTTTTTGGATTTCAAGTTTTCTATAAGGAAATGTTAAGTGTTGACCCTAACCAGGGTCCCAGGGATCAGATGGAGCCTATCCCAGCTCTCTTTGGGTGAAAGGCAGGGGTCCACCCTGGACAGGTCCCCAGTCCATCACAGGGCCACATAGAGACAAACAACCTCACACACTCACACTCACTCCTATGGGCAATTTAGAGTCACCAATCAACCTGACATACATGTTTTTGGACTGTGGGAGGAAACCAGAGTACCTGGAGAAAACCCACACAAGCACAGGGAGAACATGCAGACTCCACACAGAAAGGCCCCTGATGGGTTTCAGACCAGGAACCTTCTTGATGTGAGGCAACAGTGCTAACCCACGACAAATGTAACAACCACAAATATTCAATACCCCTAATATTCCACAAACACATAACAATTTAACCCGATATATATGAGATTAGATCAAAATATTACATAACAACATATGTTCTTCAGGTGTTTCTAGATAGGAAGAGGCTCCAGTTTCACCTGCAGCCTGGTGACATTAATGTCCTCTTGCTGAATCAGCAGCACAGTTGCTTTATAAGTACTGTAAGAATATGTTTTATAATCGTCTCTGTCTGGCTTCCCCTCTCCATTTGAGCCTTTTGCTCCCTCTTACACTCTCTCAAGTCTTCCCTGTCATTTATTTCATCACACATCAAAAGGAAACTCTGCTTGAGCACAGTGAATCCAAGCATATCAAAATATCACAGCTATCACCTAAACTTTCGGCGGATCTGGTCTCTTTGCATATTTTTGGTGGAGCCCAGCCATGTGAGGTATAGTGATATGTCAATACACCTTTATCTTCCACTTTAAACATGCAAAATACAGAGATATGATTTTTAAGAGTGTGATACACATGAAGGAGGAAAGAAAAGACCACATGGAGTATTTACCAACACTACAAGTACACACTGCATCATGACTACAAGTGCATCATGAGTACAAGTGCATCATGAGTACAAGTGTACAAAAGTGGAAACCCCATTTGTAGATTTGGTCAAAATGTAGTTAACTTTGTAGCAGCAGTTTCATTTTGTGACAGAGAAAACTAACTACAAAACTGAGGCAAACTGCAGCAGGTGAAGTTACTGTGCTGTGGTTGTTTGACCAGATTTACCTTAGTGATTGTACTGAGGTCAGTGCAAGCTAACACTCACCCACACACAACCAAACATATACCAGACAGAATAAAACACGGCAGAATGATAGTTTAACTCACCCTGACACACAAATATCCAGATAATGAGACAACAGCAGACTAAAGAGCTAAACAGCCAACAATACTCCAGGAAGTGGCCTAAAGATACATACAGCCAGACAATTTCAGCTTACCTGGTCTGCTGAAGGCAAAATCCACCCTGACACTGTCATGATAATCCAGCTGACAATCCAATTCATCTTTCTTGCCTGGGACAGATCTCCATGTATCAGGCAGGTAATCCACGTTGTGGTGAAAAGGGTAGCTAGCTCAGTTAGCAGTCACCTACTTGCTTACTAGCTTCCCTTCTGCCCTACAGCTCCCCCTGCTCATGCCCTGCTGAATGCAGAGGAACACACAGCAAGGAAGTGAGGTTTAATTAAAGCTTTTGGAGAGTAATCAGAGTCAGAATTATCTTTATTGGCCACGTTTGTGCACACAAACAAAGAATTTGACTCACTAAGGTCTCTCTATGTACAATAATTAAATAAAGTTAAACTTTTAAGAAGGAATATAGTAGTTTTAAAATAAAGAAGGTAAATAAATAAATAAATGCTAGAAAAATAATTGTAATTTTATATATCCAACTATTGCAGTAGGAGTGCAAGGATTTAACTAAGTAAATAACTTAACTGAGTAAACATGTCACTCTGACACCATAATACTGGTAAATAAGCCCACAAGTTTGAACAAATAAACAACTAAAACAAATAAAACAGGTTACCATGATACATTGTCTGTGGGATGTCTAATCCTAAGAAATCCCAGCCGGCATTGGGTGAAAGGCAATAGATCCACATTAAAACAAGAACAAATGAAATAGATGGCTTATGAAAAAAAAAACATACTCATATTTCATCATTCTTTGCAGTATAATGTGAGGAAAAGTACTTTTGCTGAAGTTTCTGATGAAAAAGCAGCAAGGAAGAGGGTGATGGGGGAGGGCAGCAGCTTGGATGATGAAAGTGAGGATAATTAGTAGGATGTGATCATGATGATGATGATGATGATGATGATAATTATAAAAATGACAATCATTACAATGATAATGAAGGAGATGATCATTATCATCATGCTTCTTAATGAGCCGAACACTCTCTGTGATGAAAGGGCATTCAATAAGAGCAGATACTGGAGAGTTACTTCATCATCGAGAAGGAGACAGTAATTAAAACAATTCAAAACAATCAGAATTTGGTAACAACTCTCAAACAGTTTGCTTAATAAATTGGATAAATGTCTTTAGACTGTATATACTGCATTTTGCCTTTGTGAAGTGTCCTTCAAAGTGACCAAATATGATATAATAATCAGCATGCACAGGCACAACACAGCTGATTTTTAATTAAGTGATCCCCTCATACTATCCTGTCTTATCCTTTTGGGTCAGTAATTCATGCAACACCCATTATGTAGACCTGGGTTCAGTTCAGCTCATTTTATTTGACGTTGGTTAAGGTCACGCCAGGTTTGGTTAAGTGGTTAACGTGCTCTGAAGCCACACCCTCAGACACTGAAGATCAGTCTCAGCTCAAAGCTCAGCCCATCAAACCTCTCCACTTCCCACCCCACTCAGTGACAGAGCGATCATTGTCTCTCCACCTTTGTGGCAGCTGAGGATTCTTTGGGGATTGAATAAACACAGGTGAGTTACTGCTTTGACAGGGAAGAGAAATATTCCTATATTGTATAAACATTACATCACCCACCCTATAAGCTGTAACTGGCAATTGTCCATACATTATTAGATGGAGGATCCCACTGCTTTGACCCTGGGGTCTTGAGGTTCCTCTTTTTGGCTCTGAATTGAAAAAGACAAATTCCAATGTAACAAACTGAGATGTTTCAGATAGATAGATTGATTTATAGATTTATGATTATGGCATAGTGCAAGTGGTGCTGTCATATTTTATGATATGACTATATTTAAAGCCCACATTTGTTGACACAACTAGATTAACTTTAGAGGTTTAAATTGGCTTATTTTTCAAAACCAGCACTTCTGGGCACAGTCTTAACCTCTGAACTGTCACCTTTTGTTGTCAATGATACAAGCTTCACTGCAAATAAACACTCAGCCCCACAACTGTGCTGGGGCTGATGACAGACAAATATCACCATCATCTAGATCATAAGCTGTGTTTGAAACCAAGACATTTGCTTTTATTACTTCTTGGCACTTTTAAAACATTCCACTTGTTTTGGTCCTCCTCCACTCATCCATAAAAATCTGATAAAATAACCAGACTTAAACACTTTGAAAGCAACTGAACAACTTTCATTTTTTTCATAAAACAGTATATGCCCCCATACTTGAGTGGGACACTCTTCAGTGTAAACAAGACATTATTTTAAGAAGATCTGTCAATCTGTCTATCCACATCTCCTTAGAACAGAAAAAGAACTATACAATGCTGCAGTTGATTAAAAATTAAAAGGTTTTAAGGATGTCTCTGACACATTATTACCGTTTCTATCTATAAGGGCCATCAGCCTGACTACTGGTTAGAAGACAGGCTCCTGCCACCTATCCTCTGGCATGTACACAACTTTCTGCTTAAAGTCCTATAGTGCCTTTCTCAACATTTTTGAAATGCAGAAATTACAGTTGTGCAGATACTACATCTGCCAGTAAAACTGCAAAATAATACTGATGAGTAAGTGTTTAAAATCTGACTTCACTGCTACCTGTATAGTGAGACGCTGAGGTTTTATAATTGGAATAATGAATAAGTTAGTGAGGTATAATTTTGGACACATCATGCAGTTGTTTTCCTGCAGTGAACTGTGGTCACTGTCACCGCTCACTGCTACAACACTACAGCCAATGGGCTTCATGTAATCATGGTTAAATGCTGTTTGCCTCTATGTTTGCCATGCAGCTGTATATATGCACCAATTCAAATCAGAACTGTCTAATTTAATCTTCAATCAGTATCAATTCAATTGATTCTTTACTACTTTCAAAGTGAAACTATTCATCATGGCTGTCTAATGCACACATTTATCATTTTAGGTCAGATCATTCTGGACTGAAACACTCTGGTTCCTCATCTATAATCTAATGGATCAGCAGGAGCTGTTGTAATCTGTCCATAAATATTCTGAGGATAAACTGTGGGATCATACCTCACAGCTGTATGAAAACAGTCTTGCGTTTTGAACTCGCCAGCTCTTTGGATAACAGCGAACTCTGTGCAAACAAAACCCCTCTGACGGGTAATTTGTCACTATATGTGCAACCTATACATGACAAAGCAACAAATTGACTTTGAATTGCTTGTTGCGGGTGAAATCCCAGCTTCAGGGGAGAGTTTTTCTCCTTTCTCCGAGCAATGAATCATAAAAATGTGACGTATATGGTCTGACATTGCTTTTTGGGCCTGATTAATGAGTGTAGCTATAGTCACGGTGGAAAGTCCCACACAGACAGGTTTGAAGATTTCTGTTTAGCGCTGGAGCAGTGAAGAAAATCCTCTTCATGTGCGTTCTGGCTTTGAACACAGGTTGGCTGTGTGACATGTAATCAAGCTGTTCCCTTGTATGAACCTTAAAGTGTACTTTAAAGCTTGCTGTGGTTTTACTGTGCCTGCAGTAACAGCAGATTTCTCAATTTGTCATTGCTATATTGACACTTCCACTCATAACAGAAACACGGTCAGTTTTATAACAGCAGTGGGGCTGCTAATGTAGAGTAACGGCTGAGTCACATTTGCCTCGAGTGCACACATTTACTCAGCACTGAATTACATGGTCAGGTGAAGTTAAAGTAAAGAAGAAATACTGAGCATCGTGATCATAAATGGCAAACAATATAAACACCGTTTCAGCATGTGAAGTAATATTGCACAAAAAATGATGACGCACCTCTGGAAACATTACTCCTTCTTCTAAACAGGTGATAAATTAAAATAGTACTTCTGTGTTACCCTGATGAAACCTGTGCACAATGCACAGTAACCTACCAAGGATATTTATACAAGACTCCTGGTGTGTGATGATTCACTTTAGACGGTGATATGTATAGGAGCTATGCCTAATACAAAGCTACTGAGGTGTTTAACCCTGGACTAACCTGATTGATGCATTTGCTTTACAATTGTTGTTGTTGTTGTTTGCTGTTTATTATAAAACACAAGAAAGAACAGAAGAAAGTTTATTTTCCCAACATGAACCAACTTAAATATCCATCCTGATCCATTTACACAATAGAACAGTAACCATCAATCAAACAAACATCTTTCAGCAGCACTATGGTCAAGAACCTTTGCTCTTGCAGGGCACACACCTGCCCACAATAGTAAGAAGGCTATCCATATACACATTAACTTTCACCCACACAGTGACACCCAGGGTTCACCCACTGAATAACACTGAAACTCTATTTGGCTCCTACAACATGATTCCTGCTTTCATCAGCACCCGTGAACGTGTCCCTCTGAATGAAGACACAGGCTTTGCAACTGCAATTACTAAAGTTCAATTCTAAATCCCTTTAAACATCTTATTACTCAGAAAGTAACCATATTACTCTAGTTACACGTCACTGCCCAACATTGTTGATAAGAATAGCAGCAGTAGTGACGGTAGCAGAGCTGTGAGAGTGGTTACACTGGAGGTTGCACTGATGAGTATTTCCGAGAATGGGGAAAATTAATGACCCTGTGTTGTTTCACAGCTTCACCTCAAAGAGAGACAGACTTTTCACTCGCTGGATATTTTACAGATGAAGAGTTAAAACAGTTAAATATGAAATCATCATCTTCGACTATAAAAAGTCGCTGGTATTTGTGATGTCAGCGCCTGTGATAGTAACCATGACTTCATAAGGAGCTGTTTGGAAACAACCTGTTCATATTCACTAAACTTTCACCAGTTTATTTTATTTGTCACCTGTAGCAACATGTTCGTCTGTGTTTTATTTAGATGTGCATTCCAACTGGACTACTCTTAGAGAAAGGTTTATCATACCTGTCATACTTTCAGAGCCATTTTCCTCCCTTATGAAGCCTAATATGCTCAGTCAGACCACACAGCATATTATACAACATTCAACAGAAATGATTGGTCAGTGATGTGTTCCAGCCATACCAGTAATTCTCACAATGCAGTGGATAGCTGCGCTTTATCAAAAATGTAGGTAGTTGCTGTGGAAACTAATGACAACAAGGTAAAAAGTGAAAACAAGATGCCTCCAGGCTTGGTGACTGATTTTGGTTTATGAAGCAGACATGCAGAGCAGGGGTGTTTTTGTTACTTCCAGTAAGCTTGACGTATTGGCAGCATGTGACAGTCACTGCACACAGATTAATAATCCAATATCTGTCTGCTGGCTGTTTATCTTACTATGCCTTTAAATAAAGAATAATCCTGACCTACATTTAAAATGTAGAAGAGAATATCAACAACATAACTGATTACTAAACAATATCTAACAGCAAAATGTTAAGAAATTTCATATTTTTTGATATTTGGTCTCAGATTATTAAAGCACAGTTAAGGTGCTCTTGACATTTTAAACCACTTGGTTAATTAATTTCATAAAGTGATGGGATGTTCAGCTTTTGTGCCCTGTGCACTCACTGACAAGGACTAACATCAGTGAAATTCTCCATAGATGCAAGAACCAAGAAAGATTTGTCATCACTAATCCACATTAAAGATGAGTTTCCTAACGTCCTTTCTTACATGGGCTTCTTTCACAGAAACCTTCTGGCACAGGAAACTCACAGGTGTAAATAAAACAAATTAACCGCATGTTTATTATTGTGATGACCCTAACCCTAACCCTAACCCATGATGATAAAAGTCCTCTAACCTTGAGGAAGTAATTATTTTCTTGATCTTTTACTAAGCAACTAAATCAAACAAAATAATGTATAATAGTACCTGTTCTTCAGCAGATTTTAGAATAAATAAATAAATAAAATATATTTACAAGATTTTCTTATCAACCAGAGTGGCCATGTCTAAGCACAACCTAGATGGTGATGTTATTTTTGAAATCAAGTCCACTGAAAGGGGGAATGACACTTTCCATTGCACAACTTTGCATGTGAACTACAAGAACATTCATATACAGAGTGAATTTTTTGATCCTCCAGCTCCTGAAACCTGTTGAAACTCCTTGCTGCCAATAAGAAATAAGCATTCTTTTCATTATTTCTGTTTTTCAAAATAACTCTTGTCCTAATAAAACACAGTGTGATTTCAGTATTATTTGGGAATTTCCCTATAATATTGCAGAATATTAGTAAGCCACAAGAGTGCATGAGGCCTTTTGGAATCGGTAGAGACAATTTTTCAGATGATTCAGCTGCTACAATAATAAACATTGACATTCCTTTCTTTATCTTGATCTCTAGAGTTACATACGCACTGCCAAAATGAGCAAGGTGTTTTTTTTCCAACGTATGATATATATGATTATACATGAGAATATTTGTTACATATCCTGTCAGGACACTGTGCCCTTAGCCCTTGCGCTCTTTTATAGTTGGTATTTATATGTAAACTGCTGCTAATAAAGCACTAAATGTTCATTTGTTCATGTGTTTAGAAACCTTGCAGAACTGAAAGAGGTTAAAATGCTACGTGGCTCTGAGGGGGAACGCAAAGTTGGGTGATAAATTTGGTTCTTTAGATTAAGTGACCTGTAAAAAACTTGAAACATAATATACAGCTGAGATGAGATGCAGGCCAAAAAGAAAACTCGGTATATTAGTCTGGAGCATTATCTATCAAATAAAAATGTAAAAACTAAACAAAATTCTTAACACTAATGACTATCCATTCTGTCCTGACCTATAAGTAGTTGTGAATCTTGTTATTGGTACCTATATGAACATATTTAGACAATGCAACATAATAATTAGACTCTCAAACACGTTTTTATGCAGAGATGATTACCCTAGATGATTTGCTTGTTTGCTGCGTTTCATTCGAGTTTGTCCAGTGGCAGTGAAGTGCTTTTGGCAGTCTGTGTTGCTGTGACTGCTGGTGTTGATACGTTTTGTTAAGAGGTAACTCTAGCTGCTCATATCTCTGTTTCATCCTCACAGAGGCTCCTGGGAGTGTGCTAGAAAACAAAGGCTGCAGGGTCCTTTGTGGGGTACACTTAGGATGGTTCAGTTTACTGTAAACACACTGGCAGGGGCAGCACAGAGGTCACATATGAGTGTTTGTGTGTGGAGGCTTTTGTCACGGTGCTTTCATAGAGTTAGGTTGCACTTAGTGGTGAAGAATGGATAAAGCTCACTTCTCAAACCAGAGAGAAGGTAGAGGAAGGAGAATTTTGATTTTGGACAATCTGGGATATTGTGAGTGAGTTGTAGTATTTTTTTATGTTTCTTCTAAATCTGACAAGAGTTAAAGAGGAGACGACAGAAGAAAAGAAAATGTTTGTGTTTAATACATCACCATTAGTTAGTGTTAGAGTTGCATTATAGTAACATAAACACTTTTGCATTTATAAACAAAGTTGGACGTAAAAATAGATGATGTATTGATTCTTACAGGGTTTAATATGCTTTTGATGATACAGTTTAAGGTCTGATAAGTACACAGACATATATTCTTATCAGACTGATAAAATGCTAAATTTTTCAAATTTCTTTTGACAAAACCTTTTTAGAAAGACAAGTCTTTCTACTATTAGATTATTTATTATCATTTCTCCAACTTTTTTTCTTGGAAGAGCAGTTGCAAACACATTTCAGACTGTTGGTTAATTCTCGCCTGATATGTGTTGTCAACCCTGGCAGTGACCCAGTACATGTCCAGAAGAGGAAGGTTAATTGTTGGCGGACTAGTTAGCAGAGGATCACCTTAGAGAAGATTTATTTAGTGTTTGCCATTTGTCACCTTGACCCCCAGTCGTTCTACAAACACTATGAGGTACAGGCTCTGATGAGGCTCTTTGTGCACCTATACCTTTTCTGACACAGAGGTCAATCAGTCAACTGGGTGCTGAAGGAACAATTTTTCACAGGCTTTGATTTGCCTGTGAGTAAGTTGGCAAGTATGCTTTCAAAGTCCAGTAGTCTGCGGTCCCACCAGACCACCACAAAGGAGCTAATCCCCCCTATCACAGCCAGCGCAAACACATTAGCCACACAACATCAACACTGCACTCAAGAGCCCCATTGACAAATCCTCCCTGCTTTCTCAATGAAATTCAGACAGAGAGCCACGATTGTTCCCAGCAAATCAGGGCACTCACAAGTTGAAATTTAAGATGCTGAGAAGAATAATTAAACCGCTGTGAATAAGATGCTTATACATCACCAATTGAGTAGTGTGTTTTGACATGTTAACCCATTATATAGAATATACGGACTTAGCTTTTTTGATTTCTCTTTATATTATCGAGGCGCTTCCTGCAGATAAGCCCCGTTTGTCTTCATTCTTGTTGTTTGCTGCACGTCTGTTGCCTTTTCTGGCCTCACGGTTGCCTCAGGCTACATGTTGTTTCAAGGCAGACAGGCCATCGAGATGCCTGACAAGTGTTGGGGCATGAACTTGACTGGTGGAGCTAGCAATCAACTTCCTGCCTCGAGGTCAAAAGTCACGTATAGTTGTGTTAATGGCACTGCCTCCAATCTACTATAGAAATAATAGAAAATTCAGCCGTTATGAGACGAGGATCTTTCACTTATGGCACATTTGGAGGAAGCTTGTGCTTCCATGTTTGCTTATGGGGAGAGAACAGAGGGAGAACAACAGAAACCTGACAGTAAATGCACATATCTTGTCAGGGGAAATTCGTTGTATCATTGCAGTTGGGGCCACAGCTCATGGTAATGAGAGTCATCCCTTTTCCTTGTCTGAAAGTAACCTTTTGGTAGACATTCCCCATTAGCAGCCAATCACGTACCGGTACTGCGTGATGATCCGCCTCTCTTTGTGACTCTGTTGGCACCACACCTTGCAATCAGGCCACTGAAAAGTAGAGCAGTGATGTAGTTGCTAGTGGTGTGAACACAGAATTAGTGTCGAGCTCCTGAGAGGACATCATCAGAGACACAATGGAAAGTGGGCATAGGGCCCTCGGTTCCCCACGGGGGTTGCGGGCTTCCGAGTGAGAACTCCGTGGGCTCCCAGCTGTTCTATGCAACATGCTGAACAGTAGGGGGTCGCCTTGTGTTTGTTTAAAATAACAGGAGTCCCATTAAAGCCCTGACTCCCCTCATTTAGGACTGCCATGGGGACACAAAGGACAGCCCTGGGAAGCGGCACGTTGCAAGGGATACCAATTATTGAGGCGAGGACATAGGCCAGCTTGTTCCTGCTCAGGGACATGTCAACTTGTTGGACAACCCCCTCCGTCAAACCCATTGACCAGAGCACACGGAGAGGCATCTTAATTGGTGTTGGGCAAACAGATTTTGTCACAAAGTTGCAAAGGAAGCTAAGTAGCTGAATGTTCACATTGTCCAACCCCTGACCTAAGCTTCAGGGGCTGTTCTGAGACATCATTATGCTCCATTACTTTGAGTAATCGTCTCAGACTCATCCTATACCACAGCAGGGAATCCAGGACAGCAATTAAAAGCAATATTCTGGCAATAACAGCAGCGTAAATAAAAAGTGAGCCCTTTTCTCTCTGTACAGTGATATGATAGTGGCGAGGGGTAAGATTTGGCAAAGGAAGTAGCTGGAAGGGTCTTTGAGCTTCAAGCTATGTTGAGGTTTTTGACAATGTGGGAGTCGTCTCTTTCTGCTTCTTTGCTCCAACCTGTCCTCCCCTCCTCTTCAACTCCATCCTCTCACTGGACCCCCACAGCCCCCGCACTTCCCTCCCTCTCTGCCTCTTTCATTCTGTTTTAAAAGGGATTCTGTTAGAGGGAATCACTTGACATCATTAGTTTTGGAGAGCAGCCACCATGGCAGGCACTGCTTGTCTTGGCTCATGAAAACATATGTCAGATTAACAGCAGAGGACCTGTGTTTCAACCTTAGGTGAAAGGTCTGCACGAGTGATTTTTTTCCTTTTGCTTTTGTTTCCTTGATTTCTTCCTCTTCTCACTCCTACTAGTGGACGCAGGTCAGATCT
Source organism: Mastacembelus armatus (assembly GCF_900324485.2). Taxonomy (NCBI): domain Eukaryota; kingdom Metazoa; phylum Chordata; class Actinopteri; order Synbranchiformes; family Mastacembelidae; genus Mastacembelus; species Mastacembelus armatus. Next base: position 4,027,340 of record NC_046642.1, on the reverse strand, counting down.
TATTCCCAGGATGTTCTTGGCATTAGTTGAAACCCAACTGGGGAACAATTTGTACTTTTTCTGTGCAGGCACAGGGTATTATGTGGCCACAGGGACACACCTGAGGCAAAATTTTGATTTAGGTCCCTGCACACTGTTCTTTTCAAATACCGACTGAGCACATATAACTTTGGATGAAGTCAAACAACAGCGATACCAATTGGCATTTAAATAATCATGTTTCTGGACTTTGGTCAACAGCTTGTCCCAGCACTGCTGTTCATCATCAACAGACGTGCCTTTCCTGTAACATCTTATTTCAGTGCAAGAAGAAAAAAAGAAAGAATTGATAATACCTATTGGTCTGGTCATCAGCATAGTGAGAATGAGCTCTTGAAAACAGAAACAACTTCAGATTTTGAACATTGTGCACTAGACTGGTGGACATGCATACAGTACCAGTCAGTTCCCATTGAACTCAATGGGAAAGTGGGTCCATGTATTTAATTCTCAGTGACTATAAGCTGACTTTCTTTTGACCTTTGCAGCTAGAAGCACTTAGAAACTATGAATGCAAAACATTTACATTTTGCTTAATGTACCTTTATTGTAATTGATTTAATATTGTAGGTTTTAAACACACTTTTCACACACACTGTGCAGCAAAATCAAGATATTAGCTGATTGGTTGATTTGGTATCTACATGATGCTGACTAATCTGCCACTGTAATCTCTCTCTCATCTTCCTCAGATGTACAAAAACACATACACCTCAGTGCGTATTACCCTGTGGTTCTGCTAATAACTGGCCAAAGATCACAGGTTTAGGCAACACAAACAGGCTGGAAATTAAAGAAGGTGACACAGCAACATGAAGTGGAAGGTAACAAGAAAGCAGAGACTACTATACTACTTATTATCAAACTGAATCGATGTTTAGTCACATAGTGCCATGAATTGAATGTTAACAAAACACCTTAGATTAGAAGACAAACCAAATCACACCTCTATGTGTCACAATTTTGCAAATAATTGTTTATTTTTTGTTTATTTAAGCAAATATGGAGCTCCAGACAGGTGGAGACGTAGAGCAGGACTACTCAGATGTGTCATGCAAGTTGTCACTTGGTGAACTAATGTGGCTCTGGTGATAGACCAAAATTTCTGGCACTCACTGCTGTGTTTTATATAACCAACCCCAAATCTGGTTATTACACAGACTTAAACAAATAAAATGTTGTAATGCAGGAATCCATTTGTCATCCTACCATTGCAGCATCTATCTGTAAAAAAAAAAAAATCATGTGTCCTGATATTTCCATTACTGGAAAAAGGCATCACTGCATAAAAATTTGGCCTTGATAGAATCAAGCAGGTTCTGCCCATTGGTGGGAAAGTGCTGATTAATTGTGTCATAGCCCTGTGAGAAAGTACGCCCAGCGCAAAGCACTAATTATGGGCCCTGCCTGGCTGAGAGAAAAGGGGGCAAAACTCTCAACAAAGGCTCATCTCATATCTCAAGACAATGAGGAGCCACAAGAATAGGAGAAAGGAGAAGTTAATGAGCTGTGTCACCTGGCATCTGTTGATGCTGGGACAGGGCCTGACTGGTGTGTCTGTGTGTTTGTGTACATGAGGCAGAGATACAGTTTTATCTTGTTATGTACATGAAACACACATGCCGTTGTTGTTGTTTGGTTTCTTTTGGTCACCGTCCAGCATCAGACAGAATGATGCGGCCGCTAAAAGCCATCGAGTGAAAATGGTAATACATTAGAAAAGTGCTTTATTTTGTCCTCATCTTTGACTCAAAGTGATCAGTGCACTTTATATTAGGACATCCTGACTGATCAGCCTTTCTATTTGAAACAAAAAATGCTGATGCTATTTGTTTTCATTAGGAGGAGGTGCATGACTGTTTAACTGTCACCACAACTACAGCTGCTAATATTTCTTCTAATCCCAAAGCTCTTCACCTTTCATGCCTGTGTGTAATTCGGACACGTTATATTGCCATAACCAGCAGCTATTTCATTTTAAGGTACTGGTGTTATGATTTGACACTTACTAAAAGAAATATCCTGATCTAATTAGCTTAGTAATAACCTTTCTTAATGATTTGTTATACATTTCCAGCCATGTGTCTTTGTGCTCTAACTTTGTAATACAAAACTGTCAGAAATTTAAAGCCACATGTCAGCGTCGTACTGAGAACATTGATCGGCATCATTAGTTATTTTCTCAGACGTACGACTGAGTACTTCTTTGGACAAACTGATATTTCTGAAATAAATTGGTATGAATGTCCCTTTAAGCCTTGATTTCACAGTGTGGGCTCCAACAGAAAGAAAGAGTCACCAAACCACAGACGTTTGCAACACACCATCTGCTGCAGCCACCACTTTCAAACTGACCGATATGTCTTTTAAGTTCTTTCACTAGCTCTGAACAACAAAAACTAAATCTTTTTTATTTACTTTTGTGGCAAAATAGGATTTTTTAAATCAATATTTTACATTGAGATGGAATAAGATGGAACAACATTGACCTTTATTTTTGACCCTCGTTCATAACACGCTGGCCACATGTTATTATGAGGAGAACAGAGAAGAGTCTGGCTTTCCAGAAACTGTATGTACAGTAAGCAGATTTGTAATCCTGTATAAACACAACTCAGCCATGTGTTCAAAAATACTTTGAGAATCACAGTGTTTCCCCTGTGGATTTCACAGTCATAAAGGCGACCAGTCGACTGTGGTTTAGCGTTGAGCAGGAGTTAGACGGGCGGTAGCAGCAATCCTGTTTTGACAGTAAATGACATGACGTGAAACTACATTTAATGGCATGAAGTATTATATAGCTGGAACTCTGTTTTCTTTGGCATTCGAGTTTTGTTTTTCACTTTGGGAGACAATTTCAGTAATATTCACAGAGACAAAAGTTGTTTTATGTCTCAAACTGAACAAATTTCTGTTGACATGGCTAATTGTTAAGTGTGTGGTTGCTGATCTCAAGGCCAAAGAACCACTTTTGGTTGTTCCACTAAAATCTGTATAACATATTCAGAACCACAAAGTTTTTCTCTACATCAACAGTGCTTTCTGGTTATACTGTATCCATTGTGTGCACTTTCAGTGTGCTGAGATTTTTCTAATAATAGAATATAAACTACTTGCCAAGCAGGACTGCATTTAAAGATTCCACCTCCTTTGAATAGGGGCTGGGCTTTGCAAAAGGGAATTCTATGTTTCATTTTGAAGTTATTGGTCCAGGTCCAAGACCATCTAGCCTCCAATGATCAAAGGCTGAGTCAGAGAAAAGCCTAGCGGGAGGCTTATGCTAAAATGTCGTCTCCTTATTGCGAATCAGCCAACACATTGGAAACCATTGGCGCTCGTTTAAATGTCAATATACCCAGTTTGGCTGTGCTTGGTCAAGTTTGAAGTATGTGGATGGGAAAAAAGAGAAAAGCTTCTTGCTTACACAGATCAAATTTGGAGGATTTTGAAAGTTGCATTGGTTCAATTTTTTGACCATGTACAAGGTTGGTTTGAACTCCCAGAGGTTAAGAATCAAATATCTGCAGATAAACAACAAACATTTGGCAATTTATGTGGTAAACAGTGATTTTCAAGCAGTTTTAACTTTTTCAAAGAGTTACCTTGTTGCTGTGACACATTTTAAAATATATTTTTGTTGTGTTGCAGAATTTTGTTTTCTTCTCAATAGCATCATCGTTCTACAGAGGAGATAATGAGCAGTTTGAAGACATGACGGCAAGATGAAAGGACAAAAGATGCTCCTTAAATCCTGCAGTCATGTCAACTTCTCACTCACGGCTTCCCCCCACCAGACAAGAGCTCAGCACTGATCCATTATGTTAATGGTGAATCACTTGGTCACACAACAAGCACTGTGTTTCCACCTTTAAAAGCAGGCCAGACATCCAAAATCCTTTGACAGAAAGGGGAACGTCTGGGTCTGTTGGAGGTAACTACCAGAGTGGGCCTGATAGCATCGCTAGGAATTTAAACAAAAGTATTTTTTTCTCCCTCAAAGCCGCCATCTTTCAGTCTGACGGCTACTGTAAACATCATTCCAGTGCACAGCATTATAAGACATGCTACTCTACATTCCTCTAGCACTTTTTAAACATGGAAAAATTTCTAAAATACTGCATGTTTACTGATCTGGAGAATGGAGCTTTCACATCAAGTAATGTTGTGCTGAAAGTGCAGAAAGGTTAAAAAAGGTGATCGTGTCCTTTATTCTTAACCATTCGTGAATTTGTGCCATCACGTTTGTCACAGCTGCAACTGAACAGTTAATCAGATTGCACAAATGCATGTGGAGCTGAGTTTTTGAAATAGTAAACATCCAAAGACAAAATATCACTTTATTTGTCAAAAACATTTTTTATAATTTGGCTGTGATAACAGTGTTTTTAAAAAGCCCCGCCTGTAAACTCTAACCACCCTTTACCAGTGATATAAAAAGCCTTAAAGAGCTGTTGCAATAGGCCTTTCTCAATTTAAAAACCAGTGACCTTAAAAGTAGTGCTCATGCTTTGGGCTTGTATATAAAAATACATACCTTGGCAGTATGCAGAGAAGAGAATGTGCTCTATGTCCAACCAATCACTACCTGCAGCATTTCTCTTTTAGGCAGTATCACATTCAACGTGCACATCATCAAATTCCAGTCCAAACCCGGGTATTAGGGCGCTTTTACTTTTCTGCACAGAGCAAGAAAGACATAAAATAGATCCTTTTTTAAAATATAGTCCTCATTTTATTAACAGAGGCCAAATAAAACTCATCACATTTTATTTACAAAGGGAGGCAATAAATATCTTAATAATAGTCATAAAATTATTTTTGCTTACATTTGTTTAAAAAAAAAAAAAAAAAAATCATAAATGTGTCATGTTGTTAGTAGCAAGTCATACAAAAACCTGCCAGCAGACAGGTGAATACATACTACTGGTGAAAAAAGGCCAGAGTTTGTCATCAGTGAGAGACAGAAGGAGAGAAAACAAACTTTTCCCTTTAGGATTCAAATTCAAACTCCACCACATTTTGCTGAAAATGTTCCCTGAATCCTGGACAAATCGGTCGTCTGGGTTTCAGAGGAAAAGTCCTAATTGTCCTGTGGATTTATGAAGTGATCAGGGCTGAAGGAGCTACAGTATTGGCTGTGGATCAGTGATTTGACAAACAACCACATGGTTTTCCCCAAAGGATCTTTGAGACTTTCATCCAATGGGCGAGAAAGTAAGGAAGATGAAGTCACAGTCAAAAGATGATTTGGATGATTGGATAAAACTAAAACAAGAGAGAGCCCAGTTCATTCTCAGCATTGACTGAAAGGTTCTTGAGATTAACTGCACACAGACAGTCAGACTAGGTAAGATAAACAAAAAAGAACAAGGAGGTAGAGGAAGTCTTCATCACCAACCCCAAAATATTAGCAAAGAATCAAAGCTTCCTTTTCTGGAACAACTTTAACACCTGCGACCACGCTGTTAGAGAAATGTGACGAAGTTGGAAGACTGCAGATTCATGAACCACATCAACTGTTATTTCTCTAGCTTGTATTTGTGTGTGTGCGTGTGTGCGTGCGTGTGTGCGTTTGAGCAAGACTAAGACCACGGCTGGTGCCTGACTAGTCAAAGCATGTTGTGTTTTAGCTGAATCACAGGCTGCATGGAAATGTCAAGGAAATCACACACAGTACTCGGAGGGTTCAGCGCATTCCAGGTGCCACAAGTGAAGCTGAGGTTGAGAGACATATGGAAAATAAAGAGGAAGAGAAAGAGAGAGATCTGTAAAATATTGCACTCAAAGCTACACAGTTATCCCGGCTGCACAGTGTCACCTGCGACTGCCACCTCTCTCCCTTTCATCTCCATGGTGTCTGATTCCAGTGGAAAGTATGGGATCCACATTGTCAGGGGCAACACAAACAAAAACCGACAGGTATTCCAATAAATCTCTAGTTGGCTGATTTTTATAACATTGCGGCAGCTTCTGCCTCAGCCTCCATTGTCAAAAAGAAAGTATGCCTTCAAGCTGGCAGTTCAAGCGTAGCTGAGGACGATGGCGACAGGAATCCTGTCAGAGGTCCTTTAGTTTATCCAGTATAAATAACATGACAGACACGTTAGCACGATGACATCAACACAGAAGAATCCAAGAGTTAGGAAGTTTTCAGTCATCCTGAAATACAAAAATAAAACATCTTTGATATTTTTTTGTCTTTTTGTCTGTTTGACGTCTTTCAGGTGATTCTTTAAGACAAGAAGCTTGAGATTTTCAGTTACATATATTTCTCCTGCAGGAAAATTAGTGCTGTCCCATCAGTTCCTCTTGGTGTTGGGTTTTAATCGCCGAGCCCTTCGTGTCCGCTTAGTTACTGTGGTGAAACGAAACTCCTCTAGCGGGTCCACCCTGCCCTTTGGCTGGCGCTTCATGAAGTGGACTTCCTGTTGCCTCTGTGTGGTCTGCGAGCCTTTCTTGGGCCGCCCCTTCCGGTTGAAACCGAGGTACCATCCTTTGTACTTGGCTGACACAAGAGCTGTGTAGTTGTTCTCCAGAAATTCCTCGATAAAGACACACTCCTGTTTCTTTCCATCAGGCTGAAAGAAAGAAAAATTAGGACATTCATTAATTAAATAACAAAACTGCACGGCCTCTTTTTCAAGCTGAACTCATTACATCTGTGTCTCTGGGTGCAGAACGGTTTGCTTCTCTCCTTGGGTTTTGCTTTTTCCAGTTCAGTGTAAAATGAACACTAAACAACTAAAAAAGCTGGTTATGTGCTGAGAAAATTAAATTCACACCATTAAAAGGTTGGCTAACATTTTGATTTCATTGAAGAGCTTTGAGATGAGTCCTACTGTATCATCAAACTTAAACATTTCACTGTTTAAACCACCATCTTTATTCCACTTTCTGTGGATGCACCACATGTACAGTCGTTTTAAGACTTTAAATAGTTTGACATTTTAAGTAATATGCTTAACACCTGCTCAAATGTTAAATATTCATAGTGTTGTGCAATGGAAAATCTTCACTGTAGTTCAAAAACATGGCTCTGTGATGAGACAACAACTTTTTCTTTGGAGAAAATATTTCCACTGACAAATGTTCATATTCTTTGGATAATCCAAGGTAACATGACATTAAAACAACACTGCTCATGACATTTTTAGATTGCTGCAGCAGTAACAGTCTCAAAGACTAGGCCAATAGTCACAAAACCATCTGCATGTCTGAGTAGTACTAGAGAGAAGTCAGAAAATATGTTTCTATGTTTCTTCTGGGTGAAATGACCCTTTAAAAACGTTTGATGTGAACATTAGTGAGTTTCATTGATAACTGATTGGTTGTGATTTACCCATACAGTTTACTGTGATCATTAATCACACTGAAAACCCCTGACTATCAATAATTGTAATGTCATCTTATCCAATTTTTAAAAATAATCCTGTTTTTTTAAAGTAGAAAGTCAAAGAACATTTTTTATACAAATGAGGCCCCTGCAACTAAAACTCTAAATGCATGTTTCTAACAGATGACCATGATGAGAGAGTGAAAACGTGCGTGAATTACTGCAGCCCCACTGATGCTGACAGCATGAGTTATTAACGCAACAAAATCACACATGTGCCTGCGCGGTCTACATTTTCAAATATTAACTTCTTTTCCATATCGAAGCAGTCGTCAGCAGAGTCACATGCAGTCATCCTGTGCCTGTGGCCACCTGGTGTGACTAAGTGATATAATTGCAATGGCATTCGTCCTAAGTGACCATTTGTCTCTCAATGCATTGTGGTGATTGCAGCCTGTAATTGACTGATCGAGTGTCAAAGGAGTAGGCTGATTACGTAATGGACGAATGGCTGTGAGTTATCAAAGGGGTTTTGTTAGGGTGTACAAAAACAGCAGGAGAAAGCAGATCTGAGGCAGAGTTCAGCTCAGCCTGGATTAAAAGATCCCTTAAAATATTCATTTTCATATCAGCAATTTAATATTGTTGGCCAAACTATTAAGCTTTTACTGAGGGATCAGCCGCTTTTATAACATCCCCAAACTTAAAACCAAAAAATACTCACCCTTCCGACTATTTTGCCCTTCTCGTTCATGCAAATGTAATGTTCGCTCTCTTTTCCTTTTATCCGAATGTGGCTCCCGAAAGTTTCTGTCTCAACAACAAGAAGAGCTGGAAAAGAAAAGAAAAAGCAGAATCTATTATGATCATGTTTTAGTCCATACTTGTGGGCAGCTGAAAATTTTGCAATGTTATTGAATCTTTGAGAAATTCTCAAGGTAAGAAAGACAAAGTGTAGTTTAGTTTCTAGTTTGGTAAAGGAACCATGAAAACTGAACTATTTATAATCTAAGGCCTAACACTTAGTCAAGATATGAGCTATGATTAGGAAAGATTTTATTTTTTATTAGATTTTATTATTAGTGAGCTGAATCTTCATGAATACACTGTCAGTTTTCATCACATGCCAGCACAGCAGTCAACTACCAACATACCATGACTGCAGGAAATCACTAAGGACATACACAGTACATTTCAGCATGAAAGGTCTGAGCCTGTTTTCTAACAAACAGTGATCAAACCAAGTTGAATTATGGGTCTCCAGAGCAAATACTTCAAGTCTTTTAAGGATGTATGAAGTGTAAGGTCACTTAAAGGCCTTTTATATAACGTCCTATATGCACCACAACAACAATGCTACCGTCACTTCATCCTGACACAACAGTAATCCACTCTAAAGACGTATTCCAGCGGCTCTTGTTTTTCACCCCATCACCCCCCTCTTCCACCTTCCCATCCCAAATGTTAACCCCTGCGAGGTCACCTTTGTCTCTGCTCGCCTCTCGACCAGCAAAGAGATCTGCCAAACATTTGTGCAGCGGTTATGTGCCCCTCAGGATTAGGTTTCAGGTTCTTTAGTCTGTGCTCACTCAATCAAAAAGTTAAGATGATCCATTTGTTTAACACACAGGGCCATTCAGTAGCGCTCAAGGGAGCAGAGGAAGAATAGGCGAAGGGGACGGGATGGGCTCGGGGGCAGAAGCATTTCCCCTCCTTCCCCCACCTTAAAACCCAACCTTGGGAGGAAAGTAGAAAACCTGTCTAAAAGGTGAAACTGGGGGAAGGTATAAATCATTTATTCTCTCTTTTTTTCACTATTTGCACTTTTGCATTTGCACAACTAAAAACAGCATCTCAGACTTTTATTTCCAGACTGGTCAGTTCTTTCTTTGGACTATGAAAAGGAAGGGAATGATGTTTTAAAAGATATTATATTCTACCAAATCAAATCAGGAGTTATTTGACAACACTTTGGCCTTCTCCTGTAATCTGGCTTTCCATGAAGAGCCAAAAACTCAACCTCAATAATGAAGACTTGACCTAGAAAATCAAACAATATTTCCAGTCATGGTGTGAGTTCTTGTGCCTGTGATTTAATCTGATCTTTGCTCTGTTGGAGTAAAACACTGATCCTGGTTTGATCAGCAACATGAGTCCCCTACTCATGCTATCATCAAACTGCTAACAAGTGGCATTTACTTTAGGAAAGAATGAATGTGTTACTTATATTTACAGTGTAAGGGCTTAAAGCTATAATCCAAATAATCCACAACATCAAAAAAATCTGAAAATGCATGAACATGATTCAGACTCTGAAACATGAAGATCTAAATGTATTTCTTCAGAGTACATACTGTAATATTCTGTATATTATTTATTGGTATTCTGGGTATATTTTAAACTGGCCTCAGACATAGGACTCCACAGGTGGCCATAGTTTGTATATAAAAGTAGCAAAAGTGAAAAAAAAAAAACATATATACTCTTCTTCACATGGTTTTAATGTTCAGTGCAGCCTAACTGCAGGCTTTGAAGCATGCACAGCTCCATTTATTCTGCTTGTGAGCAATGATTTCCTTTTAGTGCTCTGGTGCACAAAATGAACAATGTGAGGCCACAGGCATTTATCGACCTCAGCATGGGGTCACCAGTTAAAAAGGGTGAAAACTCCTGCTTTAATTCCAGATTGCAACTTTTATCAGTTTAAAAGCTTTTGCACTGACACACCATTTGCTATGTGAGTGGACAACAGACATCGGGGTTATAAGGGCTTGCTCTGGAACAGGATTGTTCTCGTCTCTTAAAATTAATGAATACGTTCCACTAATACCTAAGAGGAATTACACTGCCCCCCACTTTAGCTGCACTTGGAGCGATTTATTTCTTCTTTGGTGGTTTGTGGCCCTTCCTCATGAAGCTGCAGTGGATTTCAGAGAGGAGAGGATCTTCCTGATCATTATTAGTGAGTGCAAAGGAGTTCACAGGTGCCAGGTACTGCAGCTGGATGGGGAGGAGGAGGAGAGGGCGGATGGGAGGAGGGGCAGAGGGCAGAATTGGCAAAGCCTCATGGGAAAAATTGGATCTGCTTCCACTCAAGCTCTAACAAGCAGTGAGGAAACTTCGCCTCGGCGCATCTGTGACTGAACACACTCACTCACAGGCATTCAAGACCAGCAATTTTAGAGCCGTGAGTCAGCTGTTATGAGTAAAATATCTGCACGACACAAGTCCCTCGGCCTCATGTTTGTGCCGCTTCATCAAAGACTACTCCAGTGACCATCAATTTACTCGTCTGCCACATTTGTTTTCCTCTGAAATGGTGAACAGGTCCACACAGAAAGCAACAGAGACAGAAGCACAAAACTGAAACCGTAAATCTGTGAAATTCTTTTTGTGCCTCAGCTTAACATTGTCAAGTTGGCATGAAGTAATTTTACACAACAATGAACCAAGTCGCCATGGCTGTTCTAATTCAGCGTCACGTGTGACAATGGCTGCTTCAGTCCACTGTGTAGTGAAGCAAATGAAATATTATTTTAGCTTCAGCTTTCTCTAGTCTTTTCAAGTTCAATACAGCTGTAAAATTCCACTTTGCATGTCCGCGCAGGGACAGTCAGTCTGGTTCCTCATGAAAACACCTAAAAAACACACCATTTCTCTAGAAATCTATCCAGATAAAAGTACATTTGCTCTGGAAAGCCAAACGCTTTAAATAGTAAATATCCACTTGCATGGTCAGCAAGTTCAACATGACTTCATTCAGCCCACTACAGCTGGCTTCCAAAATACACAATGTATAGAAAACAACTTCCAAACAATGAGTAGCAAACAAAAACACTGAAGGACTGAGTATAACCCTCATCTCCACCCCACTAAAACTCAGCAGTTATTTCTGATCCTGTTAGTAAAGACTAGTTAAAGTGTAAGTCGAGGTGCACAGTCATTCTTCCATACCAAACTTGCCCCCATCATCTCCGTTGGCGTTGATTTTCTTCCCCAAGATCTGGACGTGTTTCCCTGTGGTTCTGCTGTACAGCTGGTAGATCCGGACCTGCTTTCGGCTCAGGTCGTCCGGGTTCCTTGTGTGGTTTTCAATGTAAAACCTAAAATCAGCAGAGCTCTGGTGGGACTCCTGCACAGAGGTGTGTGCCAGGCAGAGGAGAAACAGAAAAAGGGAGAGACTGTCAGGACACAGTTGTTGCTTTTATCGGACTGATGCCAAAAAATGTGCAACAGTAGCTGAAAACTAAACCTGGAAATTGTGGCTGTTGCATTTTAGTGTTTCTTACATTGCTTTTGACATTTTATACGGATTGCATTTACAAGCTGCTAACTAGCCAACAGGACGTGTTAATGAAGCAACCAATAAAACACAATAAAAATCCCACAGAACAAGTGCAAAGTCTATAGTGGAGTTGCTCTGTATTGAGACGACTGTATAGTATGTGCCCCAGGCAATATTGAGAAACCAGTACTCTATTTCCACAAGCAAGCAGACCAGTAGCAATTATACACCTGAAGCATCCAGACCTGTTGCACTATCATCAAACAAATATCTGCCCGCAGGCACACTGGGGTCCATAAATTAGGAAATGCAGCAGGCGGAAGACAAGACTCAGATGGCAGGAGGCACCCTGAACCACAAACATACTCTTGTAAGAGGAATTTTTTATCAAATTTGTTAAATCTGCCTTTTATAATTCACTGCCCTGATGTCTAGAACTAGACCTGATCTGAAAACTAATGAAACTGTCACCCAACTTGCAGAAGAGTGAGGGAAATACTTTCAGAAGTCCTGGAATCTCACTTCATGCCAAGATCCCATTTCCCAGCTGTATGTTGTGGTAATTGCACAGTAATGGTTTTTTATGTGGCTGTTCTCAGGTGGCTAATTATACACACATTACATACCCCAAATCTGTGTTATTCTAACTTCAGTAAATTAATGACATGTAGCCGTAACCATGATGGGAAATGGTGGCCACAGTGGAACAAATCCTTAAACAAAAACCATCACCTGAAAATCTGATGGCAAATCCCGACTCTTCTTAACCAGCTGTCATACAAGCCGTACCCCAATCTAGGTGCCTAATCCTGTGAAGAATGTTGTCCACGAAGATTTGTCCTTCAGAAAACCCAAAGCCCAGGTTGGACCCATGCCTCCCTCCAAATTAGATGCTTTAAATAAACATATGCAGATGCCCAATAGATCGTGAGACACCATAGTGGCATTTAGAAGAGCGTTTGATACAGGAAGGACTTCTTGGCTTGTTATGACATATTCGGTCTAGAAATGTGGACCTCAGGGAGTCCAGCCCCTGATCGGCTTCTGTATCTTGACATTTAGGAAACACACCCGTAATGTTACTTTTGGCATCAGGCAGTGCAGAAACAGAGAGACTGGATATCGACATGTGTTGCCTACTGATGCAACTAACTCCTGGTGTTAATACTCACAACCTGCTAAAATGTTCAAAAAAAAAGAGGGGAAGGTTTTTCCACCTGATGATGTTTTTATTGGAGAACCTTTCTTTATAATGAACATCCCTTAGGATTACCAAATTATGTTCCTCTCAAAATATAAATTCTTCCCAAAGCAAATGCATCAAAATTCACCAAGTCTCTATTAGTCATTTTTCTAGCAGCGTTTTGTTTTTCTAAACATGTCACGTTTACTTCAACATGCAACACAACCTTTATGAAATGACTGCACAGTCATAAACCCACTTTCCTTTAATACATTTCTTCACAATGTGGCAACAAAATGAATTAAAGAGGGTCTTTCTCCAACCTCTATGGTCCACCAGTTAGAAAAACTCACCCTGACACTTTTACTGCATGACAAGACACATAGGTGCATCAGTGACACGTGACCCATGCCCTGCAAAAAACACTAACACAAACATCCTCCACTGATTTCAACTCACACATTACAAACACCCAAAGCAACGTATTCGTCCCGGTGATGAAGTCAAACATCAACATCATCATGTTGTCAACTCTCTGAAAATGAACCTCAAAGCTGACGAGCAAACACACAACAAAACATGGCCTAACTGGGCTGCTGAGGGATTTATCCCAAATCTCCCCATCTCTAAACAAACATAAAGGTGTGTTTGGTACACAGTTGCATTTCATGTTAAGGGAAAGACAAGCCTAAGCACATGGCCGAGGAGAACGCTAGCGACATCTTTTTTTTTTGTTGTTGTTGTTTTATCATGCTGTCTCCTTTCTTCAAAGACACAGCATGAAAACGGATATGGTTGAAACTTCAAAAGTCTGGCGCTCATCTTCAACAAGGAAGCCGAGTTGTCGCGTCCATCTAAGATTCACCTTTCTATTTGCTTGACACAGTCACACAGCGACAGGAAAAGACAGACGTGTTGGCAGTGCATTAGAGTTAACGTCCAACTCTGGGTGCTACTTTTGGTTTTACTCATAAACTCTCAACCACAACATGACATCTAGAAGCCACTAGTAGAGCTGAGAAGCAGAATGGGAAATCTTCATGTGATGAGAATAAAGGGCTATTCTCCTGCATTATTAGAATTGTTAATATTTTTGATGGTTAGGCTGAAACCATGACCCAAAGCCACAGTACATTTCTTTCTTTGATATATGCCACTGTTCTTAATCTGCCATTTTCTAACCCACAACAAACATGCAAATCATGTATTCAAATAACCAAACCAAAGGAAATGTATTCATCAGTTCACCTTACATGTCTCTTAAAGCACATTTTGCATGAATTTCATGTGGTCCTACATGTGAGGAGAGGTCAGCTTTCTTTGGAATAATCCGAGCACAGAGACTTGTTTTTAAAGGATCCACTTTAGTGTAAAGTGAGACCTGCCATTTTATTCCTGAGAGGTATCATACCTTGACTGGGACCAGGTGATCCTAGCACCACTAAGTGGAAACAAAACAAAACTGCGCACCAAAGAGAATGTTTATTTAAATAAACCTAAAGGTCAAATGTTAACTTCACATCTAGGTAAAGAAAAAACAACTTGTTTTGAAAGGATAACTACAATGAAACGTATGTGGGAGAAACAGATGAGAGATGAATCCTAACCTGATTCAATCTGCTCCGTTGTAAAAGCTTAGATGAAAACAAGGCGGACAAATGAACCTGAAGCAACAGCTCATTGAAAGCTGTCCACAAAGGCGTCATAGCCATAAACTGATCAGACAGCTTTATTAGTGAAGGAGCATGGCCTCCACCTTATCTTCACCACAGCGCGCACTCAATTAGGTGAGTGGATGCCTGCAAATCATTACAGTTCAAAGTGAAACGCAACTAATAAAAACCGAGGCAACAAGCGCCCAACCAGCCCATCTGTTCAACAAACAACTGGGATCAAAACAGCCCGTGCACATTTCTGCTGTAAAACACTGGAACAGCTTCTTTAACTGCAGCTTCAAAACATCGTGCGGGACTGGAAGTATTGATCGACAATATCAGGAGACTCACCCGAGACAAAACAGTTTCCCCACAGCCGAATTGTTTAGGAAATGTCTTTGTCGCTACATGCTCTTAGTCCGCAATAATTACATTTGCCTCCTGCATCACGTTCATTCCGGTAAATATGTCTTTATAACCGGCTGGATTTAGGTTTTCAACGTAGAGTATTTCACGAGGATGTTCCGTAAATCCAGTCTACTTTGTCTCTCGCCCCAACGCACACACGCGCATACACATACACACACACACACACATACACACACACACACACTTTTCAGTAACATCGCTGTGTATTTTTACCCACTTATTTCAGCGTGATTTTTCTAAAATTGTGGACCACTTTTTTTGTTTCTTCCGGGCCCGGAATCTGCGTTAACACCTCTAAATTTAATTACAGCAAGTGGTTTAATAATTTAGGGACCACTCTTGACATGACCTGCAGCCTTGCTCTACACACATCTACCCTAAAAAGCTGCACGGTGACATGCAAACATACACACAAAATAATTCGAAGTAGCGAGCAAACATACCTGTAGCTGGAAATAGAGAACCAGAAAGTGTAAACACCTAAGTGGAGAGAGAAGGAGAGAGAAGGGAGGAGGGGAGTGAATCTCACAGGCAATTACATGAAGTTTAAACGCAGCCTACCTGAATGACAGCAATGCGCAAATATGAAGCTTTTAGCGACTTCTATTGGTAAGAATGCATGATTTTATGTGCAAAAGACAAACGGAGATGTGGAACACTTACAGATAAATGAATCTCGAAGGCAGCAGAGACATCTTGACTTGCAGAAATACACCTGCTTCCACAGATTTAGAGCCCCAGGAAAGGTTGGCGAAATCGCCCCCCTCTCTCTCGCTTCCTTGCGCGTCCTTTACGCACACAACTGCAGGAGTAAGAGGGAGATTGAATCCCAGTAAACGGGAAGATCACTGAAGAGTAACAGCAAAGTCACTGAGAGCAACATTAGGTGTTTCCTTGTCGGGGAGAAACTGTCCAGAAGATTTTTTTTCTCAGCTCAGCCTCCTCTGCTCCCCGAAATCCAAACGTGAAATGATTCAGAATTCAAGCTCTCAAAAAAAGCCCCTCGTTAAAAAATATCCTCAGAGCTTTGCGCACCTAAAGCCTACAAGCTGACCCACAACCCCAAACCCTGCTGCTCCAGAGATCACAAGCTCCTCAGCTCTGTCCGTACCTGCGGGGGATTTCTACACCTTGCATTGGTCATTTTATTCTGCCAAATGCTGCGGAGGAAAAAAAATAAAACCGGTGGATAATTCAACGCCCTTCCACCAAAAACAAGTCGCCACAAGTGGAAAACCAAACTTATCCAAGAATGCAAAAAGTTATGTTTTTGTGTGGAAATCGCAGCGGATCCCTGGAGAGGTTTGGGGGCTGGTGATGGCGCAGTAGTGCCTGTCAGTGGTGTTTGCGCGTCTGCGGCTTGAGATTTGGGCACAGAGAGGCTTTTTTGTTGTTGGTGGGTGGAAACATGTCAGCGGTTTGCACCTGATAGGGTAATCTTGGAGAGACCATCGGCTTGAAGAGGGTTTGTTCTTCTCGGTGGGCAAAGCGCTCAGGAGAAGACACGTAAAGGAAGATGAAGCGCTTTTAAAAATTTACTTTTTTTTTTAATATCGAAAAGTAAGTTTGGGAGAACAATAAATTTCCAATCGGGAACGGACAAAAACAATCTCACTTAAAAGATTTGTGTTAAATTGGAGCCATTGGTGGATACTAATTATTTTTCTTTAGGCTGCTTATTTATGAGTTTGACTCGATTTAATTTAGTTTAACTCTTAAGTTAATTTATGGTTTTAAACTGCGCTCAACTCTATTCTCAGATTTATTCTAAGTTATTATTATAAATAATTCAGATATACCGACATTGTTACTGTAGGTGAAAAATAAACTGATTTCGATGTTGCAACAGCTACAGAAGCTGCTTCTCTCTGTGTTTTGTGCTTTTTAAAAGGCAGCTGGTTTGTGGATTGGCCGCGGCTCCTCCAGACACTATTCAAATGCAGGTTCAACCTCGATTTTTTCAATAATGTGCTATAACTTAGTTCGCATTTAAATGAAAGAGAGGTGTGAATGTGTTTACGAGCGCTTCAAAGCTGGCAGCAGTAAAGTGAGCTCTCATCCCTGCTGCCATTAAAAAAAAGAAAAGAAAAGAAAACCATTGTGGTTCGAGTTTATTGTCCTATTAGAACTGGATCCTCGGCATTCCTGCCCATTGAGATTTAACATGATTCTAAATGATTATATACAAAACTTCCCATGTTGGGGATTTCAAAGGGCCTCATAGTGAAATTGGTGGGTAGGAATTGAAATAAGCCCCAGCTGATGATCATCATAAGCAAAAATCAGTTTTATCATCAGGAAATTATTTTATTTAAAGGATTATATCGTCATGATTTATACTGACAAGGTAAATCACAAACTTGGATCTTTTTTTGTGAGTAGAAATGTGGATGAAGTGGGTTTTACCCACTGATTCACGGCTGTCTGCCTAACAAGAAGGCTTGATCCTGTCAACCACAGTGCTCTTTAATAATCCCTGTAACACAACTGAAGTACAATGTCGTTTAAAGCTTGACTAATTTAGTCTTGTCTGCCTTGGGGGAAATCACAGCAAAACAGAACAAATAGCAGTCATTCCCAAAGATAGTTTAATGGTTTCTTCGCAGCTACAAGGCTCTGGGTGTGTTTGATCAAATAAGGCTGCATTAGCTGCAGCTCAGCAGAGAAAAAGATTTCTCTGGAAGTCCAAAAATAAGGCACCTGACAACTGATATAAAGAAAGCAGGATAATAAACAGCAATTATCACACTGGCTGTAATAGAGCCAGCATTGTTGAGTCACTCATCTCCTCTTAAGCACATGTTTGTGACAAACCTCTCGGAGCATGACTGTAAATCCACGACTGAGAAAAGAGAAAACATCACAGGCTTGGGATGTGGCCACCCGCGAGTCACAAGGAGGACATGTATCTCTGCTCATGACAAATAGGAAGGCTCCTTTTTTAAGAGAACCTTTATCATTTTATCAGGGTGAAACTAGACTGCCAGTCCAACAAACCAGGAGTCAGAGGGAAAGATGCATCCTAAACACGCTAATTAGTATTTGGCACAAAAGGAGGCAAAGTGGACAAACATACTTTTCAGTCATATCTGGACATAATATGAGAATCACAGTGGGATTTATAATGACCTAACTTCTATATTTAAACAGCTTCATTGGCGATGTCTTGCACTGTCCCCTATTTAGACCAGCTTGTCTTATACCATGTTTATCTGTCTGTAGATCTCCATTTCTTTTGTCATCCAGCGTCTAGACTGTTTTATTTATTTCTTTGATTTATTCATCTGCAGATCTGAATACGACAAAACCAGTTCCAAGGAAAACTGGTGACATTTTTGAAAAGTAATTTTCAATATCTTGCACCTACTAAGGAAACTCATGTGATGGTAAAAACATCAAATAAAGCAATTAACTGAGAGCAGCTCTTAAAGACATGCACCACTAAAAAATAAGGAAATAGTTTTTTGGTTTTGAAATTTAGGTGAACTGACCTTCTAAAAGGAAGATGTGGATAGCAAACATGCACTTTTACACCAGTAGTAAGATTTTATATCTCCAACTAAAGTTCAAAAATTGCATCATAAAAGAGCGAGAATGAATCAAACAGGCTGCTGGTCGAGCAAAACGAGAGTGAGCTTGGAGAATGGGGAGAGCTGTTTCAGTCCTGTCTGAGACTGGGGGGGTGAGGGGGGGCACAGTTGGGATAAGGTTACCCACAGAGATTAGCTGACAAGACTGAGGGACTGAGAAAAACAAGCAAGTAAGTTAAAGGTCTTGGTTTACCTGGCTTGCTGTGCTTGGCAGCCAATGAAAGTGCTTTCAAACCACAGATTTAAACTGTGCCTGATGTGGATTCTGTGCAGCCACATGCAGCAATTTTATTTCAGTGATGATGATAATAAATTTTGCATTTAAGTCAAGCGATGTAAAATGGCAAATAATGTTAAGACCCTTTTCAAACCTTTGATTTTCGAACCTGCCACATTCATGCACCTACGCATCCCTGTCCGCGGCGATGGGACTGTGGGAATGTCACCGAGGATATCTCATTGAAGCTAAAGGAGGAGGCATCTGAAGGCGGGCGAGCACTCAGCAGTTCAAAGGGCCCTAGCAGGCATTTAAAGTTTGACAAAAGAACTTGGCACATCAGTAAGTGAAGCCCAATGTACTACATTAGTGTCAGGACCCCCTCTGCGTCCCTCCCACTTTGCACTTTCATCTCTGACACGGACATATTGACTTAAAGGAAGGGAGGGGTGCATGGGGTGAGGAAGAGGGGTAGTTGTGGTGTGTCAGGGGGTGCTTGTGTCCCATTCAATTCCCAAGGTGAGGCGATTGATGCCGAGGGGTGACCACTGACTCATATAAGCCACCCAGAAGCCCCTTTTTAACTAGAAGTCACAGGCCGACAAGCGTGTGAGAGCTGAACAGGACGGCCCTCTTCCTCTCATCTCACTGAAATCAGCCTCACCCCATTAGTGCACGCTGACCCCACCACCACCTCTCCAAACACACACTCACATCCCTTTCCACGCTGCTCAGCATGCCCTTCTGCGGGCTACTGAAGTCCAGCGGTTAACTTGGGTTCAGGTCGCAATGGGGTCGCGACACCTTGACATTGTGGAGCGTGACAGAGAGAGGAGCCAGAGTAGGGAGGGTGTCGATAACCAGCTACCTCAGAGACCTTTCAAGTATCACCTGAAGAGAGGGAGGAGGCAAAAAAGCGGGAAGTGTTTTAGTAATTTGTCCCCCGTCACACATTGTTTGCATGGAGTCATTAGGGGCCATTTAGGCTTTGCCTTGAAGGGGAGACACCAGGGACTTTGGGTGCAGGCGCTCTTCAGGGGAGAGGCCATGGGAGTGCAGAGTGAAATTTAAAGCATCTCTCTTCAACAAATCATCTCTGAGCACCGTGCTACATGTAGAACATATTAGTGTTTCCATTAGCTTCAGTCGCCTGTTTGACATTAATGATGATTTGCTCCATCTCAGTTCAGCAGGGAGTCTGGAATCATCTAAAAACATAAACAAAAGTACGGGCTCTCCTGTTGCTAGTTACGAACACATGAAATAACTTTATGTGACTACATACATTTTGAAGACATCACTAAACTAATCTTGCTGGGATGAATTCTTTGGCCATTGCTCAGTTTAGAGAAACTGCCAAAATGTGTCACACTGCTACAATTGAATAACAATCAGCCGACAGACCCAATGTGTTCGAAGTTTTTGGCCCATGTTTGACAGATAAATGTCTACTCCCTTGGACGAGCAGAGGTAATCAAAAAATCTTGTCTCTGTTCTCGGACAATTGCTGAACAATATAAGTGTCTTAATGACATAATAAGCCTGAAGAGTTGGGTGGACTGGTGGTAAAAGTTTGGGAAGTAAAATGATGTAAGTGCTTTTTGTCAGCTCTATAATTTTTTTCCTCCCTGAATTGAACAGCCCTAAAGTTGTTTTCTTGGATGGCCATGATTACTAAATAAAGGGGTTGGTTGTTTGTAATATGGCATCAAATTACTGTGAGACTCACAAACTGGTCAGAAAATTTAACTCGTTCAGCTGAAATGTGTGACGGTTATTGAAAACACCTTGCTGCCCTGTCTGAAATCCTCCGTTCCTGATAGATGGCAGTGTCTAATCTCATTAATGACACAACAGTCCAAAGCAAATAAAAATCAGCTTGAAAACAGCTTTAAAAAGGTGATGCTGTAAAATCAAAAGAACACTGAAGCCCACCAAGCGTGTGACCCAGACTCACCCACATAATTTGATGAGGACTTTGATTTTTAGGTCATTACCTTCATGTTAAGGGTGAGATGTACTAAGTGAGTGTTCAAAGCCGAAACCTGTCAAGCTAATGTTTATCTGATTGCTGTGTATTCTGAAAAGCACTTCCTCAGGTGCAACTGGTCTGTTGTGTCCTTGTTGTGGCAACACATCAAATTGGTCTCATCTTGTGTAACCTGATCGGGTTCAGGAACTTTGTCATAAAAGCCACTGAACATTAAAAAATGATTGTTAAAAATGCATCACTTGGTATGTTTATTACACTTCTTTGCTGGGAATGGCACTGTCCCTTTAGAGTTCATTCAAAGTTTGCTGCATACTTGAAAAAGAACTTGCTTATATTTAAGAACAGAAGTTTAAAAAAAAAAAAACAAAAAAAAAACATCGCTGAGTCATGAGGAAACTTTACAGCAAATCACAAAGGAACAAAGCAGATAAGTCCAATTTTCACTATCCACCCCAAATCACTATTTATGATTCGATACTACAGTACTTTCTACACTAGAAAAATCACTGCCAGAAAACAACATCCATGTAGTTTTTAGGATTTCTTACAAGACATAAGTAGTAAAGCATTATTTAATTATTACTATAGAACCATAGTTTCTATGAGACAGGGTTGTGCCTGTTGGCAGAGACGTGTTAAACCTGAAATTAAAGCTTTGGAAAAAGGACAAACATATATCACACTAAGGCACAATGATGTTTTATGTTACTGCTGCCCTAATTTTTCTTTCTGACTTAATGAAATAATCAACATTTTTGGGGAATATATAAGGACTTAATCTTAACCGTAACCCAAGCTCCAGCTTTGTACCTTAGAGATAAGCAACAACCAAGATCCAGAGCTTTGTTAGTGTCCAGTCAACTATAAAACTTAAGTTCAACAGTAAGTGGCACAGAAGGGCTTCGGCTGTCTACAAGTCCTCTATTCCCAATAGTCACGACAGGTCCCACAAAAGTTGGAGTGCAGTCCCTCCTTAAGCTGTCGCTCCTCTGGTTAGCTAGCCTGAACCTGCAGTTCCACTCATCCTAATCGCCGAGGCCAATCCATCCCCCTGTCTAGCACCTCTTCAGAGGCCGCTCGCCCCTTTGTTCTAACAATACACAAACGACCATTCAAATGGAGGGACTCTGTAATCAGTGAAACACTAGCCTCTGGGCTTTGTAGAATAGAAAAAAGGGAGTGAGTGAGAGAGAGAGAGCAATGTAGAAAGAGAAGAGAGAAAATCCATCCATGGCCAATCAACTCTAACTACCTGTCTGGCTTTTTAGCTGCAGATGTTATTTGGGAAAGGGGGGAAAATGCGCCCATTCCAGATGTAAGATGTACAAAAGGAAGGCAGGCTGGTACCTCCACCCACTGAGAAATAGGCTGGACCCTTCCACACCCATAGAGCTTTGATATGGCTAATGTTGTTTTTGCTCTGGCCTACACCTTTTTCTTTAAAGAAATATGTGATACATTGCATCACAGTGCTCTAAATTTAGACAGTATGAAAGATAAACTGAAATGTGGCTGTTGCAGTCTTACTGTTAAAGCATGTTGAAATCACAATGTATCATTTGGTGCTAAACTTCACCAGGGAATTATTACACCCTGAAATGTTCCTATTTAGGTCAGAAGTCTTAAAAGGACACATGGATACATGTTAAATCTGTTTCAGTGAAAAGATCCCAAATAAAAGTATATATCAAATTATGTTCTATGGTTTAGAACTTGAATTAAATTAAGTGAAGATCACCTGGCTCTTTATCTGTCTTATTACACCCTGAGATGATGCATCGCTCTCTAAGCTATATAAGATCAAGAAATTTGACTAAGTTCATTTTTGACAATAATGTATGTACACAAGATATCTGATAGTAACCTAAGTGCACTATCTGACAGCCAGCGTTGGCAATTTGTGTCATAATTAGGATAAATAAACAGAACATAAATTTAAAAAACAGGTATCCAAGCCAAAATACCAGCAGTTAATCCCATTAATCAGGTTAATTAATGACAGTACTTCAGTAGTACTTAGTTAACCTAAATACAGTATGCAGAGTTTTCAGTTCTCAGCTGTTTTGTATCCTAGTGAAAGTTGGTTTTTAGCTTGAATCATAATTGTCTACAGCTTGTGCAGAGTTTGAGTCATGTGTTGGGGTTTCAAGGGTCAGGCAGGAACTCCTGTAGGTTCAGTTGTAGTTTCACCTTCATTAAGATTTTATGTGGTGGGTTATGTTAATGTTTAATGTATGAAATGTTTCAATTATCTGCTGTGTGATTTAGTAATGATCATCATATCTGAAACACATTGACTGCACTTGATGTCTCTGCCCTCCCGGCCATTCTGTTCTGTGTCTCGTGTCTAACCAACCAGCAAAAGCAGCATTGTCATTTGCAGGGGAAGAGAAGCAGCAGATCATAATTGTCACATTTTGCAGAGAATGTGCAAGGAACGCTGGAGAAGTGAGGCAACATCCAAGTTGCATAAAGACCTTGCAGAGCTCGGGGGCTTAAGTCATTACAGATATCAGCTTTTGAAGTTTGGGGACTGACAAATTACCTTGTTGAACAGCACTGGTTTGAGTGAGGCATGTCTGTCAGATATCTGGTAAAAGTGCTGCCTAAGGCTGCTGATGGACTGACTGTGGACAGATAGGTGTGAAACAGAAACACTTGGATATTGGAAGTTACATTTTGTAGTCTTCATAAGGTAGCTGATGATTTTTTTTTTTTTAAATGGCTCAATTAAAATACATTTTAGTGCATATTTGTTATCTTCGTATTTTTAGCTATCATCCCTCTCAGGCAGAACATGTTATTACTCACCACTTAATTGCAGGCATCTTGGGATGTCACTAGAGAAAAGTCCTTTGGCAGCAACACAAATGAAGAGCGGACGATCAGACAGAAAAGCTGCACATCATTTAAGCTTCAGCCCAACATGGAACATTACTTACCCAGACCTGATGTCTCTCTAAGGAGGAATGGAGTTCATCCACTATCCCGTGTTTATTTTGGTCCCAGTTGTAGTGGTGCTATTCTTAACAAGGTCACTAAGTCACCTCCTGCAGCTTCTCATGAAGGGGAAATGTCAGGTTTGATTAATCCAGCAGAACTTCAAATTTACAGATCTTGAGATTTAGGTACACCCTGGCAAAGCAATGTGATACGCCAAAACCTGGAGGACTGGTTTGCTTAGGTTTAGGACCCCTCCTTTAATATTCAATCAGGGTTAGCAGCTGGCTGAAAACAACCTTAGCAAGAAGATTCATCCCAGTCCTGAGTCATTTTACAGTTGACAAAACTCCAGTAAAACACAGCTCTGACAGCCACCTCTGCACGACAGGGTTTGAGAAATTGGCCCATCTGGATTCCATGTCCCCAAACTCCCCCAGGATGTAACTGCAGACCTTGGTTACAGAGACCTTAGCCACACATTGAGGCTGTCGCATAGACACTCTCATTCTCCAGGAAGAACTTCACCATAACAGCGTTGAACCGTGACCTCACCATGCATCCAGTGCAGCTCAGCCTGGACAACGCCACGAGAGGAGGGAAGCCAGTCGTCCAACCAGCAGTTTGGTTCCAGAGCCAGTGCTGCTGCTTCACAGACGTCTGAGTTGTTCTTAGTCCGTCTCCTGTCCTGGGGCTAGTCTGCCTCCGGATAGCCTGTCACATGCTCTGGCCTTTACAAACACAGCTCCCAGGACTAATCCAAGACCTGATTCTGTACCTGTAGTATTCCACTAGAGGTGGACTAAAAGTTTGTGTATTGGGAAAGATGAAGTCCCAAACATATCTCTTCACTGCTTGACACCCTGTTTACAACGGATCCTGGGCTTTATTTTTCATTTGTCCACCTGAAAAACTGTCTCACGTCCATTTTAAGCTGGCCTATGTGTACGCTGCATAGGTCGAAGGGATCACCTTAACTCCTTAGAGATAGACTCCATAATGGCATTTGTAAATAGGTGTGGATATAACCAGTAATAAGATGTTAATAATTAAGAACCAGTTGGGGCAATAACTAGTTTAACTTCATTAAAGATGTAAGCACAAATAGGTTTGAGTAACATCAAGTTCTGGATTGGAAAGTGATGAAACCTTGCAGCCCACTGACTATTAAAGATAGAGAGGAAAGGACTTATCTGCAACCATCTCAGTGAGTTCTTTCCCATCTAAGCGTAACCCAAATGGAATCGACTTGTGTTCAGGTCTCGGCATTAAGAAAACATCTTAAGCTGATTGTGATAATGGGGAGATATTTCTAAATGCTGCAAAACAGACATAACTCTAAGTCATACAGAAGTTATCAGCTGAGTGGAAATTTGTGGAATACCAGATCATCTTCTGTAAGAGCTGAGTTGCAAAACCCCATTATTAGCCTAGTTCAAGCTTTGTTGATAATAGTTTCAGTATATATTCAGACAGTCACTACACTATAGCGACTAAAAAAAAAAAATTAAAAAAAAAAGGTACTTTCCCAAATCATCATGCAAGTATAATCTCAGAGACTAATATGAGAGATAAAGCTGCAGAACAAAGTGTAGGACAGCTCCATTTAGCAATGCCTGGGCTCTCAAACTCCCCCAGATCCGAGCAGAGAAACTCTCAGAAGCCTCTCCTCTGCATTAGGGAAAAAAGCTCTGAGTCTGTGGGCAGAGGAATGCAGCTCACATCTTTGCCATAGCAGCCGTAGAGGTAATGCGCTCGCGTGTTGGCGCTTGTCGAGGTGAGCGCACCTCCCTCTTCTGTATTAATAACCGCATGTCCTATTGCAGTACCAACTGGGCTGTGTTTTACTGGGCCAGGGTTTGCTTACGGGAAGATAGATGATGAACTCCCCCACTTCTTCCTCTAATTTACACAATTGCTTCCCCCAAAGTCTGTTTGGCTGAAGTGTTCCCAATCCCTGAATGAACTACTCTAGCACACCCCCACCCTGTCATTTCCTACGTGTACCCAATGCCAAGAGCAAACCTCAGCAAAAAAGAAAAAAGTGAATACGATAAAAGAAAAATGTACAACAGAGTGCGAGGACTTAATTTAATGTTAACATTTGGAGTGCAACTGGAACCGTCCAGAAATAACTCTCACTATTCATGATAATGCTACAGGGTTCACGAATCCTGACAGGAAAAGAGCTGGTTTTTTTTTTCTTTTTTTTTTTTTTGGTGTGAAGAAAAATGTTTACATAAGCGCATCATCCATGACAATTCACTTATACATAGAAGGAATTGTTATTAAGATGGAGTCAACTGTCAAAATCGTCCATGAAAGAGAAAATCACTGGTGATGACAATGATGGCTTCCTTTCTGTCTAATATAAACATACCAGCATGATCACTTTTCCCCCCAGGCCAAACTCATTGTTCCATTTTGAAAGCTTGAAATGTTCCCTTGATATTTTTTTCCCTCTGCTCGTTTATTTGCTTGTATCCAGGTGATGTGCCAACCTGTCACATCAAGCACAGACGGCCTTATTTCCTCAGAGCAAAGGTCAAAACAATCGTCATGGGAGGGATGGGTGTGTGCATGTTGTGGGGGGGAATAGAAATAGAATAGTTTGACATGTTAAGTATAAAAGGAAAGAGATATTTTCAATAAAATGCTCACTCATGCATGCCTATGACAAATGCTTCGACAGCCATGATTTTAATATGAGAATTCAAGATTTATATTAGTCAAAACCAGAAACTGTGGCTGCACAGGAAGGACTAAGTTCAGGCATATTTGTGTAACTAAGTAAATTTACACCAAGAGCATAAAGAGGCTGAGCACAAAGAAAAAATCATCTCGTCCATATGTCTGAATCACATTACGTGTTAAAGTTATTTTTCACTGCCACTTGGGGTCGCTAAAGTCGAAATTTGACAGTGCAGCTTTAAAACAAAACCGCTTTCTATTTCAGCACATCCGCATGTCCCATTTTGTTTAGTTTCCAAACCTGCTCCTCCTCCTTAGCAGCAACACTTACCACCAATACTGACCACAGGTCTTCACCACAGATTGAATATATAGTGTTACCACATTAGCACCACCTGCTGTGAAGAGAGTTGTCCCAAACTAAAAGTATAAATGCATTTAAAATCACACATCCTATGGACCGTGAGGAAAAGAGGGCAGAAACGTACATGCCTGCAGAGACAAGACCTCACATTTCTTTGCACCACAGATGGAGTACAAAAATACTGTCCTCAAATCGATGTCAAACCCTCGATAGACAATCTGACTGATAATACTGTATATAATTTAACTTGATATCAAGTTTTGCAGAACTTTTCATGTGATACAACAAACCCCAAATAACAGTTTAATCCACAACTAAAAAGTCAAGTGCTTTTCAAAGTCGTACTTTCCATCTGAGCTTTGAGGAGCTACTACAACTGGAAAGTGCGGGCTGAGCCTTTGTAAGTATGGTGATATAGTCCGTCTGACAGTGGTGTTAGCGTGCCCTAAAGGCAGTTTAAAGAACAGTGTAGGATGAGGTTGCATAATCCGTACCTCAGATTCATGGAAAAGAGCGCCTGGTCTTTGAGAAGGATATACTGACACTTCCAAGATGTCTGGAGAGAAGCGTGTGGAGTAAGACTCTTGGCAGCAACACAGGTGATTGTATCAAATAGAAATTTGTAGCTTAATTGATACTAGTTTCTACAAGCCTTACTAACAAAGAAGGTTATGAAGCGGTGACAACACTTGTCTGAATTTTAATGTTGATTTGTTTCTTTGGGCATATGTGAACAAATTTCTTAAGAAATGTGATGATTTTATAAATGGCTAAAGCGCTTTAACTTTTGACCCAGACTCAAACTAAGTTTTTCAATGAATGTTGTGACTGAGGCCTTAAATGAGCTTAAAGCTACTGCAGGTTTTGAGCATTTGTGTTTAGTATAGTGGGTTTGCATTTTGCTGTCACTGGTTTCAGGACTTGGGGGCTGTTACATGTCAAGAAATGTAATAAAGCACCAGCAAAGACAATGGAGAAGAAGACTGCAAGCCAATAAACATGGTTGTAAAAAATAATAAAAAAAACACCCAGCAGGAGGCCTTCAAGTTGAAATGGGATCATATATCATCACATAAGAACAAAAACTACGTGGACAGATGTATATTTTGGGATTTAATCTTTTTGTAGATACAAGCATTTTCATATTTCCGTGAAGTGTTCATTATTTCTCTTTATAGTCACAGCTCACTGACCATGTAAACACAAATAAAAGCTGCAATATGTTTTTGTTTTTATTCACTAAAGCCACTACAAATAGCATAACTGGGGGAAAAGGAAGCAGCTGACAGGACGGATGGATCGTGTAAAACAGGGTGCAAACAGATTCTGACGTGCAATGATGGAAGAAAGAAATTTAGTTTGGTGATAAAGTGGGAGGGACTGTTTAAAAACCCTCAACAGCACATTTTTAAATCCATGACTAACACATTTGCAGTCTAGCAGATATTTTCTCTGTGTCCATTCTGAATCATTCTGAAGGAATAACATGTTAAGTAAAAATTTCAAGGGAAGTTGTTTTTATGATTGGCAGCCTCATGATTAACACGATGTACTAGTTTGTATTACACATATAATTATTTCTAAAGTCCTAGGAAGGGTGTTAATATCTATAAAAAGGATATCAGAGATTGTTTGAACGTACAAGAACAGCCTGAGTCTTTCAGGTGTTATCTGCTCTACCTCCCCTCTGTGACTTACAGGCCGTGTTGTAAAAACAGTTGTTTGCGTGTGTCTGGTTCGCAGCACTGTGATACTTTAAAGCAACAACCAGCACAACACCCATAAAGCTGCAACTTCTCAAATCATAGTTTCCAGCAGGGTGAAAACAAGGGACCACATCACTGCCATCCTCACCTCCCTGTTAGCTGTAGGACAGACTTCAAAATATGGAGGTTTGCCTAAAAAGTGTCTTGGCTGTTCTGATATAGCAGAGCTCTTGTCCTCACATCACTGTTTCAGACATGACACTACTTAAAATGCACTTACTCCTTAACATTTGCCTGTCCTTAACTAACTCAGGTGTTACAGCTGGGATCATGCAGTCTGTGTCCTCTCTGTCTGTCTTATCTTTACTGTCTCCTTTCTTTTGTTTAGTTTTCCACTGCGAGGGCTGTTTAAAACTCTGGATTAAGTGTTTTTTGAGTAAAATGCTTTATATACAAAGTTACTTTAAAAAAATCCCATCGAAATCAGGCTTTCTTTGTGCTAAAATGCCTCTGAAATGCATAAATGATCAGGGATGAAAGATTTAATCTATCCGCCTACACACACACACACACACGCCACAGGATCTTAATAAGTCAGACATTTGTGCAAGCTGTTTTCATACAGCACAAACTGTCAGTCTGGTACTAAACACACAACCCCACACTCTTCGTAAGGGACACAAACAAAACACACCAGGTCTTCTAAAAGAGCACACATATAAGATCGAGATCTCGTCCTTCAATGGAGGCGTCTATGACTAAGTCTCGACTGCCCGGTCCTGTATCGTGTGAGAGCTGGATTAGAGAAAAGGGCGATATTTCCCTAATTGCCATGTGACGGTTTCTGATACCTGCGATCTCACACGTACAGCTCACCTGCCTCGTTTCCTTGTGGTGCAAGTCATATTAAAGCACCAACACAAGAGAACGAAGGCAACGATTAAAGGATCAGTTCATGAAATTTACTGAAGATGTATTTGAAAACCTTCCTCTAGTGCCATGTAGACATAGCTATAGTTCCAGTTTCATT
The DNA here is from genome assembly GCF_900324485.2 of Mastacembelus armatus. NCBI lineage: Eukaryota > Metazoa > Chordata > Actinopteri > Synbranchiformes > Mastacembelidae > Mastacembelus > Mastacembelus armatus. Next base: position 3,997,885 of record NC_046642.1, on the reverse strand, counting down.
TGTTTGTTCACAATTTTTGACAGCTTTTTCCTCTGGTACTTTCTTGTGCTTTCTACTAAAGAAACAGTCCCATTGATATTATGATTGACAGTATGCACCAAAAAAATTCAAAGCAAAATACCATAAGAAGTGAGTTATAGTACCTTTGGAGATCAAACACACATCAGATATCAGGGACACTTGTGTGAAATACTGTTCACACAAATTAAACTGAACTTTGCATGTGTCCATAGTAGCATCTCGCCACAATGGTGCACATAGTCAACTGTACGCCTAACTTTCTCAATGTATGTGTGCATGCTTTGGTATATTGATGTGTGTGTATGTTTGTGTCAATACCTCCAGGCTGGTTCAGTCAAACCCTGGACTGGAATTCAAGTCAACCACAAAGGGGGGATTTCCACGTGTCTCTCAGTCGCCTTGTTTGGAACAAAATCGTGCGTCATCCTGTGGCTGCATCCGCCAGTGCACCTCACTTCCTTATGGCTATGGGGCAAAAACTGTTCAGCTGGCAGTGAAGTAATGCCTGACTCACACTGCAGGTAAAGGCTTAATCAATTTATATCATTATGGAGTCTGGCTTTGAAGTTAACACCTGGACTTCAGTGCCACCCAGTGGTGACAACAAAGGATGGTAATTACAATTAAAGAGATTAATGATGGTGCTTGATAATGAGGAAAGAAATCACCCCCTTCTTTCATATCATCTTCAATAACTGTGTTCCAGACATCAACGAATACCTCTTCAGTGTTTCATATGCAACATTTGCTCAGTCCTCCACAATTTGTTAAACTGTAAAACCTAAGAAGCTGCAGTGAAATGGTCACCACAGGTTATTGGATGCCAATATTTGTTTCCAGTGGGTTTTTTTTAGGTTCCACTTTCTGACAATTTAAAAAAAAGATCAGTGATCGCCTGAATTGAAACCTGCAAGAAAAACAACTTGGTGACTTGATAGTTTTCAATTTTACGTATCAACGACCAACAGAAAGCAACACATTTCATATTAATGACAGTGTCATACAAAACACAGCACAGATTTACACTTAAGCAATAGCTTCTACCAATTAAACTACAAGTCCAACAACAATGCTGGGTGGATAACCACACAGCAAAACTCATTTTTCTTCCCATAAACATATTTGTAGTCCATTCTTATTACCTCGCAGTTAGATATACCAGTTCCTCCACCATCAAATGTACAGCAGTCTACAGTAAAAAATTAAAGATAAAAAAAATTAAAAATTCCACTTCTGGATTCACTTTATTTAGACGCATGATACAGGTAGGTAATAAAAAAAAAGAATATGGTAATCTCAACAAACCATAGCCTAATGAATCAGCAGCAATGTGTGAAGTAATCAAAGTCTGACTAAATGGACAAAAAGCACTTTCTTTCAAATACATGTTGAGAGATTTTCTAGTCATACCAAGCCAGATCTGACTGCAGTTACAGTTTCATTTGTATTGACATTTGCAGGAAATATGCACAAATCTTCTATTAGACAATTTCTCACAAAATACTGATTTTAAAGTAGGTATTTCAGATTACAGATACTAAGCAATATTACAGGCAATCGTTGAATTTAGTATAAATCATAGACAAATGTTAGAATTTCTTTATTCTTACTACAACTAAAAATGTAATGACACAATACCGCTCTGGCTGCACAGTAAATGGAGTTTAAACAAAACTTATCCAATCAAAAACAGGAATGACCAGTTGATTATGCACCTATTGATGAGACGCAATTTTCAACTAGTTTTACCATAATTAAAAATAATGAGACCCCAGACATACAGGTTAGGGAAACAACCTCTCACACATTTTAATGGGAAATCGCAAAACATTTTCTGCACTAACCTAGAACATGTTTCAAATAAAGACCATGACAAAAAAAACCCAAGCCGCAAAACCAGCTTATTATGAAATGTTATTACTCAGCTGCCATACTTGTAAATAAAAGCAAGAGATTTATTTACATAACGGGAAACATATGTTTGATACAAGGTAAGTATTAAAAACAATTATGAAAAGGACATGAACTCAGGCTGGCAACCTGCTCAGAAAACTCAGTGTACTGAGATTACAGATACAGATTAAAATGCAATATTTAGATTTAGGTAAAATATCAGGGTGTTTTCACGTACCTAAAGTAAATTAGGTAGTAACATTTATAACTAAGCAATTTCAAATACCTTTTACAGAAAACAGGAAGGCTGATCTAAGCAACTCGACTGATTAAGGATAGTGTCAAACTGCCAATATTATACAGTATCAGAAGCACATTTTAACCACAGTCTATGTGCATGATTATTGTCATCAATTTACTGATGTATACCTTGTGATTATAATGACATAACCTGTGATAATCAGTCTTGGTATCTATTTTTAGTGCATAAAAGTACATAGAAACACGCTGAAAACAGTGTCAGTACAAAGTTGTAAATATATTCGTGGGTCTAGTTAATCTATTTGCCTTTTTTGAATGAATGTACATTAATTAAAAAAAAAAAAAAAGAGTAATCTATTTTGATTTTATACAGCTCAAAATATTCTTAAAAATGTCTGTACATTGCCTACACGAGCATTTTAGTTACAAGCGATAGTGTCGACCAAAATTAGTCCCAGTCAGAATGTCTAATATTTGTTCTGTGTGTTTAGCTGATTCTAAATTAAGACCAACTCGTTTTTTCATTGAATGTATAGGGAAAACATTAAGAAATGTTGGGTGTTTCTGGTAAATCACAGGACTAAACACTGCTTGTTTGCTAAACAGACTAATTGTAAAGATATGTTAAGAGCAGCCGGGTTACACTTCACACATCCACGTAGGTTTATTGATCTTTAATATAAGTCTGTTTTCTTATCCATTTTACTACTACAAAAATAAAATGGAACACCTTGGTGTTCAAACAAATTGAAATATATATATATATATATATATGTGTGTGTGTGTGTGTGTGTGTGTAAAAAGACAGGACAGGAGTTGCTATGATCAACCTCAGAAACAATATAAAAATCTGTATTCTCAATATGCACTAATGAGTTTCTGCACAGTTTGTAAGGAGCATTTATGCCAGTTAAAATTAAAAAACAGTCTGAATTGTTGCAAGTTAAAAACACTTTGTGAAGCCAGACAGAGCCCAGAAAAAAAAATAAAAAAATAAACATAACACTTCAGAGGAAAAATAAGTCACTGGTTGATGACAATATTGTCAAACTGCCCCTGTATCAGCAGTCTTCACCATCCTCGTCTATACTGCTCAAATTCACAAAAAATGGGAGTCCGATTTATCTGCTTACAGTACAGATATTTAAAGGCACATTCAGCGGTATCTCCTAATGCATTATTGATATAAGGGACACACAGTGTCACAGATGCAAAGTACCTAAAACCAGGCTCAGTCATCATCCAATTACAAAGCAGCAAACTCAAACCAGTAAGATGTAGGTACACAGGTGTCGCCATCTACAGGCAAGGAAGGAAATATCTTCTGTAATTTGAAAGTCAAGCCGCTGATATATTAACTTTTAACGTCCTTGGAAGCACTGGTTGTTCACATCCTCAGAGGTTAACATTACACATCTGGTGGAGGTACACAGTCAGATCAGCAAGTTTTAAGAGAAACTTGAGTTTGTTTGACTCACATGCTATCTGTGTTGGAGCTGCTACCATTTTTTCTGCCGTGATCTCAACATCAACAATATTGTAACTTCCTCGCGAACAACCACGGTTTCTGTTTCTGTTGTGAAAACTCAGAACCTCCCAAAGATCTTATGCTTTTGCCAAGCCATGGCTGGATTACGACAACACATTGGCTCTAGCCTGTTTCATCCTAGATGGCCCACCACAATCAGTAATCAAAGCCATGGACAGTGTACTCGATTGCTCTTGACTGCTTTTCGGTCCAGTTGTTGGCCAATGCATTTTTTGGTTAAAAAGAAACATTAAATTATATTGTATGTCAGCCCACTGTGAATAAGCCCAATATGCCAGATTGCCACCACTGCTCCTAGGTGATGTATTTCTATTTCCATATGATAAAACGTATGTAAGAAAGTATGTCTGTTGTTGCAGACATTCGACATTCGTGCTGACACTTTGCCTTTGGTGACTCCTTGTGGTAATGCTGAAATGACTAACTTGTTCTGTCTGTCTTTGGCTCTGATTATTTGAAGTCGAGAATTTGTTGTTACACAATTATGTACATATCTGTTATTTATTGCTGCTATAAAAGTCTGCAGGTGCAGCATTTATTTCATGCAGGTGTGAAAGTATTAAAATTGCAACAGCTATTTTTGTTTTGTAGGAAAGTAAAATAGACATCTGCATGTCCTACTCAAAGACACTATTACATTCCTTCCTTATAGGTGGTGCAATTTGAAAAGTGGACAGTTTTTCCTTATGGGAGATCTGCAGTCTGCCAAATGAGCGAACCACAAACCTGGCCCACACCTGAATCACCAATGGCTTTACCCATTTTAAGTCCATCTGTTCACTCTACATTAGCAATGCTGACATGATAAGGCTGAGTAGGAAATCTCGCTGACTGTGCCTTTAAATGTCTGACAGGATGCAAAACATACAAATGCCTCAAAGTACAAGGTATGTTACTTCTTCTCAGTCTTCTGTGTTTGTACAAAACTCCAGAGGTCTTTGACTACCTGAGGAAAGTACGGAGAGGGGAGAGAGGGATAACAACAGAATAAGAAAAAAATAGAGCAAGAAATTACAAATGATCCAAATGAAGTGTTATACAGCATGAGGCACATGACTCACTTTTACTACAACATGCTTTTGTGCGTCTTGCCTATGGGAACACTGAGTTTAGATGGGGCTGCCGGGGAACGACAAGCGGGTTGGGTGGGGGCAGCACTACATACCAGAGTATATGACTAGGTGCTCCAGGTCTGACAGATCTCAGCCTTGGCTGATGAAACCAAAGCACTTCCACAGATGTTTCTACACACTGGGATCAACAAGCTCTCCCCAACCCAAGTCCACCCCCACTCTTTTCCTTGTCCGCCCAGCCCTCGCACCACACTAAAGAGCTTTCACCTGCTCTCATAACTGTACAGTTAACATTTGAACACTGCAGTGTAATCAAAAATGAACGTCTGAAAAGCCCCTTTCAAGCGATCACCTTCTAGCAAATGCTTTAATATGGAAAACGCAGCATTACCATCGGACACACTGCCTGGAATAAGTTAGTCTGTGGTGATAATCTAAGGGTTTTGGGGCGCTTAGTTCACGCTCTACAAAACAATGCGTGGGAACTGTTGTTTATCTTCGGTAATGACAAGCAGCATTAGAAAAGATTTAAGTCCTACATTTAGAAAAACCTTCTTTTGGGGTTGGTCAAAGGCCTTGAATGTGAAAGAGACTGGTACCATCCACATACCACCAGTCCCTTCATTAGGGCTACAAAAGACACACACTTCAGTAAATCACAGAAAAAGAGTTTGCCTTGGCAGGTGTACTCCCATTCCATCTTGAAAGAGCCCGCTGACACAAAATGAATATAATTCAAATAGAACTCGCTGTGCTGGAGAGACATTCGAGGCTTAATAGACGGTGTAAGGTATGAGGACAGTGTGAGGAACAATAATGCATTCCTCGGTATCCATCACAGAAAAGAGCTCTTAAAGCTAAAATGAAGGTTGTGAAAATGCAGATGCCTTCTAACACCAAGTGACTGGAGCATTTCTAGAAACCTGGCAAAACATCTCCCCCCGGGATCAGTGCCTATGAAACTAAATGCATAAACAGCAAAAGCAAAAGTTCACACATGACTTAAGAGAGCAAACTATAAAATATGGACAATTAAGATGCCAGGTTATCAGGGGTCTCAAAACAATGTGCAATAAATAAATACATACATATTAAAACCCATATTATTACTTACTTTTTTGTCTGAGATTTTAAAAGAGCTCCTCACGAAATTCTCAAACTTCTGCTCTGTCTTAGGTAGTGGTTTCCCCTGATGAAAAAGCCCATTAAATCATCAGCTTAACCATGTGTCACATTCATTTAAGAGCGGTCATTTGCAAAAAAGAGGATGACAGCCTTACCTCCTTGACTGCCGCTGACAACTTGCTCTTAATCTCAGTCAGAGAGGGAGATTTAGAGGGGCCAGGCTGGAGTTTGTCTTTTCCTGGGGCAGGTGTCTTAAAAATATATCAGCTAGATAAGAAACACTAATTGATATGTCAAATAGAGAGAGATTTATATGGTTGCAGATAAAAAAAAGATAAGCCTCATATTATGACACAATATTTCTTATTTTACTCTTTTTGAGTTCACTTGTCTGTGTTCTCATTTGAACTCAACATAAAATAACCAATTCTAAATCACTGGTGATGAACTGTGACCCATTTAGCCTGGGTCTGTGTTTATAGGCCTGGTGTAGGCAACAGGTTGGAAGAAGAAAAAAAGAAATAGAAAAGACAAAAAAAAAAACAATTCTAGCTTAATGACACAATCTTTTTTTAATACATCAGGTACAAATTATGTTTTATTGTTTAGAAGAAAGAGAGGGCAAGACCCATCTCTGCAATGAGCAATGGAGACTCTTTGTCAAATGTGCTTTTCTATTAATGGACAACAACTGAACTAAGGAAGAAAAGGTCCCAGTGCAAATACGGTTCCCGTACTTGAGTAACAACATGTTCTATTCAGCACTTATGAGCGGTCAAGACTAAAACAATACTGTCTTTTTCTGACATCACAGAAATTATTCTGACCAACAGAGCCCTGTGTGTTTTTGAGGATAGCAACAAGAGCAATGGGTCTGCTGGTCTCATAGGAGGGTCCAGAACAGGGTGGAGGTTCTCAGGAAGTGTCTGAATATGACACAACACACACACAAAACACAGACACACACACACACCATACGCTGTGACTACATGTTACACAAGCCACAGAGCTTGTCCCTACATGTAAAGCCAGTGTGGAATCCAGTGAAATTGCAGGGTTTCATTGATAGCCAGTGCAACTTATAGAGCAACCTTTTTACTAAGCAAGTCAAAAAACAGCTAACCTAAGGAGCCCAGTTCTGTGGGAGGTGGTTCTGTTTGGTTCGTTATATACTACACTATGTACAGCTGTGTGGGCAAAGGATGGCACTAATTATTTTAGAGTCAGGGCCTGTATTCATATCATAATGCATTAAAAGCAGATTTGGTATCATTTTGATTTTGGCTGCTTCGATTCAGATTTTATTTAATTTCTTCAGGATTTTATAGTTCCTAAGTTTTTATCATACCTGAGTTCCAATCTTTGTCATGTCACTCCTAAAAGTGCCCTCATTTTCATTTAGGCTGATTTTCTCATAAATTACCATGGTTGCATATTATTTATTCTTGTTCAGAAAAGAAAAACAAGGACAACAGATATGTCCACACAATGCTTAGGTTGGATATTTAATAGGTTGCAACCACACTTGTGTAAAGTGTAAAACATGTCCAGTTTTTCTCAGACCACTGCAGATGGCCTTGAGCTGGGTAAGAAAGAAACTAGGGAGAACAGCAATACATCAACATTTCACATTCAGGAATAAATAACTTGGAATCAAAAAGCAAGCAAAACAATTTTCCACTCATTATACGGTTAGAACTGGTTTATATTATACATTTCACTCCATATCCATATCTACTGGTAAGACTCTTTGGATAAAAGCAATCAGCATGTGTTTTGTGTTACTACTTGGTACTTAAACACCTTTAGCAACTTCAGGTTTTGAGAACCAAGCTAAGACTTGAAATGGTTAAAAACAGGTGGAATTCCTCCTTTACTTTAAACGTTACAATAATCTGTCCCCGTCCCTAAGCGAGCTGTATTTTATAGCAAAGGATCAAAAGGTATAAGGAAAAAAAACCTTGACACACACACACATTCATTGCTACAAAAAAAAAAAAAAAAAAAAGAGCACATACACTCCTGGCTCCTGGCCAGGCAAATGCACTACGTATTTATTATTTACGGGCAGCTCTCTACTTCCAAAGGACAGCTGTGGACCTGAAACAGCTGATAAACACACAAAGCCAGCAAGCTTTTTCATCTGGGCCAGACACTGATTACAGATGCCACGAGACATGGAACTTAATCACAAGCACGCTATCATTTGATGCAATCTCTTCTCTTCAATCCAGAGCAAACACATGGTTGTGACACCTTTGCTCATCGGGTCTGTCCAGGGATTGTAATTGTCGTTTTCTTGGAATGAGAGCTTTGAAGGCCCATGTCTGGGGAAACCCTTCAGGTCACTGGGAACGACGACTCTAATCCTGTGCCTTACATATATCTATAAGAACAGGGTTTGCTATTTTGGACATCTTTCATACCCAACAGCTCTGCTTGGTAGAACAACATAAGCAAACAGCCTTAAATAATAAAGAAGCACTAAGGCACCCGCAGTAACACAATCAGTCACTAAAACAATGACTCACAACTTAACTTTGGGATAAGTGTGAGTGAAGTGGTTAACAACTTTATGAGTGTGATGTGTACTCGATGGTATCAGGTTTTCCAAACCCATCACTCAAAAGACACCAGCAGGCATGATAAAGTTACTTCAGATCAGCACAACTTGAGTTAGCTGGTTCTCGTGTCAGGCCTGTTATGCAAGAGAGTGCAGCTATATGCTGGGCTGTAGTGAGAGGTGAGAACTGCGGTACTGGCAACCGATCTGACAAGCCAATCTAATGACCAGTCACCTGCATTTAGGAAAGAAAAAAAAAAACAGACATCCACGCCCGCTTCCTCACTTCTCAGGGGCATCTGGAAGCACAAGCTGCACCAGACATCAAACAATGGTAATGAGAGCAATTGGGAGAAGGTGTGTCCAGGAAGTCAGGGGTGTGAAAAGGTTGTAGAAAGGGAACAGTTGTGGATAGGGGATGGGGGCAGTCAAAGCTCCACGGACCCAAAAGCTAAACTGGTGGGACGGTTTCAACAGTTCAGCTGCCCATCAGCTAATCTCCCCAGAGCACTTCAAGAGTCACTGTGTTATGTCTGTGTGATGCCCACTACAGAAATAGCACAGAGCAAGAACACAGACCCTGAGGGGGAATCACTTTCTCGCCTCAGCAATCCTGTGGCTTAGTGTTTAACTTGATAACAATCACAGCACTTCATTTCAAGATTTCAGACAAGAAATGAGAATTTTCTTATGTGCATTGGTTTTGCCACTGAATATAAGGTTGTGCAACTTTAGTATAATCAGGTATTCACATGCCAATATATAGTGTCTTATCTAAACTAAGCTTCTGCTCAAGTTATTTTATTACAATAACAGGCTTTGTGAAATCTGTAAGTTGCCAAGTTGTATTTACTAATACGTATGTGTACTACAGGGGGCTAGAGGGCATCAAAGGTGGCTGCAAGGAAAGTCGACAGGGTCAGGCCAAGAGGTCGCAGGTTTAAACCGTGCCCCGGGAAACCGTTTAGAGGTCAGGTGTGTTTGCTTAAGAAGAGACAGAGTTCAAGCCTTGAGCTTTGAGAGGCGGCTGTCCAACACATTCCTCCAAGAAATTAACTATCAGGTTGAGCTAATTGCAATGGCAGAGGAATGAAAAAGTTTCTCTAAGTTATTTTTTTTACACATAAATCCAAAAACTAACCTTCATAAACACTGTGTTACATAAAAAGATCAAGTTGCATGCATAGGACTTTTTCTTCTTTTTAAGTGAACTACATTGTGTAATGCATTTTGCTAGCAGGACTTTACTACTGGAAATTCTAGGGAGGTCCACATTTTTTGGCAAAGGAAATTTTAAATCTATTGCTCTCCAAAGCTTTACACTGGATTCACACTCAGAACTGTAATTCAGCTGTTTTGGTGGAGTGTATTACACAGCAGGGGCTGGCAGCACAGGGGGCTCTGCCACAACAACACAGTGTGGTGCAAAAAAAAAACAAGAAAAAAAAAAAGTGGGACCTGGTTCAACTTTTCCTGAAGTGCAACCTGACATCACCAGGCAAGTGTGCATTCTTGGTGGATTACTCTGTAACATGAACACATATTTCTGATATTTACCTTAAGATTGTCATGACCAAAGATAAAACAGTGTCCACCATTTGCACTGTTATAACCTAAACCAACTGTCTGTGTGAATCCAACCTTATTTTGTGGGGAACTAATTCTATTTTCTGAATGTGCTGTGAAACTATTTTTATTATCCACAGGTCTTCTGCATAGTTTTAAGTGACCACAGACAAAAGGAGTCAAACAGAGAATTTCCATTAATTCTAAATCTAAACTGGATCAGTCATTCGGTTAACACTCATATCAGATTCTATGTGCACATTAATGGCTTATTAAATTACCCACAACCATGTGGGCTATATCCTGAACACAAAGTAAACAAAGCTTTGCACGTGATAAAGCCTTTCCATACCTTAATCTGTGGTTTGACTGCTGATCCTGATGGCTTTCCTGCAGGGCCGTTTTGCTTCACTGGAGTCTTGTTGGGCTTCTTAGTTAAAGATTCTGGGCTCTGAGAAAGCAAACAAACACAACCACGACTCATAACTCAAAACATCCCAGGTAAGACACCTGCAAACTCTGATAAAAATGCATTCAACTGTTACTAAAACAACCATCTACATACTTATATATTTATCATATCCCCAATTTTCCAATTGAAACTTCAGTTTCTTTTTTAAGTGTGTGAATTTAATTCTTTATGTCAGATATTAAAATAACTTATCCTCTTTGGGCCTCTGGAAAATGGGTCATGTTGTTTTGAAAACTCCTATATCAAAGTGCTAATTGCCAGTCCTCTTTTATAGCTGACAAATTATAATTGGCAAGTAACATAAAACAAACCACATTTGAGGAATTGTTTGCAGTTGTGGTTAATTTTCTTCAAAGTCTTTAGCCATGAGGTGTTCCCATTATTTTCTCCCATCCCTGTAAGGTCATAATAGTTTACACATGCAAGATTGATATTGTTTTAAAAGGCTTTCAGACTCAAAAAGAGAAAAAACAAGAGTCAAAGAATAATGTCATTCCTGAGCTGAAGCAATATTGTCAGACCCAATGCAAAGAATTCAGAATTTATTCTGATTACGCATTGCAGTAAAAAAAAAAATCTGCAGGCTGTACTAAAACATAATTGCAACCAAAATTAAAAGGAAAGACTATGCATGTTCGGTAATTTCTCACTGATCAGATACTTAGTACCACAATAACCTGTCATTGTTGTTCTCCACAATGGAGGCCTTCCACTGCTCTCAGCCACATGTGTAATTACCTTGTAATAGCAGAGGCAAGTACCTGCATTTCCTGAGCACCAACCCTTTCTTTGCATTGGTATTCACATTGGAATGGGCAAAGAAGTGTAATTACCTATGTTGCTACAAGGCAATTACACATGTAACTTCCTACAGCAGTGCCTGATAAAATCTTAGAAGACAGTTAAATAAATAAAAAGGATAGGAGTGAAAATATATGGATGAACCAGGGCACATGTACTGCATTTAAACTCAGTTGTGTATTTTGAGATTACATGGTAATTCCACTGTGTTGCTACCTCTATTGCTACTGCATGTATTTTCAGTCAGTTACAATTTGAAGTGAAGTGAAACGCATCAATTTTGTTGTTTATGTTTCATTTGGAAGTAAACTGGACAGGAGAAGTTCAGAGGTCAGTTAGATGCCCATCGTTAATGTAGTGCTAGTATGCTGAGTGTTATTTGACTCGTTTCTCATACTCCTGAGTCGTCAGAAAGTTCAGTCATTGCAGCAAAGTCTTGTTGCAGGAATGAACTATCACCCAGTAAGAAAGAAAAATGAATCTGAAAAACAGGAAAAATTCCTAGTTTAAGCCATTTAAACAGGTTGTTTCACTTTTTTACACTGGTGTGCATTGCTCTCAAACACTGGCAAAGTCAGTCTGCTCTGTTGCCAACATTATAATTTTCTCAAGTAATGATGCAAGATTTGCTTGTCATGGCAATGCTGTCTAATCCTAATTAAAACATCCAAATACAAATCACATGTAGGCCACATGCCTCAGGATTGCATTTTGTAATACACATCTAATGTGGTCCAAATCAGAACTGAAAATTATGTAATTCCATAAACATGTTTTCTCTTCACATCAGGCAGAAAACTTCAAACCAGAGCCACATAAGACCCTTTTGCTTTCTGCACACTTGGTGTTGCTGGTTTAACTATAAATGGACAGAACTGCCATTGACATCTCTTTCAGATCCAATATGGTTAATCAAAGAGCAAGAACATGAGACATTCTGACCAAGCCAACAAAAACGTGAAATAAAGAATAAGTCATAGTAATTACTAAGGTGCCAAATTACCAGTAAATTAATAACTACTCCAAGCTTAGGTTTTAAAAGCTTTGAGCCTTCATTACAAAAGAATGAGACAATGAGCAAAGAGAAGAAGGATGATGAAGATGATTAAGGTCATAGAGGAGAGAAACTGCGGGGTGCAGGTGGAGGAATTGGAAGAGAAGACAACAGAATAAATCAACAGGTGACAGAAATGCTCAGCTGTCATCTGACCCTGAGGCAAGGATTGGTGCTCACGTCGCAGGTATGTGCATCTGCCCCGCTTTGATCTTTTGCCTGGCACAGTTTGCACTTGGATAGAGTGTTAAAAAAAACAGAAGAAATCATAAACAGACACTGATGTAAAAATGAGGCAGATACACGCATGCACCCACATACTTGCAAGCGATTGTGGTAACACGCAAAACAAGTGTTCAAAGGCAAAGGCCAGGTGCAAAGCTAAAATGGCATGAGAGACGATTAAACGGAGCAATCATAATAACAATGGGATGACAGAGGGACAAAGATATGTGGTGTTACAGAAAAATGGGGTAAGATGTTTCCCATAACTGGTTTGTATATGTGTGTGTATGAAACTACATGTAATGTGTTTCTCTGCAGATGTATATAATGTTTACAGACTGTATGCATTTTTTCATATGTGAAAGTATACTTAAAAGTTTAAAAGTCTACAGGTCAACACTGCATAAGTGTCTATGTATGTGCCTGCATGCCTCTGTGCTATAGGATAACATAGTGCTGTCTTGCTGGTGACACAGTGAGAATTCAGGCAGATTACAGAGGAGAAATCCGATCATTACGCCACACAGACCCTGTGTTTTTCTCACAGAAAACAGGTGGGAACATGAGCGAACAGGATGAAAAAGTTCCCTGTTTTGTCTCATACAAAACGATGGACGGTCAGTGAGTGCACGAATGGGAAGGGCCTTGAAATGAAATGCTACTATAGGATACAGTCTGTGGGAATTTAAATTATGTGGTAGGAACAAAGTGGAGCAGCCAGACAGCACCGACGCAGAAAAAAGCCTTTTACACAACATAAAAAAAAAATCTGAGGCTAAGCCCTTGGCTATCCTGACACCTGGTGGACAACAGAGGATTGGAAACACTCCAAGCAAACAGCATCTCATTTCCAACAAAAAAATGTGGGTGTGGAAATGGACCAGACAAAACCTCATCTTTCATATTGCTTTCATATGGTTATTAAACAGTTTCAAATTAACCACGCTGCTTTAATAGCTGAGTTGGTTTGTTGTACTTTCAGTAAATTCCTGTTTAATGTCACTGAAGTCACACTGGGTTTTGCACGTCTTTGTCGTTTCTGACAAGCTCCAATATTTTGCTGCATGTGATTTAAATAAAACACTGTTTACTGCACCCCACATTTCTTTCTACAATATCCTGAAGCTACTTTTCTACAAGTTCAATCAAAGTCTAGACTGATATTATTATTAAAGGAGCAAATTTAAAAACCAGACATACTTTTCTGAGCTCTTTTCCTACAACCTTTGGAGTTTTTACATCACTCCCATCACTGTCATCATCTTCATCATCACTACAAAAAAGCAGAAAGGAAAAAAAAACTGATGTTACATATGAGCTGTTTCTAGACAAATGCAAGAGAAAAACAGAATTAAGAAGATAGGAAAACATACTCATCATCTTCATCAATGTCTTCTTCATCATCATCATCATCATCATCATCATCGTCCGAATCCATCTTCAGTTTTTTCTATAACAGAAACGAATCATCAGCTTGTCTGGTATTAGCGTTTGATGGTAAAGCTTTTTAAAAATGACTTTTTGTCAAAGCATGTCACCTCACGTTATTGACTCAAAGTGACAATAATGTTGTTTTACTCAGCTTATTTTGTATAAATGCAGCTAATAAAAACCAAATTCAACCTCAGAAAATGTTAAAACATTATTTAGTTTTGCTATTAACTCAAATTAAAATACAATACAGGCAATTAAACTTCATGACTTTCTATGGTTACAAATGATCTTTAGCATCTTTAGCTTCTAAGATAACTTTCTTCACGAGTTATAGGCAGGAGTTGCAAAAGGGATTCAAACAGAGGTAGCTACCAATTGAGGCTTCTTCCCCAACATAAGACTCGCAGGTCGCTTCACCGGTGATGTGTTGTTCTCCTCTTCTTCATCCTCCGAATCCTTCACACCTACAAAGCAAACTGGTTACTGGTCTGTGTTGTATGGATGTCAGATGAAGCTCCATTATGTCCACTGACATGGGAAGTTGAGCTACCTTTAACTGGCATGGTGCTGAGAGGGTAAATACAATAGTTAATTCATTCATGATAAAGTGAACTGTTATCTGAGTCATATTTTATAAATGTGTGTATGTAATTCTAGCAGAAAAGCATCTGCAGCCGTAACAGCAGTTGCAGTAATACTCACTAACAAAGTGCTGCCCACTGATGTGAACTGGTCCAGAACCAGACTGGAGACGGAAGGTAACAGGAGGAGTGATCTCAAACCCCCCTAAACTCATCTGAACAATAAAAAAAAGTAACATTTATAACAACAGGATCGACATTTTTATAGTTATTAACTTTTATACTTATATCTCATTGTATACCACTAAACAGGCCCCTAAATACTTGACAAAAGCTGCCAGTGTTAGTTCTGACTCACAGAGGGCAGGACGGACGGCTTCAGGACCACCAGTGGCACTTTGGTTGTTTTCCCGTCATAAGTGAGACCTTCAACTTCTACCAGGTGGAACTTATCCTCAGCTTCAGCTCCCAGACACACCTGCAACAGCAGCACAACTTTTTACACCACCATCATCAAGCGAATGCTGCTTCCAGTAGCCTCTGCCTTATCTGCCGCACAACGATGCTTGCAGGTTTCAAACAACCAGCCTCATACACCTTCTTCTTCTTCTTTTTAAATTTTACAAATAAGTGGTGACACCTGCTGAAGACAGTTTAATAATATTAATAAAAATGTTGAATTAGTTAGTCTTGCCCACCGTACAGATACTAGAAAGTTATCGCAATACCGTGCTGTTACAGTACAGTACTTTGTTTTATAGGTATCAGTAGTTGGTCAAGTGTAGTTGGTCAGTACAAAGCAGATGCACAAAGTGAAATTATTATTTAATTTATGTAGCCAACAGTCAGGACAAGCCTGTTGATGTTTTAAACCAACGGAGCCAACACGTCCAACTTGGCAAAGCATCTCGCCGACACACTTGCCCAGTTGCATAAATAAGTTAAAGAGCGACGGGGTATCGATTAGGGAATGTGATAGGAAAACAACAGCTATTTGGGATGAACAACCTTTGTTCGCCATTAGAGTTTGACAACTTTTTAACTGGTACCATCCTAATGTGACTAACATATATCACTCTTGTTGCTTTATGACATCTTTCCACAATCGCCACAGCTCTGTGACATTGTCAAAATATTTTTTCTTTGTGTTGTATTCATTCAATTCTATGTGCTTCACTATGCTTTATAACTACTTCTTCCTAATAAGTTGTGGTATGGTTTCTGTAGTGGTATCGAGGTACTTAATATACCATAATTTACCATAACTTTGGTATCATGACAAGATTTGCAGCTTATGAAATTAAACATAACAACAGGTACATAACACATTAATATTCATTTGGCAGATTTAATTCATTTTTACATATTTTGCTGATTTTTAAAGCGAATCCCTGAAACAAACAAACATTAAAACTAAACTAACTTTCCTCTATAAACCTTTTGACTTGTACTAACTTGCATGTGCATTAAAGCAGCCAGCATTTTAACGTAGCTACAATCAAACCGCTAATTCTCCTCAACACACGTCGTTATTTTGCCTTGATCGGTTGGAAATGTTATTCCAGGAGCAAATAAAGGCAGAGAAAAGCGTCTTCTTACCGCTTTGAGTGACAGCTGCTGCTCCGTATCATCGTCCTCCACGTCAACCCTGAACTCCCGTTTGTCCGATTTGAGGGTACAACCTATGGAAAAACGACATATAACCAACCGTATCCTTGCACTTTTATCTCGAAAAACACTCACGAATGCACTAAATTGTCGGAGACACGGAGGTTACCCCCCTGCTAACCATGCCTCAATCGGCTAAGCTAACAAAAGAGCTGAACTGGCACCGAGTGAGGGCAGGCAGTTTAGCCAGCCAGTTTGAAGCTAACTTCGTCCAGCTAAAAATCATAAAAGACTAGCGGTGCGTGATAACGTGGCGGTAAAGCTGATTGTGCGACCGAACAATTCAGGTTTTGTCAGAGTAAAGCAGCTCACCGAACAAGTACATCTGTGGTCTGCTCAAATCTGAAATATCGTCCTCCATCTTTGAAGTGGGCGGTTACACTTCCGTAAACTGGCTTGACGGACACATCAACCGAGCCAATGAGGAAGCAGAAAGTGAATCCGCGTAAACGGTCTTGAGCGAATAAAATTAGAGAATGGGCGGGACAAATAGGAGTGATATTTGTCTTAATAAACAGTAGGTGGCGCCGTCATTGCACAGATATGACCTTCTCTATGTAGTACATCCACTACTACAATCTAAATATGAGCAAATATAAACGATCATAATTACAGAATAAAATAATGCATCGGGTTTAGACTTTGAGCGATGCAAACATACTAGCTACTACATTACGTTCATTTTAACTGCTTTGGTTACTAATTACTAACTCAAAAGATTACTACAAAATATGATTAACAGCTCATAAATCAAGATGCATTCTCATGGATAAACTACTGGAAAGCACATAAAGCAATTAGCCGCACATTTTGCAGCTGCAACATCTGCTCAGTGCTTCTACATTAATGCAATATTAGTTATAATCCCTTAAGAATATAATACATACAATTCTGAAATAGGCTATTCTGTGGATTGGGTGCTTTGCTTTTGGTACTTTAAGTACATTTTGATGCTAATAAAATTTTAAATTTAAATCATATTCACTGATATTACAATGCTGTGGATAAGGTTGAGATTGCTGTACAAAGTTTAGACACTTAAATTATGTACAGATGATGATGCACCATAAAAATGCAATAAATAGAAATCATCTGAAAGAAATCAAAAATGTTATGTTACATCCTTGCTGCATTTGTGCAAACTTTATCCAAGTACTTGGCAGCGCAGTTGCTTTAGACGTTTCTGAGAACTTGCCTCAGTTCTATGGATTTCAGCTGTCTCTTCACGTAACCCCAGCATGACTGGGTGATGGTGTAATCTATGGGGGTCATACCATCTGTTGTAGGGCTCCTAGTGCTTTTGACTCTTATGACACTGACTGTATGTTTGGAGTTGATTTGTGCTGCAGAATGAATTTGAGATCAATCAGTTGCTTCCTTGGTGGCATTATGTGATAGGTAAAAATTTAAGGTTCCTAGACTGTTGTACAGTATTGTACGTCAATGCATTGTGTTAGATCAATAATTACTTTTATTTTCTTAATTTATTGACAGAAACCATGGTCACTGCTCAGCAGTACAAACAATGTTAGTAACAGAGAAAAGCAATAAAGAAAAATCAATAAATTTACTACAAGGCATATATGCAAAAACAATACAATACAAACATACCCACAAATATCATATTATTACACATGATAGTTTGCTGCAATGCATGATCACAAAACATACAATGTGCAAGGAAAACACTTATTAAGACAGACAACAAGATGAAAACATTGATAATATGCTCATGTTCCCATGTTTGCTTATTAGTCACAGCTACAGCTGGAAAGTAGCTGTGACAGGGTGCTGCCTTTTAACTGCAAAGGAGTCTAATTCTGAGTTTTATAATACATACACAATGAATGTATTATGCATGGGTACATGTAATAAGTGAAGTGCATATAGACATTCTTTGCTGCCCTTCATCACTTTACTGAATAGCTGCAAGGATTTTATATATTTGTTTGTCTTCATATTTCATGCACTATAATGGGTTCCTCAAATAAGCATTACAGCTTTTATATTAAGATTGGGATATTCTCCCTTACGTCCATTACTTACTGTGCTGTTTGGACTAAATAAAAGAGGCCTTTGGTCAGTGATATTAAAAGTTCAGCTCTGGGGGCAGTTGTAGCCTTTGAAGAGTCTTCTGTGGTTGTTAAAAATATTGATAATAAAATGGAGAGTCATTGCAGGCTCAGCTATTACAGGAGAAATTAATCTAGTATGAAGCTTTTCAAATTCTACACAGAATAATTTCATCCATGGAAGTGTTTATTTTAGGAAGAAAGCTAGGGACATGACGTGCACACCTGCTTTTTGATTTGTTGTTTTTTATGTTGTATGATCTTTAGGTTGAAGATGAGTATTAATATATGGTATAATTCAGATGATTAACTGTAAAAACCAATTCCATCCATCCATCCATATCACTTAGGCCAATTATGCATCATGGGGTACTAGAGCCAATCCCAGCTGACACTGGGAGAGATGTGGGTCCACCTTGGACAGATCACCAGTTTATCACAGACCGTGACACATAGAAACAGACAAACACACACTCACATTTACACTTATGAGCAATTAAGAGTCACCAATTAGCCTAATCCCAACCTGCATGTGTTTGGACTCTGGGAGGAAACCAGAGACAACCCATGCAGGCACAGGGAAACATGCAAACTCTCATGTACCAGTGCTTTTAATTATTTATTTTTTACACTTGTGATTCAGCATCTCATTCTCAGTAACAGAGCACCAGTCCTGGAGCCCATAGAGATGTTTTGCTCAGCAGGCAGCCGGATAGTCTACTTACCCACCGCGTCACATCAGCAGCTTCAGTTCAGCATTGACAACATTTTTCAGCAGCTCATCCTACTTGAAATCAGAAATCATATGCTGTCTGAAAAATCTGTGAAACAGCCAGCAAGTTGCTTTCCTATCTTAATACATTCCTCATAGGATGTCAGAAGCTGGCCCGTATTGAGCAGATGTTGAGTCACTGAGCCGCAATACCAGTATGACCCAGAAGGAATGAGTTGTCTTCATGCATGCCTGAAAGCCTGAGAAGGCTTTAATGTGTCACAGGCTGCCAGGACACGTCCCCAGATCCATTCTCACGACTGATATGATGCTGATGCACGTGGACTCATTGAAAACATTTGTTTTGGACTTTAGTAAAGATTCCTAAATTTGCAGGGATAACTGAGGTTTGTTTATAATTACTTTAGCATTCACTTTTTATATTCTTTATCAAGATTTTAGATATTTGTTTCCAGATACACTGGAATCAATCAACAATCGTTTTACCACTAAAATGACCATAAAACTCACTCTCTTCATCAATTTAAAACAGCTTTTCATTATTGCCACACCACTTTCAGGCCTTGCTCAGATTCTACCTACTCACTTCTGCTTTTTGTGCATGTGCACACTTGCTTATTGACTCTATGTACACAGACATAGATACATATCACCATACAGCTGTATTACTGCACATGCACATATGCATATGTGAGTATGCATCCATGCGTGTAACTGAAAGAGAGAGAGAGTCATGAAAACGTCTTCAGTTCACTGAGAGGTCTCTGTCATGCTGTCAGAAAGAGAACTTCGTTCTTCAGTTGACTCAGATCGAAGTGACTCCATGCTCCTGGATTTTCCTGCCACAGAAACCAACAGTTGTTTGATAATCATCACATCAAACTGATCTAAAAAAAAAAAACGCTTCAGTCCTTAAGGAATATTTTGTTAAAGGTACTCAATCAACTTTTTTTCACCCACCTCCAAGTTCTAGTGAAACTCAAACTCGCGCCATAAACCACACACTTACAACTCTTTACCACCCCATCCCGTCCTGGTTCCTGAAGCTACAACCTGACCTATGGAGGCCTGGTTGAAACTGTACAAAATGCAGCCTCCAGTCCAAAGCCAGTATTAGCTGACTAATGAGTCCCAGATCTATAGCAGCATTGCACAGACACAATGTCAAGTGATGAGGTTGACAGTTTAGCTACAGTGGAGCTAAAATTAAATTCGCCAATCCAGTAGAAAGCTCTGGTTTCTGCAAATGTGACACAAAGCTTGAATTACTCCCAAATTAACAGCTAAATTAATTCAATGCAAAGGTAAAATCATAATATGCTAGTTTGCTAATGTTACCAAAAGAAAGTCTTTACCTTCAGATAGCCTACTAACACATCCAAAAGGGGGACCCCACATCTCTATCAAATGTGAGTCTGTGGGCTGTTTTAAGTGTTTACCCTTTCTTTGTCCCACTCACTCTGTTTTCACATGCCAATTGACTTTTAGCTGCAGAGAGCACCTCCTTGGCTGGATGTTGGAAATAAGTACTTGTGTTTTCTAAAACACTTTGGCTAGGTGGCAGGTGGGGCTGATTTATGGACCGTACTTTGACAACACAGGGTAGAGAAGCTGGAATAACAGCAGAAGGGCTGTAGGTAGGAGAGTGTCATGAACTGTCATGAAAGACACCAAGCTCTTGCCCATTTTCATGTGATTTATCAGACTGTGCGTAAAATTTTAGTTAATGCACCTTTGAAGTTCCCTAATGAGGATATATTTATAGACTGCTAAATCTCTATTGAGAAGTTTAATTTGAAATTATTTATAGAAGTACAATTAAATTTGGATGGACAGGTTCAAATGAACTCTGGTCAATTAGATTTGTTCATTGATGTTTAGTCAAAAACAAAAATGTCCATTTGTTTGGTTGGACCAGTCAGCATCATTTGAAACAGTCTGCACTCAGAAAGTTAAATTAAAAGAAGCCACAGGACGATATTTGTTTGCTCAGCCATAATACAGACCAATTAACCAAATCAAATAATATGGGGTCACTGCATCCGCCACCAGAGCACTGTGGCTCTGAATCATTACCAATGTTGGTGATCAGTGCATAGCCTGAAAATAAATGCCTGTTGTGAAATGCTCATGATGTAACGTGTTTTTCTTTTACTGATTGAATACCTGGCTAAAAAGTGTGGTTCATACTTTTCAAAAGAGCTGAAACAATTTCAGACAATAAATGTATCTGGCAGAACAAAACTTGTTTATTTTCATCCGGTCCAACATCAACTATTTCACAACTCTGGTTTCACTCACATGTAAAAACCTGTTAATGAATATGTATTGCAAGAATACTGCACACTTGACCAAACCTCAGTGGGAACCTGTACAGATCACTGCACATCATAATTAAAGCCTATTTTTATATAAGTGCATTTATCTAAAATGTAGTTTTATCTGTCTGCAACAGATTTCCTGAAATATGCACTCTTTGTTTTCTAAGTAACTGAAACTAACGGGCCATAGCAGTATATTTTAAAGTCAACAAGCATAAAAGCCTTCCGTCAACAAAGACTCACATGTCAGCACATTAGCAGTGATCTAATAGATCTTGGCAGTGCGAAATCTTCTGGCTACAGCAGCTGCATAGCCTCAACATAGTTCCTAGATCTGCACACTGGGATTATTACATCTCGTATCATGTAAAGAAAACGCTTAGAATCCAATGAGTCATGTGCAGTACAACCTTTTGTGGATGTGCTACAGATATTAGCTAATCTTTATGTAAACACTTTTATTCTTATGTTTAGCTTTGAATAGAGTAATAAATGTGTCACCTAAACAGACACACTGAAGCCTGAACATACTCTATATTAGGACAGACTGACTGAACTTGACTTATGACGCTATTTTATGGGCATGATCACAGATTTGTTTATCTTGCTGAGCAATTACAGTTCTTCATATACTTCAGTAAGCTGCTTTTAACACTAAATCATTTATTTTTAGAAACTGAAAAAGTGTAAAACAAGATCTAACAGAAGAAAATTATAGTTGATGCTAAAGTTTATCAAATGTTTGTGCTGGAAATTTTGTGTGTTTGCAAAAAAAAAAAAAAAATTGTATTGAAAATGGTAGTTACTGCTACCTGACAGATGAATATCAGTATTTTATTGTCTGAATAAATTCAGTCAGTCTGTATTATCAGTGTATAATGCTCCAAAGTGTCCATGCAGCATGCTGGAGGATTTCCAAATTTTCTGTCAGTGTGTGTTTCCAAACCTTCAGCTCAGTGGATCACTGAAGGTACAACAGCTGCCTGATAATGACTTAAATGTTTACTGCATTTCTCAAGAATGGAAACAACTGACGGGAGCAGACAGAGCGTGACGCAGAGGACAACACAGCGTATGTGGTGAATAGTTTCTGCTGCCTCTGTTCAAAACAAAGTCCTTGATAGGAAGTCTGATACAGCCTGAGCCTCTTGCTCTTGTTCATCTTGTGTGGTGACATTTTATTGGATAAGGACAGGGCTCTTTGGCAGCAACAGAGAGGGGGTGAGAGAGAAAAACTCCACAGCCATGACAAGAGAGGAGAAAAAAATCTTTAAGCACCTGTAGCAAAACACAATACATGGTTTGGAAAACAGTAAAGGGAGGAATTTTTCTACAACGGGCCAAGTCACGTCTTCCAGGCATCTGAGACAGAGAGATGAAAGCAGCAGGGCGAGGAGGAAATGGGGGTTGAGGAGGCGTCACCTGGAGAACTGCCTGTTATTGACAGGATCCCAACCAGGCAAGATGCCCTTAAAACTGATTAAACATAGGCGCTATGTTTTAGAGAAAACACAGGCTGGTTGGGGATGGATGCAGTTGCAGACAGCTGTTTTGAACCACATCATCAACCTGCTCTGAGTAAAGGATTGGAGGTTTGTGAAGGGCACAACATGTTTACCTTGGAGTTTGCGAAACACAGGTCTGTCATAAAGGTGAGATAGGTATTTGACAGTAGCAGGCACAGCCAAAATAAACAAGAGGCCACTGATATGCTCACAGTCCATAGAACAGGAGTGACTCTGTTGATGAGAGGAGGTGGGGCGCAGCAAGGCGCATTTCCCGTTGCGTTCTTGGTACTGAGGGCCCATTTACAAGCAAGGAACCTGAATGATGTGTTTACTGTGCTTCCAAATGGGTCGTTTTTGTTATGACTCGGGTGATGAGCATTTGCAAGATAGAGTGGATATGTTGATAACCAATGTTTACGACTGTCTGGTGTCTAGGTGGCCATGATTCACCTAAAACAATGCAAGCAAATACCAAAAATGGTTTTCCAGCAAACATCCCAAGAAGGATTTTTTAAAAATAGAGATAAGGCTGGTTCCAGTTAGGATTATAGTTGTGTACACTTAGTTTACATTTTTTCTGAGCATTTACTTTGATTTTTTTAAAAACACATTAATCCCAAACACAGGAAACTCAGATTTCTAATGCTCCTGAAGCTTTTGAGATTCAGTGCTGACACAAATTACAGCAACTGATCAAACAGCTTCGTGCTAACTGTGACGGATCACCTCACTCTTGCAAATATTGCTTTTCACACGTTCTTAAGAAAGCAATCCAGCACTTTCTATCTTGTGTCCTGTGCTTCTGACAGTATGTCCTTTATGTTGCTGTTAAATCTTCTGCTCCAACCACTGAATAAATCTTTAATAAATAAATCTTTCATTAAATCACTGGAATAAAAGAAAACAATAAAATAAACAAAACCCAGTCTGCCACATTTAAAATGTTCACTTGGCAGCTGCACAGCTTGTACCTTCTCTCGTACACTCATTCAAATTTGAGCTGGCATCAGTTTTCAAATCTTTATTTATCCAGGGAGGGTTTTGCTGAGCACGCTTGCTGTTTTTCGGCAACGCCCTGCTTCACATTCACACACGGGAGCTGTAGTCATCAGTTTTTATGGATAAAGACGGTATTGCACTGTCCTACTGATACAACCTGATGGCATCTTACCTTTGGGTGGTTTGAAACTTTAATGTGTTTCCCATGAGGTTAAGTACCTCTGGAAAATCATAAAATATTATTGCATGGTTTTGATGGGGACAAATGACTAACAGACAGTGTGTAACAAAACAATGAGACAAAAAGAGGCAAGAAAAAATGATTTGTCATCTTTCAAAAAGTCACAATATCATTTAATATAAAACACCTTTAAATTGAACATAATGAGAAATCTGTTATCAGGAGATCCACCAATCCACTACCACTGGAGCACAGCGGTCGGGGAGGAGCTCCACCGCGACAGCAGCTGACTTCAATGGTACTTCCGAGTGCACACAGAAAAGGCTTGAAACATGCATTTACTACATTGTACAAAGTCAAAAGCGAAAAACAGGAGGTCTTTTTTTGCCATTTTCGGCTGAAAGTCTCTGCTGCCTCATGAGGAATCCAGAGGCAAAAGAGGGGACAGTCTTGATAGTTGGGCATGTACAGAGGTGTCCATTTGTTTCCTGGCACTTAAGGATAAAGTGCCCTCTTCTCTTTTAGACCGACAGCTGAAGGGAAAGCGGAAACTTGGTGTAAGGCAGAAAAATCGACTCAGCATACTTTAGATATTTAAGATAACATTTGTAGACTTTCTTAATTTGGAAAAACAACAATGTCAGTGCGGCCCCTCTGCTGTGAAGTCCGCATACAGTGTTTTGTAGGACTTGGCAGTAACAGATAGCTGTCTGTCTCTCTACATATGCTCCTCCAACATGTTGCTGGTAACGATCAATGAGTGAGGAAGCACAATGTCCATTCAATATTTTTTTTTCCAAAGCAAGCATCATTTTCCTGTCTCATAATGGTGCTGCGTTTTTGAACGCCATACACGTCAGAAATAGACTGCAGAGATTCCTCCCTTCTGCCCATTCACACTGATGACTCTTTGATAAACATATTCCATTCTCAGCTTCATCCCTCCCTCTGTCCCTCCCTGTCTGTCAGCTACACATCCACCCACCCACACACACACACACACACACACATACACACACAATGCTCACACTACAGATGCCACGGAGGTGACGGAGGTCACCTTATTGTCTTCTGCCCAGGGCTGCAGGTTCTGCAGGGCGTATAGGGAGGAGTTGTGTAGGCAGAGCGGGTCTGGCTGCAGAGGCTGGCTCAACGTCTTCTGGAAAGCTTCCTGCTGAAGCTGCAGCATCAGCCGGTTGGCCTGCTGCCTCTCGGCCTCTCTCTCCTCTGCAGTCTGTCTCCTGGGTCGATGGAGGAGACAAAACGGAGCAGAGGAGAATTTAAGACCGGGATGATATTTATTTTATGGAACCATGTACACAACACAACAACAAAATTGATTAATGCCACATACACACAGCACTATTGACAATGTTTCTACCATATTCGGATAAAGAAGCACTATGTTTCAAATAGGCAGAATATAATTTAAGTTTAGCTAGTGGTTCCCAACCTGAGGTACAACTCCCCACAGGGCCGCCAGAATAACTGTGAGGATTGAGATTTTGACACATAGTAAAGCAACATGTCTGTTAGACAAACTTACGTTTCATATATTTCTGCAAAATGCAAACAATTCATATAAAAACTGGGGCACCAGCCTGAAACTGGATTGTCAGTCATGTTTATGATACTGAGGCTTTTTTTCATGTCTGTCAATGGAAGAAACAGACACTGAAAACCGAACTCATAGCAATAAAGGAAGCAAGAAACATGTCTTACGTTACATGTCTTAGAAAATGTGTAAATGAAACCATTTGCAAACTGATTTTCCTCCATGTTTATTCAGCACCTGTGCCAGGTTCTTCAGCTTCAGGCTACATGGCAGCTGATCAAGATGAGTGGCAGGTGTTGGTGAACAACATGACAGAGGGGGAGGGCGAAGGATACTTTTTCTGCCTCAAGATAAAAACCTACATCTGTTTTTCTTTTCTTTTCTTTTAGCACAGAATACGTTATCAGGAACATGCACCCGGCATTTCGTGTCATCATGTGTCAAAATCAACATCTGCTGTGTTGAAAAGTAGCTGAGATGTGCCTTTTGATGGAAACAGTGTCGTTACAATGATTTGTCCGTGCAGTGGGAACAATTAAAGTGTGTATGTAAAGCAAAAAGAAGCACCGGTGAATTTTTACTGATCAGCATACTAAGAGACTCCATGCTTACAAGTTGAAATAAGGAAGAAGACGATAAACGCAGGAGAGAAAAGAACAAGGATTTGAGAAGTGCTCCTGCTGTGATTCAGAGTAAATGCTGCTTTTGTTTATCAATATTCTCGTCTACTGAAGTTTCAAATCGATTCTCCTGACATGGTAATTAGGACAAATTCCCCTGGGTGTGTGCCAAGAAATGTTCTCAGCAGTCCTTATCAACGTTACAGAATACGACACAATGAAGAATTCATTAGGATCTGAAATGACGGTGCCGTCACCTATGACAGAACCTATAATAAACAAACGATTGCTGTCATAATCAACAACAAAATACAAATGGCAGGTAGGAATAAGAGGCGGGAACACGCCTCTAAAACACTCTTTCATGCACACCAACCTCCAACCTCCATCCATTAGCCACACATTATTGTTAACAGCATTATCATAACCTGATTCACTGCCTGCTGATTTGATCATCTTCTTGTTACTAGCGTAGTTGTCACGCAAAGACATCCCTCATGCTCATACGATCAGGTGCACACCACAGGGAAATGGCATAAATCTCAGCAAAACCAGGAAATCAGAAAAACAACTTAAGCCTATTCCCTCGTTACTTTTACTTGTCGTTCACTCTCGGATTCGGTTTGGTGATGTTTCTTTTTTTTGAAGAAGAAGAAATTTATTTTTATTACATTGCTATTTGTAAAATATGCCCTAGTTTGTTTTATGCAGATGTTATGTGGTGCTACAGGTGGCAAAATGATATTTTTCGTTGGACAAATAAGACAGTACAATATAGGACTAACTCAGAAATGTTAAAATAAGCCAAATAAAAATATAAGTGTCTTCTGTGTGTTTTAAATGCAAAACTAATTTTAAAAATCTTCAGGCTCATTTAAACCATAAAACCCTTAAGGTCATTTAAGAAATATGTAATATATCAAGTTTGTAATATGGTTTTGAAACACACATCCTGTACCTTTAACTAAGGGCAGGGCATCATAATTTGATTTCCTACTCATTTACTTCCAAATGGCTATAAACAACAGTTAAAATCAAGTGAAGGAGAGTGTGTGCGTGTGTGTGTTTTTCTGTCTATGGACTTGGCAGTCAATCCCTCCTGTGAGTGTTTTAGTATTGCTTCGGACAGCAACTTTCTAAAAGGCCTTTCAGGAGTAATTGTGCTTGGTCAAGTGAACTGGCCTCGACTGGCAGCTAAGCTAAGCAAAATAGGTGTTGTGTTGTACAACGTCTCAGACGCTTCAAGTGCGGGCAATTTTACTTGTGTTTAAAGTAAAACACCAGTGAGCATTTTGGATCAAACAGCAAAACAAAGATGGATTCACTACTGTCGATTTATGGGGAGGGGAAAATTGGAAGGAGTGGCTCTTCTGAGTGAATGTTGGGCTCTCACGAAGACAAACACTTCCAGAAAAATCCACCACAGCCTCTTTGCTTTAAGTCGATCATGAGGGAGAGAAAATAAAGAATATATGGCACATAAAAGTGAGAATTATGATGCTTTTGCTTTACTCTTCTTTACTCTAAAGGACAGTGATCTGCACCAAATCACACTCAAAGTGACTGTGCAACCTGCAGGAATCTTACCGCCATTTTGTCCGTCTGTTCTGAAACCATGTCTTGACTTGTGCATCCGTCATCTTCAAAGCCTTGGCCAAGGTGGCGCGCTCGGCCGAGGCCAGATACTTCTGCCGATGAAATCGTTTCTCCAGCTCGCAAATCTGCACCCTGCTGAAGGAGGTGCGAGGCTTTTTCCTCTTGGGTGGCGTCCGGTTCTGGTACGGGTGGCCAATACGGCGGGTCACAGAGAAAGGCGAGAGGGCAGCTGGAGAGAAACAGAAAAACAGATGATTTAAGACTGTGTTTGATGGTTTTAAACTATTTCGTTGGTGGATTGTAGCTTTGAACATCATGCAGATCGTTCCTGAAAGCAGTTGATGTTAGCATTAGCAATATGGTTATTGTAAGTAACTGAGATATTTGGACTTTAAGTGTTCAAGATTAATGTCCATTAGTGCAAGCAGTTATTTCAATTTCTAAACTGGAATGATCTGCTTCTGAAGAGCAAAGTAATTTCCCCTGAGGTTTTGTTTGTATACACTCATGTTATTAACATAATTTTGTTTTCCAATTCTTGGTTAGATAAAACTGTTGTTCATTTTGTTTTAACTCTGGAGTCAGTGTGTTTAGGGAATGTAAGATAAGGCCCAGAAGCGAAGAAGATAAATGTAATTACAACTATAATTCCCATGCTAGACCTGGAAAATCATAATGCACAAAGAATTTTACAAGAAGTCAAAGGAAAAGTCATAGAGGGAAATTCAGAAACTGCATATATGCAGCATCAGTTCTACCATTTCAAAGCAAGTATTGATTGCAGCCAGTAATAACTTTCCCTCAGTACAAATATGAACATAATCCAAGATTTAGATTTTTGCTTTAGCTGTAATTTTGACATTTTCACAGATAACGATAAAAACCATTTAGTATTTAAGTTGCCTACAAGAAGGATGTCCTTAAAATTCACTGTGATAAAAACAGGTGTGGTGTGCAAGGCTTTGGTAGGGGGTGACTCACCTGGGCAAGAGCCCTTTGGGAAAGGATAGTCTGCTAGGAGGCCATTGCCGTCTCGCAGGTGAGCGAGCTCGGGGTAATAGCATTTGGCTAATGTCTCCACAGTGCTCCAGACAGGGACCCTGCCGATGTCTCCCTTGGGGAGAGGACAGAGGGACCCGGTGGCCCCCGGCCC
This sequence comes from Mastacembelus armatus, assembly GCF_900324485.2. NCBI lineage: Eukaryota > Metazoa > Chordata > Actinopteri > Synbranchiformes > Mastacembelidae > Mastacembelus > Mastacembelus armatus. Next base: position 3,968,861 of record NC_046642.1, on the reverse strand, counting down.
CCCTGTGGCCTCTCCTGCCCGACTCTCCTCTGCCTGCTCCCCTAAAGGAAAGGGAGACACAGTGAGGTCCCACATCTGGAGCACAGCAGCAGCTGCCGCCAGGCGGGCACCGCAGCATAGCAGCTAATCACATGAAGGAGGCCTGCATGATGAACAGAGTCTACTTTAATGTCATTTGCTGCTAGTCTCTTAAATTAACATTTGGAAAGGTTTCGCTTCAAAATTAGATATAGCATTAAAATATAATATCAAATAAGTGACAACTAGCACAAAAATAACTGGTGTTACTGATCATCGAATCAGAAACAGGCACTAAAGGGCTGTCCCCTGAGCGAGGATGGTCAAACTACGCTTTAATAAACACTTTACTAACTGCACCTGCCTCAAACAGTGTTTATGTAAATAACATAGTATTCTCAGGCTTTAAGTACAATTGTTGAGATGAAATCTGTGTGAATTTTGTTGTATTTTTTTTTTTGCCATCAGACCAATCAAACCTATTCAGCATTTGCACAGAGTGTCCTGATAAATGATATGTATATATAGTGACTGGGCTGTTCCATTTCATTTTGGTCATTGTGCCTTTTCAAAAATAAAAATTGAACACAGTCACTGCATTGTGTTTTCCTCCTTAGCGTTTGCATCAGTGCCTGGTGGTAGTTCACTATAACTGAGTATTAATAACAACTTATCTTCTGCATCATAAAATATCTATGAATCCTGTCTATTTTGTCAGCCATGGGTAAACAGAAGATCAATAAATGTAATAAGATCGTTTTTGGCCATAGATCCACTCCCAAGCCACATTCTCATTTTGAAACTGAATGGAAATCAACAACAGGAAAAAAAAAAAAAAACCCTTTCTGTCTTCTTCTCTCCCTCGCTCTCTGTATTTTTGTGTCATGCCTCCCCAGCAAGCTGTTGTGCTCGCTGTCTTACAGGCTGTTTATTTGTTTTGGTTTGTCAGAAACGCTCACCAGGAGCCAAAATGAATATGAAAACATCTGCATAGGTGTCCCCAGAGGACCTCGTGCTACTGCTGCTCTCAGAGTTTCAGCAACCTGAAAATTCATTTGCGACACAGACAATGACAATTTGGATGGAAAATGGAACATGAAGCGAAGATGAGCGAGGCAGTCGTTTCCATCCCCTGACGGTGCTGAACACGAGTGGCAAATTGAGGAGCACAGGAGCAAATGATTTGTAAAGGAAAGATGAATAGCTGCAACGTGCCGTTACATCAGGTCATATAAAGTTAACATTACCTGAGCGTGAATTAGAAAACACTAATTTAGTGCTTGACATAAAAACTGACTATATTTTATTGTCTTTGCTGCTGGATTTATGGTGACCATGTCTATTTCTCTTCTTCTTCTAGTTATTATTTTTAATCTCCTCTGGTAATATTCTTATCACATTATTACCAGGTTTCACATTATGCGTTGCTCTGATGCTCAGTAATAGTAAAAATGGTAATTGTATCCCTTTAATTTTCCTTTTGGGACTTAGACAGGCATCTGTGGTATTTAATCATGACTTTATAGTGACAAAATTCCCATGTTGTCTCTATAATATTCCTAGAGTCCACTGTGAGCACCTCTGTGGCTCTTACTAGTGAATGTCTGGGGACCTAAATGCACTGCATGGTGTGTTTTTAACCCCTTGTGATTCCTATTCAGATTCTTCTGTGATTCCTCTTTTTATGATACATACATTTAAACCTAGTTGTTTCTTTTAGGTTGTTTCTTGTTGCCTTAAATAACGCGTAGCCTCCCATCGAGCAGGCCTGTTGTTGCTCCCAGCAGCAGGTCTGGCTGAATAATCCTGCATTAGTTGGCTATTTCAGGCCATCTGTGGGTTAAGTAATGGACCAGGCACATACAGGCACGTTCAGAGGAAACCCAACATGAGGAGCCTGCGGTCCGGCCAACTGCAGCAGGACTTCACCCTATACGCTGTGCAAAATGCTGATAAATATATTATAGAGTGATACTCTGGATTACTGCATGACTCAGGCTTAATGTTTTCACTGAAGGAGACTATTTCAGAATAAAATACAACAGATTTTTCTTAACTTTAACTGATCTACGTAGAAAACAAGGATGATTTTAGACCAGCATCGAAGTGAACTGCCCCTGCTCATCAGTCATAAATCAAAAGAACAACATTATGATTATAATTCATGAAAGTCCAATATTCTTGTGCCTGTGAAATTCGCATGTGTTCACTGTGTTTTGTGTGTGTCTTTAGTGTCCAATAATTTTAGGTACCTGTCACTATAAAACAGCAAGGCACTAGAGTGTTGTAGGTGAAAAAAAAAAATAGCTGCAGGAGGATTCAGGGCATATGGGGAAAAAAAAAATCACATTTCTTGTATTATGAAATATGTTTAGACTGCAAATAAAAATACAGAAAATTAAAGGCAGCAAATACAATTATTAAATAGGCCTGTTACTACACTGTTGAATGGTTTTTGCTAATTATTAATTGCTTAACAGTTATTATAGCATGTGTGTAGAAGCTGTGGAAAATAGGTTGAAGACAGGTTGTACAAACTGAACCACATGCATTTATTATATTTTAAAAAAAAAGAGGAAATGGTTCCTATAAAAAATACAATAAAGAAAAACAACAACAACAACAAAAAAAATCATCTGACTTTTTGTTCACCTCGGTCAAATGAAAAAGAAAATGAGCTATAATAGTGAATCTGCTGCCTGGGAAATACAATTTAGCATAAGCATATCAAAAAATAAAATGCTACCGTGGAGAATATGTTTCCCATAATAAAACCACTTATACTTAATAACACTTCTCGGTGACAGCGGCTCCCTTCCCCACTGCGGATATTACCTTTGTAGCAATCTAATAAATATATCCGTGAAGGATTCTAAAGGGGATATTGAAATATAACATGAACATATATTGCTATTTATTACACTATACGGGACAAAACGCAGGGACACCGTTTTCTGTCACAGCGAGAATCAGGGCAGCTGCAAACACGAGGGCAGAAACGGGTTCAACACGGAAATAAAGTCGTATTTTCTGCCAGGACAGAGATTTACTGAGGAGAAAAGGTTTAATTATGTTTTTTATTGGAGCTGCGTGGCCTGTAGAGCTGCACATGTTGTACTGTGGCTTTGTTTATTGTCAAGGTGGCAAATGAGCCACATTGACCTTAGTTATTATTATTAGTAGTATTATTCTTATTATCGCTATTATTTTTTATTATTATTATTATTATTGTCGTTGTAAAAAAAATAAACTGATTATTGTCTTATGTCGTAAAACACACGCTGCACATTAGATTCAATTTATTACATTTATCAGCAGGCTATAAGCGTTCAGGTCTGAAGTGTTATTATTAGTAGTAGCTATTATTATTAGTAGTAATAGCTATTATCATTATTATTATTATTATTATTATTATTATTAAGGTGTTCTATTATAGACAGTTTTATAGCAGCAACAGATTCATTTCCATGTTTTACTTTTTCATGATCGTGCTTTAAAAGAGACTCAAAATAAAATAAGCGTAAAATCAAGTCACATGTTTTGAGAACGACACAAGATAGCTAAGATAATACCAAACTGCTGCTGCTACTACTAGTAATAAAAACAACGATAATAATAATAATAACGTCTGGTGATGATACTTTCAGTTTCGCGGTGACATTTGGAATCAAACAATAAAAATCAAATGAAATAAATAAGAAGGCGTGAGTTGGTGATCAACGTGGATCCGCTAGTCTATATTTGTAGTGATGAATTCAATGAAGCCTTGAACACTCCAAATCCTAAACCTCTGTGTCAATCTGATATAACTTCTGAGGATTTATAACACGAACTGAGGCCATAAGGACGCATGCCAGGGTGAAAAATGAGTGAAGTCTACTGTGCAATTTAACAGGTTTAGTTTACATCTTTGCTAAAAACAAAAAACTCCCACAGCTGCCAAAGCTGGGGGCCTTTGGCAGCATGTTTGGCTGTTTAAGGCTGCACGGGGCCGTTTTTCTCCTCCGGTTTCAACTTGGAAAGCGAAGAGAAAAACAAGAAACAGGGAGAAACATTTAAAATGGTTCTCTGCCCATCAGGATAGATGATAGTCCATTTGATTTACGGCCTTTTATAGGAAACAGAGCAGGCTAAATCTGGTAGTGTGTGTGTGTGTGTGTGTGTGTGTGTGTGTCTGTGTGGTGTGTGTGTGTGTGTGTGCTGCTACAGTGGCTGCTGCTGATCTCTGGTTGATCAATACGGTGGAAATATATAAGCTGCGAGATGATTACAGCGACACAAACCTGAGAGAAATTAAACGAGGGGCCCTCGGTGACTATGAGTAAAATTGATAAGCCTATTTACACTGTATCTTTTTGCAGTTGACATATCGTCGCCCTGTATTTAATAATTAATCGGGTAGAGAGAATAGTGAATATTTAATGCGTGGGGAGGTGGGGGTGAGAGTGCGCAAATCCATGATGTTCTTCATTTTCATCTTCATAACGATGAGCTCATGAGAAAAAGACCAGTGGATGCACCCCCACCCACACCCCCCACCCCCGCACCCACCCTCTCTAAGGAAGAGGCAGAAATAAAGCACATAAAATAATATAAGCCACACAACAGAAAGAGCATAGCATACAAAGTCTGGTTCCCTGCCTCCACACTGATACTTTCATTCAAAGGCTGCAGGAAGCGTTTTTAAAATTACATATTAGGCTCTTACATACTGTGGAGACACCATCTCTCTTCATTTGAAGTTATTTATACAAACATGTCCATGTAAATCTAATTAAATGTCTCTGTAAACGCTTCTTTTATGACTATTAGGAAGAAAATATGATTATTTTAATTTCATGCCAAAATTACGCATAAAAATTCTGTGAATGTCTAAGCAAATGTGATCATTGGCCATGTTTTTGTTTTTATTGTCTTCTTCACAATAGAAAACAAAAAGTCTAAAGATGAAAAATAAAATTTACAAAAAGATCTAATAATTCACAAGCTTACAGAGACAACACGGAGCAGTGACACATCTGAAATAATCAAATCCTTAATAAAGGTCCAGCGAGAGGGAACCAACGTTAGCTTTAATTTTAAGGTGTTAATAGTGGACTCAATGTAAATTATATAAATTAAATGTATTGTAATCAAACTATTTAGAGGCAGCACATCTCAATAGGCCTCCGTAATGAAATAAAATTGGAATAAAATTGGCCATACCTGTGTGGACAATGTGCAGTAAATGCTGTGAAAGCATAATAATAATAATAATAATAATAATAATTATTATTATTATTATTATTACAATAATAGCCTTTTAATATATGCTGATGCATAAATTGTGACCTGCCATATGTTGTTATTATTATGACTCATCTTCCTGATTTCTCAATTGGCTCGCAGTAGAAAAAAAATAATTCATCCTCATGAAAAAGGGGGAACGTCGTTATCCGTCATCCGCAGTAAATGGAGAGTGATGGTCCAATACTGATTCATCAGCATGTCCATGCCAATTTCTGCTCTCGTTTATCAGACTGCCCTTCCAGCATAATAAAAATGACTGTGTGTGTGTGTGTGTGTGCATGTACGATTCGTTATAGATTACTACAACCTAAAGATGAAATCATCAGCTGCACTGTCAGGCCCAGTCTAGCCTGCACACGCCATCGTTCAGGGCCTGGTTTTCACTGAAGAGTCCCTACAGCTCACCCCTATAAGGTCATGTGGAACCTAGACTGCAACACTAGTGCACTGTGCCGGAGTCTTTGGACTCATTAATTTGGGTGTGAATGCAGGTGAAGATGCATGAAGGTACTCTGTCGAGTCTAAAATCCTCTGCCCTATATCTGTTTTAACACAAAACCTGATCAGCCTACAGGTGTTGGATCACGAGGAAACTCTTGTTACCTGTTAATCTGTCCTTGGCAAACCTCCTACTGCTCTCCATCCAGGGGAAGGTGAAGTTTGCCGCATTCCCCATCCCCATCCCAGGAACCGAGGGGATGCCGGGTCCGATGCCTGGCGGATGCGTCGAAGGGGGCGGATGCGGTGCAGCAGCGGCGGGCGGTGGTGGCGGAGGTGGCATGGGTCTGTGCGCAGGGACCCGGATAACCCCACCGGCGCCGCCCGAATTCACATTAACGTTCATGTTCATGTTCATACTGACGTTCATGTTCATGTTGACGTTGTAGGAGCCGGCTAGACCCGCCGCCGCCGCCATGGAGCAGGCCGGGTTGTACACGCTATTGTACCCGTTGCTGTAGACATTAGAGGCCAGCGCGTAATCCGGGTCGCCGGTCCGGTTGGGCAGCATGCAGCCGCTGGACTGGTCCGAGCTGTTCAGGATCTGATCGATCCCGAAGCTGATAGGTTCATGCTGCTGCTGGTGCGTCTGGTTCACCTCCTCGATCCCGGTGTGCTCCATAGTTTGGTCGGTGATGTGTCGGTCAGTGTATTTTGTCAGTGCGCGGATGTATTTCTGTCATACAGTAATTCACGCTTTGATAAATGAAATGTCTGTATGTTTGCTGCAGTACTGGGTTGTTTTTTGTTGTCAAGCATCGACACAAGCCTCTTCTACTCCCAGGAAACCAACGAGGTGTCCAACGATGTCCAAAATCTTGCCATTATTTTTGTCCAACAGTGGGCTCGAGTGTTCCCTAAATTAACTGCCTATCCGTCGGGCTAAGAAGCAGCGTATCCATCTTTAACGTCTTCTTTCCCAGTGAACTACACACAAGACAGCCTAACAAGAAAACCAGCGAAGAGGACAAACTGTTATCCCGAGTACTTACAAAAATCCGTGATATTTTGAGGAGGCAGTTCTCTGGAGAAGCTTGATGCGCTTTGTTCGCCTACCGTGGAAGAGACGATCCATACGCATAGGGCACAGTAGGATACCCAAGCTCTTCGCATCAAAATAAAGCAGGACACAAAACAAAACAAACGAGATGAAGCGAAAACAAAGTGCTGACCTCACAGGCTGGATATTAATTGGAGGTGAGAGCGAAAGACGGCTCTGTTGTGCTGAATGGTGAAGTGCGTTTCAGCAGGTGAGACTACCCTCTGCGTAAAAGCTGCCATTCGCTCATGCAGCCAAACCTCCCTCCCATCCTTCCCTTGCATTCTGTACCTCCCATCTTTCCTCCCTCCTCCCTGTAGGACAGTTGTTTTGCTCGGATGTCTTAAAGAAGCCGCAGCTTTCGTTATTTTTCTGCAGCGTTTCTGGTGTTAATCGGGAGTTTTTGTGCCTTTTATTGGTTCTGAGGCCCGGGTCAAGCGGTTTCCAAACGGTGTCGCGTTCAATCTTGACTATATTTTTAGGATTTGAGAAAAAAGTCAAACCTTTTGAGTTTGATCATAAGTTTAATTTGCCCTTTTCGACCTGAAACCAAAAGTGTGTGGTTTCAAAGGCAACCTGCAATGGAAGGCACTCATTTATTTAAACCATTCCCTGAAGTGCCACTACACTGGAGTCAGTCAGAGAAAGAAATCTCCTTGTGTCAAAAAAGTCTGGACAGAGAAACATCTTTTTTCTACTTTTCCTTCATTATTCTATTATTATTCTTTTCTTTCTGATTTTATTATTGTAAACGTAATTCATGTCCAGCCTATGTGGCGTTATGGGCCAGCGCTGTCATGGCAAGGCCTCACGAGAAGCCTCCATCTGAGCTTGTTTTTGTTTGGGAGCCCTGTGCCACCTGAGAAGGCTCCTGCTGTTGGACATGATTAGGGGCAGCGGGTGAACACTTCAAGGCAGCAGTGAAACAAAAGCTTTTCTTCGTGTGTTCACGGTCTGTACAATTATACAAACCACATATGCACATGGACCCATAGTTCAGCAGTAACACAATTCAGATATAATATGTGGATGACGGGACATTGAGCGAGTACAAGACGAAACGAACAGATGCAGATTATAGTGGAGAATGGGTCTGGATGGGATCCTCTTCATTGTACAGGCAGGTTGCATCAACACACTGTGTCCTAAAGGATCCAACAAATACTGGACTAGATTTATGTGTGTGTGAGCTGGGCTGAAGCAATAATCTGTTGCACCGTTACGCACAATGAAGCCATAAATCCACTGATATTGACGGGAAGTGTACGGAGTATAGGCCTTGATTTAAAGGCACTGATAGGCCCATCCCAACGTACATTATCACAAAGTAATGAAATGTAAACCCAACAGTAGCTCATATTTTCTGTGGGTATGGAAAACAACACTATACCCCTGTGTAAGGATAGATAGATAGATAGATAGATAGATAGATAGATAGATAGATAGATAGATAGATAGATAGATAGATAGATAGATAGATAGATAGATAATTAAACAAATAAATAGCAGCTGGAGTCACATCAAGAAGCCAAATGTGAAACGCTGCGTTGCTGATTTGCACAAATTATTTAACCTTTTTTCGCCCGAAGCGACGACGCGGATCGCTCGGGTCTCAATTCAATAAAGATGAAAAATGGCTCATAATAAAACCGCGACACGGGGAAAAACGAATTTAATATATCACCGTTTTATTACGCACTTATTTCACTTTCTGTGCGAATAAAGATATCTCTCAACTGCACAAGGTGGCTAGAGGGAAGCATAAAAATCAATTGTGTGAATTCAAGGCCATATCAATAACGATGCGAGGACGAGAACAGTGCGAGTGTAGCTGCTATTAGGCCTGTTTATATTTGCGCGTTACAATAAAATGAATAGGGACGAGAGGATGCACTGAGCCTCAGATCAGCTTACTGACAGGTAATTGGCCGTTTATGCAAAACCAGGAATATCTATGTGCAGCAGGGCGGAAAATAATGTTTGAAAGCCTCTTTGGGGTAACACGTCTCTCCGTGCTGGTGATGTCAGCAGGCAGGGAGGTGCTGTCCACCTTCAGTACTTCACACCAACACTGGGGTTCCCAAACTTTGAATCAATACTGCACATCAACACATTTATCTTGGGCCAAAACACACACAACGTTTCTAACTCACAGAAAAAAGTGAGCAAGTGTTAAATTGAGAGTTTTAGTCTTAATGTGGACTATTGTCTCATTATATTATTTACTATGATATAACTAAGAGGTACCACTTTTATTTATATTTATACTTTTCAATGTTTCATATTTTAAATAGTTTATATTTTAAACGCAATGTGTTTCCAGTATTACTGTTTATCCAATATGTGCAGGTGAAGCTATGTTATGTGCATAAGAGCAATAACCAATATATCAATATCTATATCTATTTCAAATCAGACTGTTTACATTTACTAACTTGCACTTTTTCTGTGCTATTGAGTTTCACATACATGATCCACTTTAGGTGCCTTTTCCTTGTGTTAAACCAGAGGACTCCCACAGTTTTTACACTTCAAAGATCCCTGCACTTTATGACTTAATGTATCCAAATTCATTGTGAGAAGTTTTTATTATTCGTTTTTAGTTGGGAGTTGAATGGCTTTCCACTTTATTGTTAGGGAGGTGGAGGCTGTCAGCAATGAGAACAGAGAAATTAACTTCACACTCTCCAGTTTCTGTCACCACTGAAAGAATACCACTATAGTTTATGACGCTAATTTGTAAATGTGAACAAGGTAGTATATCCTCCCTGTGCCAACTTAGTTTTAAAAGGGAAACACTTCATATTTATGAAATCAATGACCAATTAGAATTTATTATTAACTTCTTAAATTCATTTCTTGCTTTGCTGTGGTTTATTTATTACGTTTGACCAAAGCTGGAGACATTTTCTGAAGGCCAGAAAAAAAAAAAAAAGCTTGCTCCAGACTGATGTCCAGGATTTGCACATTTAAATAGACAAATTCAAATTTGTCTTAAAATTATAAATGATTTAGTGAAAATGAAATTCAAAGCTTATAACTAAAATCTGTCCATCATGAGTCATGGGCCTGAACACGTCTCCGTGCATATGTTGAACACTGGTAAAACTCTGAACTTCTGCTCATCAGCAACAATATCAAAGACTGACAACCTGAGTTTACTCAAGCAGACACCATGAATCTTGTTTCATTGTTCTCTACAGTTTAGGCTCTTCACCGTGATGGGGTCCCATGAGCTTCTCCTGTAATGAAGCAACAGGGAATTAAAATGGGTTTTAAAGTTATCTGATTTCTAATGTGCAGTTTGGGAATCTTTAGACAGATCTTCATCATGTGAGCATTATGTTTTGTATTTTTACACATTATGTTTTTCTTAGCTGCACATAATACCTCTGTTTAATGATTTTCCTTTTAAACCACAAATAAACCATTCATATTTATTTGTCTTTTAAATAAAAGTCTTTTTTTCATTTTAACTATCAGAGCAAAAAATTAAATACTGAAACATTAAACACTTTCCATCCACATATTTCTCAATCAAGATGCACATGTTCTCCATGTCCTCCTGCTCTAAATGTTGGATGAAGTATCTCTACAGCTTTTTGCTGTATTCTTATCCCCTTGTCTGCTGCTGCAACAACACAATTTTCCCATGAGGGTAATTAAAATAGTATCTAATAAGCTATAGCTGCAAAACATGAGGGGGGTCTAAATTCTTATTTTTAAATAAAGATCACTTTGTCATTTTGGGCTGTCACTATATAAAAGTAGTTATAAAATAGGTCAATTTGAGGTCTACCTATAGATTTTAACAGTGCAGGACTGCAATCAGCAATTTTACTAATGCAATGAAGCCCACTGCCAATTAAGGTATACACTCTCTCTCACACATACACACACACACACACACTCCTCTCTCAATATGAAAGCCCTTCGCTGACTGTGCCCAAAGGCGTTGTCTATGGTTGCCGGCTGTGCGTGATGAATCGTTATCTCCAGGCCATGCTGCTCGTCTGGGTAATAAAGTACCAGCAAAGCGGAGACAAAAGGAATTTGTCACAGTTGCCTCTCCGATATATTAGTGACCTACTGGTCGTTTTTGCTTTCATTTGGGATGTGGGGGCTGCAGACCAAATTCAAATGAAGACAAAAAAAAACGAAGCAGAAAGAGAAACTTATGCATGTTGAGTGAAGCAGTGAACCATCAGACATTTTGGTTTAGACCAATTAAATAAAATGAAACTGCTACTACAGTATTACCGTGATTCAGTCCTTACTTACTCTGAGGTGTCCTATCATCCTATTAAAGCTGCTTTCAAGTTAATAAACGTGCGTGGCTGTATCTGAATTAGCTCTTACGCAGACTGCTGTGCGTGGCCCAGGCAGCCAATCAGAACTGTGGATTCTGTGAGCGGCTTTAAAGCATTAAAAGGCAGCTACTCTAGATAATCCCACATTTAAATACCAAAATATCAGTATTTTCCATACTAGGTTACATAGACCTATGCTCAGAGAACGTTTCTATTATCTGCCAGATGTTTTATTAGCAATGGAGTCTAATAAAAGAAACAAGGAGGCAGCACATTCACCATTTGCAGTCTAATAATAAACTAATGCAGTGGTTGAAGAGAGATTCAGATTTGGTCAAATGTTTCCTCAATTTCAGAAAGTCAACAGTTCATAATATTTATTATCATGCAAAAGGTCTGTGTAAGTAATTGGACCAAAGCAAACATATAGTAGACAATTATCGGCAAACTGGAGTATCACAATAAAATAATCTTTATGCAAAATGCCCATTCTCAAAATATTATATCAACCTACAGACGTAATTTGTCTTTTTATTTCTAATGGAACAGTGAATGAGCAGCATGTAATGTTGTTGATAATTGGGGTAAGTATACTACTGGGTAGTTTAATGTATGCTTCAGATCATATTCACCAAAGTAACCAATAACTATAGGTGCTGTATAAATATAGTGAAAAACTCAGTATGGCGTACGAGTAAATTTCGACCAGTGCCTTACAGTATAATCATTAAGAAGATGATTAAGCCTATTACTGTTGTTGCTGATGCTGTTAATATTGTTAGCTGTTGTTTTGTGTCATTAGTTTGTGTTAAGGCTGCTGGTTATTGCTCATTGGGGTTTTTCCACAGTTCATCATTGCATTTCCCTGGACTTTATGTTCACTAATTGTTTCTGTAAAGATAAACGATGAGGGAGAAAACATTTCTATCCATATTTTAACCTGTGGGCAGTAATGTGACAGTGTAGTGACACAAGTCTTGATGGAGAACAACCAGACTTCATCATCTGAAAGCATATTCAATCACTGTTATTCTCTTCCAGTTCTTCACTTAAAGGACTATTTGTTGACCAAAACAAACAGCCATGCACAGGTAAACTTCTGTAGATGCAGTTGTTCCCAAAAATTTTCATGAAAAACTAGAAAAAGGCAGACAATCGACACGTCCAGTAATGGATGTCTAGCCGCTAAGTTGTCTGATAACAGCCGCATATAAATTGACAGCTAAAACGATCCCAGACCTGGGAAGAAAGAAAACTGCCTCTGCAATCAGGGATGTCGGAGATTAGTGTGACAAGCCTGTCATCCTCCTCCCTCCCCGGCCCTGTTTGCCTCTCTGCTTCTATTAGGTTGAATTTCAGAGAATACACCCTGAAAAAACAGGGTTCAGCGGTTGAAGAAGGGGGTTTCTTCGATTTGAATAACCGAAGAACGACAAAACAATTGAAGAGCAAGTGTATAAGGAGGCTGATGTGGTTATTGTATACTTCTGTTTACACTTTATTATTAATTAAATTATTCTCCAACATTGTTCTGTAGCCTTTTCAGGGCCATAGCCCCAGATTTCAGAAATACCAGGACACTGCCTGGCACCCATATCTGTAGACATAGTAAAAATAATTAAACTGTTCATTAAAGAGTTTAATTATATTTTCTAGGCATTTTATTTTCCAGCATGAAGGTTTAACAGCCTGCTATACATTAACAGATATAAAATTCTGGTTAAGATAGTGTCTTATTTATTATTTATTTTTGTTTATCTAAAAGTGGTAGGCTATATGGAGGAATGACACTATAAAATATAAAATACCACAAACTGTAGAGTTTAACCCTGACGTTGCCTTTGATTCACAGAAATTCCCAGACTGTCCTCACTCTACATGCTCACATCTGTCGTCTTCACTATCCAATCACTGTCCTGACCAAAAAATCATTTCAGGTGGTGTTATTGATGATAAAAAGTAACTATTGTACCGTTACTTTAGTACTGAGATTTACTAAATGCATTGTCCAGCATTGTGAGCAAGCAGCTGGTCTGTCTTCTGCCCTAGAGGAAGGTTTTTTTTTTTGAGCAGAATCAGATAATTCAGGGGCATTTATTGTAAATGTTGCTGCAGATTCATGTTTTCCTGCTACACACATAAAAACCAATGTTCTAAGCAGCTACAACAAACATTTTCGTGCACAGAATCAAAACATCTGTGTGCTGTAGGTTTACAAAGCATCTCCTGCTGTTTCAGTGTCCAAAGACAAAGCTTTATTCAAATCCAACACTGTTGTGAATGAAGAGTCATGCTGATTGTTAGTGTAGACTCCAGGCCTCTCTAAAAACCACCTCCTAGCTCTGTAAACAGGATATGTCAATCTGTTGTGCAACTGTGTTCCCATATGCCCATATGCTTATTCCCCCACACTTTTACACCCCTGATGAGGGCGCAGTAGCCAAAAATCATTTAAGGAAATCAACATGACAGATGTTCCTGCACTGTGTATTTCAGTAAACGTCTGCCTCAACAAGTCTGCACCTTCCAGTGTGCACTCACAGAACTGGAAATTTACTGCAGCCACCCAAATGTCAATCAGGTAGCACAATCAGAATCCTGTTCAGGTCCAAAAACCATCGCGTGCTACTGAAGCCTTGAGAACAGTATAGAAGTCCCACAAGATATTCATTTCATTTTCATTTTGAAAAACTAGTGAAATAACTAAAGGTTCTATCAAACTTTAACTTCACCAGATGTTAACCTAATCTCAAAGCCAAACAGAAAAACCAAAGTACAAAAGCTCAGATAGCAATTTTAAAAATACACATACACAATATATGATTTTCTCTGAAGTCTATGTACCGACTAGAGTAAAGTTAATTCCAATCAGATTCTACTGAGTTTTACATTAAACCCAAACTTTTAAAAATACAGTTCAATTATCAAATTAGCTCAATTGTTGTGTATTTCTTAAAATTTCACTAGATTTTGCAGTTTTCCCTGTTAACCTTGACCTGTTTGCTTAATGTATTGTTGGAGACAGATTTCACTGGGGCATTTGCTTCTGTATAAGTGTAAATTTCCAAATGACTGATCATTTGATAACCATCCACATGTTTCCACATGCTGCAAACTGGAGAACATGGTGCTGCAGCCTGGGAAGCCTCCTTCCTTGACAGCATAGGAGAACCAGGTCTGTGTGATGGGAGAAGCATCACCTTTCTGCACAACCTTTTCTGCTCAGAGTGTAGAGCCACCAGCTCCGCCACACACCCCATAAAGAACCACCCTCTGTACTCTGGGACCCTTTTTACTGAGAGTGTAGAATTACATTATTCTGCATTTGGAGGGTTCAGTCCTTGACTCTTCGCCTCCCTCAGGGGAAAACCTGGCGCCTCCTGCCCGGATCAGACGACTCGAAACTGGACGCAGAGGAGAGGAGGAGGAAGGGGGAGAGAAAACCGTAAAAAAAAAAAAAAAAAAATAGGAGAAACCGCTGAAAAGCTTGGGACAGGAAGGATGGAGGGATGTGATGTGGCTGCACTGAGCGTTACAGGCCTCACACGCTGCAGAACAGGTAATTTCCTATCATCATTATTAGCATTATTAACGTTATCATTATATTATTATTAATATTATTATACTCAGAGCTAATTTATATTAGTAGGCTAATGTGATAAAATGGTTTATCTATATTTTTTCTCCTGTGAATTCAGTCTTTGGAAATAAAATCGACAGAAAAACGTAAAATAAAACCAGTCATTTCATTACTCGACGTCAGATTTCTCGACTTCATCGTTTCCTCTTTTCCTTTTAAATGCAAACCGATTCATTTTGCGCTTCCCGGCTGTTTGCCTCAGATAAACCTATCGATTAGACATCAGTTAGATTCCTAGCCAGGACTTTATTGAGTAAGTTGGTGAACCTTAAAGTGAATTACAGGAACTGCTCTGCCCCTCCGGTGAACTATTTAGGTGAATCTAATTTAGTTTGATAAAGGCCATCTATTTTATTTACTCTGAACGCCATTTTCATCGGGGCTTTATTGTGAAACTGTGAAGGCAGTTTGTTGAGGATTTTTTTTTTTTTTTGAAGGAAAGGAGATAGGGATCATCGATTTGGTGTCTTTTGTAGATTTAAACTGACAACTGAAAATGTGACCTGTCAATGTAGCACAGAAAACATTATAATTATAATTATTATTATTGTTATTATTATTATTATTAACAGAAACGAACTGTTTTGTCTTTAACAAAACCAGTCATATTTTCTTCATCAATAATCTTTAGCAGTCGACCAAGAGACAAATCTTTATGCATTTTAATCTGTGTTTTTCTTTTTCCTGCAGGAGTCACACAAATCAACAATTTCATCCAGCTGTGCACAGCTGCACGATGCAACGCATCATGGAAAATATTCAGTATATTCAATATTAATCAGGAACGTCGTGCTTTGTTACTAAATGTGAAATGTAAGGTTTTTTTTCTGCCGGTGGACTGGCTCAATAATCAGATATGCTCTGGATGATAATATAAAACGTTCATATTAAATGCGATATTTTTTCATGAATATACTTTGATTGATCCTCACGCCTACACTGGTCAGAAAAGGGAAGATTTGATAATCATTCCAGCAGAGCTGTGTGTGTTTTTCTTTACACCTTACACGTCAGAATTTATGCGTACTATTTTTCTTCAAATGCACCGGTTTTGTGCAAATTGCTATGATAAATACAATTAAACAATTAAAAAACACACACACATTTAGGTATAAAACTGTGATAAATCTCTACTGGACAAATAAAAACGTCAAGTGCTTTTCAGTTCATCCTCCTTAATTCTGCAGTGGAAAATCCGGCTGCTCTGAGAGCCTGTCCTACACATGCATCTTTTTTAAGTGTAATTGGCCGTATCATTGGCTTTTGTCTTGTTTACAACGCGGACAACAGGAACGGTAATTCAATTTCCTCCGCCGCATTGAAGAGCCACCAGCCGCCTGTCAGGCCGAGCTCAGCCTCCCCGACCCCGGGCAGCAGGCAGGAGAATGGCCCGAGGGCAATTCTGGAGAGGGAGGGGGCCGAGGGTTGACATCTGCCTCCAAAAAAGGGTTAGAAATGAAAACTGGGACGTAGAGGAGATTTGAACCGCTGAGTTAGCTGATATACATCTATAATTAATTTGTGAGCAAAGTAAAGAAATACATCTTTATTATGGTGCTTTTTTCATGTTTTTTCTTCAGCGTCTCATTTTGGTCATGTATTTTTTTTAAGACTTAACTTATACTGTAAGTCTGTATATTTTATTTTATTGTATAATATGTACTTAAATGCAATTATCTGAAAATGTTTTCAGTAATTTTTATTGGTTGTGTTTTAGGTGAAGGGCCAAGAGATCTGCAAAGCTAAAATCACAGATCATATTCATGGGACCACATTTTCTCAAAGCTCCTCAACTCATCACAGGAATATACTGAAAATGATCTGTGAGCATGAGCAAAGCAAAATGGAAGCAGTGATACACTTTGATAATGTTTTGTTTTATTGATGAACTGCACTTTGTCTACACAGAGCTTTTTCAATAAATAGACACTGCAGAAATATGGTTGAGAACATTCAGAAAGGTTTGCAGCCCTGTGAAATAAAATGATGATTGCAGAGAGTTAACGTTGGATATTGACATAAAGCTGATGTGACCTGGCATTTAACTAAACGTCCAAACGTGTAAATTAGCTTTTTTTAAATTAACGTTTAAGGTAGTTTTTCCTCCACTAGGCTACAGCTCTGGATATGTCAAAAATCCATCATAAAAATGAAATAAATAATTCTGTTTTTTAGGTCATTTAATTGCTTATTTGAAAAAATTAAAACCCTTTTATAGACTGGATCCCTGTTTATGTTCCCCAAATCAAATAATGAGGTTAAGGTTAAATTTATTTGCAACATAAGGAAAAACAGGCTTTTGTAAATGAACTCTTTATTGGCATTGTGCACGTCTGACGAAGAATGAACCATACACTGTGTGTGTGTGTGTGTGTGTGTGTGTGTGTGAGAGCAGAAGATGGCACATTAGGCCTGAGGGCACATCGTTATTAGAGAGCCTGGCTTCCCTCCCTCTCTCTCTCTCTCTCTCTCTCTCTCTCTCTCTCTCGATCAGTGCCTCTCTCTCTCCATCCAATCACAGGGCCGGTCAAAGGACAAACAGAGCCGGCTGTTATACAGCAGCTTCAGTATGGGCCAACACTCTTCCTGCTCTCTAATTATGCCATGATACAATGCAATATTCCTCTGCAAATATTCCCACATAAATTCATTTCACAAGCCATTAAAGATACAGCGGGTGAGATCATTTACATCACTGTGTCCCAGTACAATACAGCACGACGCCGGCTTTTACAACACCGCCAAATGTGCCAAGTCCCCCCGGTTGAGCAGCAACCTGGTAGGCATTAACTCAACATAATGTCTCACAAATTAAAGTATTGCTGGGGCTACCACCATGGCGTCAGATAAATGTGCTCTATTAGGAGGCCCCACGCTGGGCACAAAACAATTGATTGCTTGTTTGTGTTTTCATATGGCGTCTGTGAGCATGCAGAGTGATGGATGAGAGCCCGTCATCTCAAGTTGCTGTTAGTCGACTGCTGTTGGTGATTTTCTGCCTTTTCTCTAATAGGAGTTGGTCAGTGCGCACACACTCACATGTTATATTTTCTTTATTGAAGCTACATGAAGGCTGAAAAGGAGAGGCAGTGCAGAGGGGGCTGATGGGAGCTGCACCCAGACCAATAAGGGCAGATGTGATTGTGGAGCTGGCAAGGTGTTAAGTGCAGTTATGTTGACACTGCAGGACTTCATGTTCAGTTTCGAATTGCTGCTTGTGTCGGTTTTAATTTTGATGTAGTTGTTTATTTACACTTCAAATGCAAAATCAAAAAGACAGTCATATGCAGAATAACAACAACTTAAATCTGTTTTTACACCAAACACGTGCATTAAACCTGCAGTTTGATCCTGTGTGACTAAATAACAATTACTGCAAATCCAAAGCTATTTGGCTTGTTTGCATTATAGTATCTCACTGTCCACCACATTAAGCATGACTATATATGCTGCAAATGCAAAAGATATAACAAATGTTTTTTTGGTGAAAGATTTGTTTAAGTGAGAATAACATTATTCCACAAACTTGTTTTTTTAATTTACTGGCTAATAAAAGAATAGCTTTTTACTGTTCATACCAATTACAGAACATCTGATTTGTGTTTACTGAAGGAACTAAACACTTTCAGCTGCAGTGTCCACAGACTAGAGCAAGGCTGCAACCAGATGTTCAGTGTTAGTCCAACAATTCCACATAGCTACATGACAAAATAGGTCATTTGTCTCTACCTTCCAAACAGCCAGTAACTTAGTTACATCTATATCAGCAATACCACAGCTCACTGATATTTTTCCCCTCAGTACCAATGAAAGAAGCAGTGAGTGATGGGTCGGGCTGATGGATAGACTAAGCATAGTCTACCTGTTATTCGTTTGTCCAGAATTAGGACTGGACAAAAATAATACTTGAAAATATTCAAGGGCTTCGCAGAATCATCCAAGTTTAAGACTCTGGTCTAGTAACTTGCTTCCAAAGGCTTTATCTGCTCTCAAGTCGCAGTTGGTAGGTCTTCATACCTCATAGCAATAATGCCGTTATCATGGAGATAATTTAGGAGAAGTTCAAGAGCAGGACCACGCCTCAAACACACCACTTCTGATCATGGGCCTATATCTACAACCTCCTCTATGCACACATTGACTTTCATTTCTTTGTTCGCCACCTACCCTTTCCTCTTTTCTATTTATGCTCCACTTTCTCTCTTATCTGTCTCTTCTACAGGGGATTCTCCAGCCCAAGAGCGGTGCCATCTAAGCTTTCCCCACAATACAGATATTAACTAATCACTTTTCATCAATCAATCATCATTCAGTCCATGCTACTTTCCACAGAAAACCTGTCAATCAGATTTCTGTAAAGACGTGATCCTTGCTTGTGAATGCCACCATTATGACTACAGACGGCTAAACGGAGACAAGCACAAATACTTGGTCAGTGAGGAGATTGTGTTTATGGTTAAATTAAACTAATGTGACTAAGACAGACACACAAACAGTCTTTGGTATCTAAGTCAGGAATCCATGCAGACTCCATGGAGGTTTCGCTGTGAAACAACCTCCTTCCATCTTTACTTATGAGAGCAGAAAGTAATTATTTGCATGAGTGCAAGAATTCGCTTGTTAGGAAAATATTTACAGTTTAAATAATGACCAGCATTGACGACATGGTCCAAAAATAGTAGAATCAAACCTATGACCTTTGAGTTACAGGACCATGACTTTTCTTATAGCCTGAGTTAATGAAAGGGATTTGTGCTGTTTCTTCAGTACATGATGTAATAATGACTGTCTGCTTATAACTGTAATAAACCACCTAAACCACTTGAATTCTCAGCTCAATCATCTGATTAGATATATTTTCCACTGGACTCCTCCATCTTCTCTAAGTATATTAAGCCATTGCAATTTTCTCCAAAATGAAAAAAAAAAAACTTTAATGACCATTAATGTCAAATAATGCCCATTGTAAGTAGATGTTTAACAGAAAAGGACTGTAGATAACGTCAATAAAAATCTTTATTTTTATCATTCAATCAGAAAAGCTGTTTTACACTTCTGATTCTATCTCATATTCGCTTAATGCACTGACTGAAATTATCTTCTGTACATAGTGATTCTTAGTCTTGTCAAATGGGATATTTGGTCTTTAGCAAGCATCAAACCAGAGTAACATTTGACCAAAATCAGCTTTTGTTTAAACAAAAAAATTCACAAAAATCTTCACATACCAGAAAAGAAATTTCTTTCCACCCTTACTAGGCTTGCAGGTTTGCATCAAGCTCTAAATTAAATACTTATTTCATATTATCTCCATGTCTACATAACACTAAACTGTAGATGCAGGGAGATTAAATCCCAGCACTAAACCAGATCTTTCATTTGTGTCTTTTGGTTCATCACAGTCATCACTATAATCAGAAGGATGCAGCTGAGTCCAGGTGAGAGCGAGCCAGGTCTCCGTGAGGATATTGCTGCATTAATTGATGTTTAGCTCGATCCGTCTCATAGGTGCTGATTGCAGGTGCAGAAATGATGAGAATGCCCTCCCTTTGCTCTTCGCTATTACTCACTTCCACCAACACCACCATCCCCTTTAACCCTTCACCTACCCCCTCACACATCCACTCTGTGCTAAACACAAAGTACGACCTTCAGTGTGTGATTGTCAATAGGCACACAGCCACAACCACTTCAACTACATATTATTCTACTTATCACCTAGAAGTTCCATCATTAAGGCTCAGGTCAACTACCAATCATGACTAAAACTGGTTTTGCAGCATCACTAGTCTAAACAACATTTGTAAAAAAAATAAAATAAAATAAATAAATCTACACCACTAGAGAAAAGAATGCAGAGGAAATAGAAAAAACAGGATGCATATTATGTGTAACCAGCTATTGGTTTTTTACGCTAGATTTTGAGTCCACCGCTATAAACTGGGTGTTTTATCTTGGGGAAGTAAGCAGCCAGGAGGAGGCCTGGCTGCAACTCCAGCCAAGGCAGCTAATTACATTTTCCATCTCGACAAGAATGGAGGATCCCTTCCTATGTTATTAATCATAATGAGGGGAATATAATAAGCTACCATACATCATGCCATTGACAGTCGTAGTTTGCCATTTGCAAGCTCAAGCATTCTTCTTCTTTTAATGGCCGTAAACTGAATTAATGTACACTGAGTTCAATGCCCATAATCAATTGTGGATGAGATGTAAGGCCTTTTAGCCTCACCCTCCAAGATTTTGGATGGATATCAAGAACAATAATGTCCAGGAAATTGCTGTAGGTGTTTATATGTGTTGTGCATGCATCAGTGTGTGTAAGTGAAACAATTTCTCCTTAGAAAAAAATGTGTTGATATGCAACTATTTTGCACACATGCTAGAAACAGTCTGGGAGAAGGACCACGTATCCCAGATACCTTTTTTATTAAATATCATATCACACACTTTTGAAAAGGTGCAAAGCATTCTGAGGATTTGTTTATATAAAGAATAGATAGAAAATGTGAATAGAGAGGATATATGGCATTTATTTTTGTTTTCATTTGTTTTCCTTCAACATCTTTTGTATTTCATTCAACAATTCAGCCAAAACAGGCAGCTGTATTCAGCAAAATAAAAAAGCTGTGCAGACAGACATGGTAATGACTCGCTGGTAAAGAAAGACACAGCTAATATAACTTTAAAGAAATAGTTCAGCATGTTGAGAAATGCACTTATTCTTGCCAAGAATGAGAAGGTTGTCACCAGTGATGTCTGTACAGTAACTATATACCTGAGGTTAACCGCACATTAGCTTAGCTTAGCATAAATGCTGGAAACAGCTAGCTTGCCTCTGCTTAAAATCAGCAAGAAAACAATCATATTTCCCTGAAAATCCATTAATTGTTGCTTATTTAGTCAAGAACAATGTTACAGAGAAACACAGAGCATTTGAAACTGGGTCAGGTGGTTTGCACTGTTGCCTTGCAGCAAGATGGCTCTGGGTTCAAATCCGAATCCCGCTTTTCTGTATGGACTTTGCATGTTCACCCTGTGTCTGTGTGGGTTTTCTCCAGGTATTCCAGCTTCCTCCCACAGTCCAAAGACATGCAGTTTGGGGTAGGTTAATTGGTGAATCTAAATTGCCTATTGTGAATGTGAGTGTTTGTCTGTCTCTTTGTGTGAGCCCTTTGACAGACCGGTTATCTGTCTCCACCTCTCACTGTACATCAGCTGGGACTGGCTCCATGCCCCCTCCCTGTGACCCCGGATAGCAGGAATTAACTGGTAGATAATGGACGGAGTTTTAAGAAACATAGCAGTCAACACAAATACAGCAGATGTGATCCAAGTCAAGTTGTATCCACCTCTCAGAACTCACTACACACACACTTTCTCTACACTATGTGACTGCATTGGCTTAAATGGTTGCCAGTGAGCCAGTCACTATTACATTAACTTCATTTGTAGGAGATCTCTGCTTGCATGCATATGGGGCTGTTAATTTATGTCTGTAACAGTGTTTCTGCCTTAGATCAGATGTTAAAGTGCAGACAACAAACCATATTTCTTCTTCTATTGTCAAACCTGACATTTCTGAATCAACTAAAGAAAGCCAATTCTATCACTGTGTTTAATAACGGCACGAAAAATGAAAAGATCCTGAAGGTAGCTATACGTCCTGAACGGCTATCTGGAGAGAGGAACAGCACCACAATGTAATTTATCGGGACTGAGCTCCCAGCCCTCAGGCTTCTCCTTCAGAAGAAGAAATTCTCACAAACTAACAAATAGGAAATAAAGGCATTTTCTCCTCTTAATCCTCCTCACCTCAAGGGTGAAAGACACAGGTTAAAGACTTCACAGACGTATACAAGCAAGATAAAGTCCAAGTCAGTCTGGTCAGTATTTCGATAACTTCATCAATCCTGGAAAATGCAATCAGATACAGTCCAACTCTAAGCTGCTGTTGCCCTCTGGGAGGCTGAGAGAGCCATTCATTTTGGCGGAGAGGGCACACAATCTCCCTTTTGTAATTAAGAGTGCCCAAATAAACTGTGTGTGTTACCCTGAAGTGGAACAGTTAGAAACAAATAAAAGGCTAATGAAGAAATGATTGCTGTTTTGCAGGAACAGGGAAGAGAAGGAATCTTAAGGCAGTGAGCTGCTTGTATGCAGCAGTCTGACCTGGCTTGGCTTATGGTTGAAATCAGGTGAAACAAAATGAGAATCGTTGTATGGAGCCACATGTGCATACAGAAGTGCTGGATTTAAGAGCCTACCGAACAGAAATCAGATGAAAACGTGTATCTGTGTGTTTGTGGAAGAGGTAATGTTGTCAGTTTGACACATGCCTTCCAAAACAACCACTGTGACTATTCCCACAATGATCCCTCATCATGCAGGTCAGATGAAAGAGGAACATCACTGATTTCACACACCAGGCAATGAAAAGTGTTGGATACTGTCTGCTCTAAATCTAAGGAGTTTGGGCTGAAAAAATGACCCAGATTATATCACCAGGGTTAAAGCAGCTCAGACTTAGAGAAAACAAATTTGTCTCATCTTTTCAAATGAGCTCAATTAGTCTTGGTCATGGTGCACATCTACATGCAGCAAGATTGACTGAAAATCTTGATAAATCTATGTGGCCAGTGAGAGGTTTTCTCCCTATGCATTTACTTATATTCATGTACATTTTAAAGTAAAATTTTGGATGCAGAAATTTAGCCTTTTTCCAGCAATGTCTGCTCACATACTGACTCACTTAAACACACAAAGCACCCAGAAAGCCCCCCATAATTAAAATGTTTCCCGGTGTCTCTGATACCCTATATTTCTTTAAGTGTGGCCTCTTTGTTTCATGTTTACTTTTCTTGGCAGATAACTGACGGCAGATCAAGACGCTGTGCTATTTTCGATGAAAGGTTTTGACTGCAGAGATGAAAGTTTGTGAATTCCAAAGTGCAACTTGGTCTCCAGTTACAAAGCGAGGTCAATCCACTTGCAGTGACTAGATTTTAGTGGTGAGGGTACCATAGGTGGATGAAAACATGCAGCCACAGCAGACAAGTTAGCTATTTCAAGACTTCAGCTGTCTCGGCTTGTTGCCCTATTTCAAGGATCCGTTTTTTGGTTAAGGCCTGAGAAGAATTTATTAATATGTCATCAAAAACTTGATCATCCATGGAAAGTGTGGTGCATACCTCTGTACAGAGCTGCTGCAGAGGCTTGTTGGAGCTGTTGGTGTAGCAGCGCCTATCTGAAATGTGATCTTTCACATCTGCGTCTTTACACCGTGGCCAAATTCCTGGCTACTGTATCTAAAGGGATTGTTTTGTTTCACTGCAGTGCAAATTCTACTCTTCTTTGACTGTCCACCCATAAAAGTGCCAAGAGCGAAATATCAGGATTAAAAATGAGTGAGGTGGCTAATATTTTCAAATGTCTCTGTCGTCGGCAGCGTGGCCTTCCAGCAGGAGGAAAATACATTAGTCCCTGCAGAGGTAGTCCTCAGGAAACCAGATATGCTGCTTTTATTAAGAAGCACACAAGTTAATTTATGTCAGAGCTTAAAATGAGCCTGTTCTTATGTTAATCATGAAGCAGGTGTTGTGGGCTTTAACCTCTAAAAAACAACTGGTTCTGTCTTTCAAGGTTGTGTCCAAATGAAAATGTTCACTTCCAAAGATTATTATTGTATCTTCAATATCAATCAAAGTAATGATGTTTCATTGGAATAAACCTCAACAGATTTTTAGAAAACCAAATGCATGAACAGGCAAGTACATGTTTTTACCACTTACAAAAGTTACTTAAGGGGCTCATAGAAAGAAACCATACACAAACATTACACAGCAGCAGAGTCAGAGAAGGAGCGTGACACTGTTGAACTTTGCAAGGCGTGTCCGAGCATGCAGAGAGCCTCTGCTAATATTGATGCATTCCCATGTGGCATTATCTTGCAAAAGCATAAACCTGAAGTATGGAGTTTGAAAAAAACAGCAGCCGAACACCCCCCCCCCCCCCCCCCCCACGCACACGCACGCACGCACGCACGCACACACACACACACACACACACACACACAACCAGTGATCAACACACTGACTCATGGAATGAACACTTCAACTAAGGTAGAAAAGTGTCTGGATAGCATCTCTTGCCTGGATCCACTGAACTAGAGAGTCTCTTGAAGTGTTTTGTCGCCATGCTGTCCAGGCTGTGCCATTTTCATTCCAGTGCAGCCGCTCTGCTCTTCCACCTGTCATCTGCACTCTGAGCTGCCTGCAGCCGACCTGCTGACAGCTTCTGAACGTGAGGGGAGACACAACACCAGCAGCAGGGAAGAAGTGTATTGATGTGGCTTACCTACCTACTCTAACGCTATAGTGTATTTACCTGCCTTTATGTTCCACTGCTGATGGACTACTCGGTATTCTCTACCAAATTAAAACTAACCTTTATAGGAACTAATGTTTCTGCAGGTTGCAGTAGGCAGAATTTCATTAAGTACAGTTTAATAAAAGTTAATTTTTTTGTTTTATTTATTGAAGTCCTCTGAGATACAATATCTCTTTTGCAAGAGAGACCTGTCCAAAACTGACAGCAGAGCCAAACCTTAACCCCCAGATGTCACCAAGAGGTAGTCTGAGAAACATGAGGCTTAATTACTAGAAACCAAGATGATTTTGAGCACTGCAACAACTCTCTTGCATTTATGTGGAGATGATTTATCTAAAGTCCATAAGCGGGACCATGCCTCAGACACCACTTCCAATAATAGGGCTATAAGATCCACTTTCAATTCTTCATACCCCACCTACCCTTTCCCTTTTTTCTATTTGTTCACGTCTCTCCCTTGTTCTGTCTCTCCTACAGGGGGTCCATCATCCCAAGAGCAGTGGTGATTCCTTTGAAGCCTTCCCACACCGCAGACACTACCCATCTTTCAACCATCAGACATTGTTCAGTCCGTTCTAGTTTCTGAACCATAAAACTGTCAGTCAGAATCCGAGTTTATGCCAATAGTAAAAATAAAAATGTAAAAAAGAAAATACTGCACAATTGATACTACTTGCTCTTTCACTATCTCTATCTAATCTCCAATAAATTCTCCATTTAATTTCAGAGGAAGCTCAAATTAGGAGTTATTTTGATGAAATAAATAAATAGAAAACAGATTTTAAACAAAAATGTATTAGTCTAGATTACTCTGCCTCTATGTGAAAAGGACAAAGGCACACATGCACGCTTTGTTAAGCAAACAAATCTAATGGAAATGATGGAAAACTGACAAAATGTGTGTAAGACTGGCCTGGTTGGTTCATTCCTGGAGTTTCATGGACAAAATGCACTCACAATGTTATTCTCCCATGACCAAAATGGGAAAACGTTTGAGATTTGCACAACTTTCCATTTGAACTCTAAATTTCTCCCACTGTGTCTACATGTAAAGAAAAATGGAAGTTTTTTTTATAAAGAAGGTGTTCCAGAATAATATAAACTAATATAATAATATATTATAATAAAAAAATAATATCCTTTGTCTCCAATTCTTGGCTGATTATTCCAGACTTTCCAGGCCAGGTCTTGTGGGCATTATAAGCACTCATGCACTGCTGGAGACAATTTGTATTTCACTCTTATATTTCAATTTGTTTCTTGCTGTTTTCTCAAGTGCCCTTCCTTGATGCTATAATTACATTTGGGCAATAGGGTATAAAGTATTTCAATTAGTAAGAATGGGGCACATTTCTCTGATGTAACTGCACTTTGTGCTTCAAGCTGACATGAATGCAGGGCTGTCATGAGATCAACTGATAAGGCCAAGGAAGACGCCCAGCTGGGTGTAATTTTACTGAAAAATATTGCCTAGTTAAAGTACTACAACAGCGAAATTTACCTTGGTGCAAAACTTTAGTAATGAAGAAACTGCATTACATGGCAGTCTTATTCAAAATGTTCCATGTAGGAATAATTAGAAATAGAATAAGCAAAAATTTAATGTCTGTCTCTCTGCAGGTGACAGTAAATTGTCTTTGCCATGGTTCCTCAGTGAGAACACAACATATAAAAGAAGAACAATTAGACATAAAACATCTGTTTAAGCTCTCTCAGAATCATCACACAGCATGTAGACCTACAGGGGTCAAACATAAATTCAAGAATCTCATAAGAGTATATTTGACACATCATGAACAAGACGAGACTTGCAGTCATCAACATTTGCTTCAATCAACAGGGAAATAAGTTTGACCCATTGCAGTTTTGCTACTTTTATGCAGCATCGATACAGATCTGGTTTTCACAGGATGTCTCCTTCACAGCATATGAGAACGCCCTCAGCCACTATCACTGCACAGGTGATATATGGGGTTTACACCATTGATGTCAGCCCTGAATAATCTGGGGACAAAGCTGGGAGTGTTTGGAGAAACACAAATACTACCATCATGGTTCTGCTTTCAGTAAGGCCAACCCAGATTGATTCATTCATCAGTCTATCTCTGATCTTCTGCTTGAGTTGCGTTACCCTCACCTTGACAGATGCTGAGGGGGGATCAGGTTAATGGCCAGTAACAGTAAAGATGGTAGCACTGATGAAACCCTTGATCTTTCTAGATAAAGCAGCTGTGTTATACAGTAAAGGAAATCATTTGTTTTTCACAAACATGATTATGAAACACCAGCAAAGGTTTAAATGGTTTTTAACATGTGTAAAGTTCAGCTAAAAGTTAAAACTTTAACTTTGTCACATGCATGGTTCATGTTTAGATATAAATGTCATGCTGACACTGGGGGCTTACATCTTCAATGCAGTTATAGTATTTGAATTTTTAAAGCTACTTCAACATATAATTTTATCACTTTAGTGAATAACAACCCATTAAGGATTTTACTGTTACATTTCTATTCTGCTGAACTGACTGAAGTTTTACATAAAACTCACTGTTATGTCTTTAAACGCTGTGGTATGGAACAGTGAATGAAACACTAAACAGAATAACAACAGCTCTTACTCAGGGCCAATTTCAGGTACACTCACTAACAATGTTTGAAAGTGTGTGGGCTTCTGCTTCACCTCACATAGACCCTCTAATTTACATCCTCAGTCATTTATCTGTTAAATAAACACCTCTACATGCAGCTCAGACAAAAACCGAATGTATAAGATTCACGAAAGCGTTAATTACTGCAGGACGTTGCACTGGATAACATGTCAGGTAATGCACTGCCTTTACAAGCATCATGAAAAATATTATGCCTTATTCTGATGGATAGATGTGGTTTTCTGAATAAGGAAAGGAGTTTATATTGTTTTGATAGCCTATTAAGTTTATATAGGTTTTTGAGAGTCAAGCTTTGACATGTTTACCAAACATAATTCAACTGTAAACTAACTGCTGGTTATAGTACATTTCCATATATCAGTTTAGTCTGCTGTGATTGTCTTAGGCAATACCCATAGCAATTGTTTATACTCTAGAGTGGTTAATCTGAAGAATCTAGATAAGGAGAAAAGCAATACTTAGGGAGGAAGTACCCTTATGGGATGATCAAGCCAAGCAGCCAGCATCCTCCAGCTCTCTCATCTCCAACCACTGCAGATCTCAAAACTGAGAGAAGATAGGGGCCAGAGGAAGGCATGCTCAATTGTACATTTGACTTTGGCTTTCCTGAATTCTGTGATCTACAGGATGAAGGATGGCAGCTAATGGGCTGTGGATGGTAGTTTCTCACTAAGTGCCATCATTCATACATTTCAAGCCTCAGTGGCTTTGCTTCAAACTGTCAGAAATGAAATGCTTAATTGAAAAATGAGGATGGACAACGATGCACATGGCGCTTCAAGTGTTTCATTAACATAAATGAGAGTCCACAAGCTTGAAGAGGAAAGTTTACAGGGTCAAGGTTAAACTGAGTTCACCCTGAGCAATGAACATATGGTCCGAAACTGCTTACGAGGTGTTTCACTGCCATGACACCAATGAGCACCAATTATGTTTTGTTTTCTCAGAACATCAACCTGAATGCTATGACAGTGAGATATAAAAATGTGCTATTTGTATCTTTGCAAAATATATTAGAGGTTAAATTGCTTATAGTATTTTCAATCATTATAAGACACAAAGGGCCAAGGGGTCAGCAGAAAGCTTGAAAACTGTGTGAACATTTTCCACTCTAGCTGCTGAATGATGAAGGGTAAAACTGACCTGATGGTATGAATGTAAAGCAGACTCCCTCTAAAAGTAAGAATATATACTCAGTACGGCATTCCCAAATAAGTAAATGGTAAATATACCGTAAGAAACCAAACAGGATTTTGTTCATCCATATTCTTCATATTGTGTTTATTATATCCTCCCTGTTGCTGTAAAAACATGTGGCTTCCATTACAAAGTTTCCCTCCCCTTTAGTTGAATGAATAAATGAATAACTTTTGCCTGTCCTCAGCACTAAGGGTATAAAAAGTATAAAATACAATAAAGTGACAACAACAGTAGCAACACTAGTTAAATCCAAACTCACATTCATGTGAATGGAAATGAAAAAACAATGCAAAGAAATTGGGAAACACCAAACACTGAATTGTAGCTCAAACAATTTTTCATTATTTCAATATGCAAATGTCATGCATGGTCAAACTGCAGCCTGTATTGAATATATATTTTTGTTAACAAATACAAACAGCACAGCAATGTGAAAGACAAACAAATTAAATTAGTTACTGTCATTTAAAAATGTTTGGGACCCACTAGAATAGACCACATGTGTAGTGCATGAAAATGTGACTCACAACTGGGAAACAGGTAAACAATACAAATACCACATGTAACAAACATGTTTTCGTAAAATTCTCTATTAAAAAAAACAAACTTGACTTTAACCCAGAGAAAAAAAAAACAATTAATTTTCTAATTGTTCTCCCAGCAGCAACAGTAAGGTTCAGTCAAACATGTATGATATATGATTATCTTCAATGCAACCAAATTCACGTAACAGGGTAAGTAAAAGCAGCCGTCTCCTCCCTCAGTTGACTCTGTGCTCCCATCGCTCAGCAGCCCATCTCCACTAATTGAAACAACGGCCAACTAACTTTTTTGTCAATGTCAGCAACATGAACACCAAACCAATTGCATCCAATCAGTTTAATCCGCGTTGGGCTGTGGTGGCGGCCTCATGCTGATTGTGGCCTCCTCTGAATCTCTGCGCTTCCTCCTTCTCTTGTTCTTAACCCACAGAACTCTGCTGTCGAGAGACGCACTCCAACACAAATGCTAGCATGTGTGATACTGATGCACGTTTCTTTTATTTTCACAGTTAATAATAAGCAAAGGTTTCCCACAAAGGATATGTTGCATATTCAGAGCATGCTCCTCATTTTTTGCAGTGTATTTGATGCCATACAGTTGCTGCCTAAGCAGGCAGATCCTCTAATGAACCAGCGGGTATCAGCAGATGTGGGTCTATAACTTAATTTCCCCCCTCAGCTATAGAGCAGATCCTATGGCGTGTAAGTGGTCTTGATGGATGAGCAATACAGCTCATCATACCCCCACCACCATCAGCACCAACCCCCAGCATCCAGCATCCTTCAGCTCTATCTCTACTGTCCTAAAATAACCAAGTAACTGCACATTTCAAATGTTTTCTTACTCATTTTAAGTGGAAATGAGCACCTCATTCACAATCTGTGTAGGCTTTGAATTGTGTTCAAATTTCAGTATACCTGATGTCAAAATATAGAGTAGGCTATTCCTTTTTTGTTTTAAATCATGAAAGAATAACTTGAAAGAATAACTCTCCTTAATCTACAGAGATATAACATGGACTGAATAATTTTGGTTGTTTGGTCAGATGTGCAGCTTGTTTTTGTCTTTCAGTTCAATGTTTTGGATTTACATTAGTCTGCAGCCCATGTCAAACTTGTTTCTAGCCACAATAGGCAGCTGCCGTCAGCAAAACAGCTCAGATAAACCTCCACATTAGGCTGCACTACATTATCCGCCTGCACTTAATGACAAAATAAGTTAGCAAGTAGCTGATGAATGAGGCAGCGCATTAAGCAGATGAGAGGCAAGAATTTCTTTATGATGTGCATAAAGAGACGTGATGCCATTTCTCATGCTATTATACAAGTTAATCCTAAAACAGATAAAGTCACTTAAATTTGTAATTTAGCATGACAGCCAGCAGTGTGAACACAGCGTGAGATGCTGGAGGGACCAAAACACAAAAACCTACATAAAAACCCAAACACACACACAGACACACACACACAACATCGTCTAAACATATCCTCTGTCCCTCTCAAGGGCAGGGAGCTGTGGTTGCTGCTCGAGGGCCAAGGGGACCATGTGGCGAGGCGTCCATATGGGGTAACCTGAGTAAATGCAGGATAAGGCCACCGTGCGTTGGTGCACTCTGTTGACTGTTTTAACAGACATGTTTTCCCAAAGCAAGAAAAAAGTACACTAAGAGGGATGCCTTAAGTCACGGCTCAATTCACCACGTCATCTCTCTGCAGGAATCTGATCTCTCTCATGTAACGACTCCAGCTTCCCACAGCTGTACGTCTTAAACCTGCTCTCTTGGTGTAGATCCAACTAAACTTTAAATGTTAATTTAAGAAAAGAAGTTTATAAAAAAGTGGTTTACATGTTTGCTAATGTGCACAAATGTCTCTCTTTATAAAAAAAAAAAATCCGTTTATGGAGCTGCAACAGGCTCATCTAACATGTATAAATACAGTTGGTGCAGTCTGGTTCTTTTATGTTTCCCTCCCTTCAATCCACCTGCAGATGCGTTTGCAATCAAAAATGCTAATTACCCAAGTGGCTTAATCAACATTAGAATAATTACGCCATTAGAATACAAGCAAGCTGCAATAAAAGTAGGATGGTAAAGCTGTGTAAAACAAGTGCTGTTCATTTGATTAACATCAAGACACAAAGATGGCTCCCACTCCAACAACACAGGTGATGGATTAAGACTGAAAAAACCTCTGTAGCTGTAAGCAGAGCAGAGCAGAGTCTTCCTTCAGTGACAAGCAACAGAAAACAGGCTGATTAACTTTGCTGGCTTTTTGTGACAGACATGAATAATAAACAGACACAAACCTATTGAAGAGCAGGTAAAGTTGGCATCAGAGAACTAAATAACTTAAACTGGAAGTTTGATTTACATTGCTGTCATTTCTAAAGTAAACACCGCAATTTACAGATAGTAATAATATTAACATTAGCAGGATGGATTGCATGGTAGCTATAACTGTCAGAAAACCTAACCCTAAAACTAAACCTCCACCTAACCAGAAACCTGCTGAAATTAGTAGCTTCCTGCTGCAGTCGGGTGGTGTTACTTTTACTTCCCAAACCAAGTTGCCCAAAGCAGCTTCACATCTTACTATGACTTTTGGCGATAGAAGCTTTGAAAACTAAAAATAAATTAGAATATGAGTTACTACTTTTTTCACAAACAAAAGTGACATCCGATAACCTTGTAAAATCACTTCATGTGAAAATGTGTTTCAGTTAATCAAAAAACAGAAAATTATCCCCAACTTACAAAATTAATGAGCAAAGGAAGGTAAAAGAATTGATTTCCAATTGAATGAGACCTGGGTGAAGCCACTCAGATTATCATCAATATTTAAGTGAGCAGTGAATAAGTGGGATTTAAAGACTGTTTTGCTGACGTTTTGACCTTAAGTGTCTCATTTTGAGGACGAGAAAGACAGCACTGTGGGGGGAAGCCAGGTCAATATTGAGACACACAAGTCAATTAACGCTGGAAAGTGTCTTTTCTCCTCTTTCTTCCTGATTGACAGACTGAACTCTAAACACCATCTGCTAAAAAGTCTCCCTAAACTTGACCCCGCTGCCCCAAGGGGTTGACAGACCTCTGCTGCCAGATCCTGCTTGCCAGACCATCCCAAAAACAGAGGCCTAGATGTGAGTCAGCTTGACATGACATGATGATTGGATGATTTATCACATCTCAGTCTGGAGAATCATAACCTGCATTCAGCACCGTCCGAGCAAAAGCAGCAGAAATACAGCAAGTGAAAGGGGAAGACATTAAGAGCCCATAAATCTACCAGAGAGGTCTTCTGTCCTTGCTGCTATTTAAAATGATGGACATGAAGGCTAGACAGCACGTTACCCAGAATGCATTCCACACAGGCGTCAGCATAAGGTGCACTTTCACTGACTCGCAGAAAACGTTGTTGATTATGCAGGATCTGTTTTTCATCTTTTCTCACAGTTTGAGCTGATGTCTGAGACGCCCAGAGGCTGCAGACCCGCTTTTAATTACAGAGGGAAATGTTTTATTTTTCTTTATTTAAAACAGGAAAATAATTCATTGTGTCTTCAATATTGTTTTAGAAAAAGCGACAGGATACTCATTAAATGTACAAATATTTGCATTTTTTCTCCTTGGGGGAACCTGTGGAGTGGCACTTGTTATATAAACATTAATATCCAGTTCTTTTTATTACTTCTGTTGATGAAAAACGAGGGTTAAGATGCATATCACAGAAAATCTTTATTGTTTTTGCCCTCATTAAGTTTGAATAAAGTTTGAACATAAACCTCCATGAAGTTTCTAGTACCAAAAAGAGGGATGTTATTGTTTTACAAAGTAACTACATATAACGAAATAGTTTCTCTGAAATAATAAGTGCTGACATTTGATATTGATATTTTGTGTTTTCACAAAAAACAATCATCCAAACAAAAACATAGAACAACTTTTAAAAGGGCAATCCCCCATTTAGCATTAATCATCAAATCATCTGTCAAAAAAACATATGATGTAGAGCAAAAGTTTATTTCCTGCGCATTTCTTTTAAAGTTAAATGCAACTTGTGCTGAGTTTGATTTTCATTTTTCAACCCGATCTAAAGTAACACTGAGATAAATTTAGTTAAAAATGTAATTTGCTTACTTTTTACATATTTGCATTCTATGTATTGTAGCTGAAAATGGTTTTGACCAAACGTAGCCCAGTTGTGCATATTTAGATTAGTTTAGACCTACAAATCCAAAACCATGTTTACTGTTCATTTGACTGCTGCATGTTAGAGCTCTCCTGCTGATCTGCTGTGAGGTATCTATCTGTCTGAAACACTGGGACCTTCATTACTCTTTGCTGGACAATGGATAACATGCTGCAGCTATTGATCTCTGCTGGTATTTTAAGTTTTGGGTGATGGAAGCTCTATCATGTTTCCAGGCACAACTGCTCAGTCTGTCTGCTCGCTGCCCCGTCCTCCTTATGTTCCCAGGGTGAGTCAGGACTCCCGGGGTAGCGGGTTAACCCAAATCGTTCAGAGAATAAAGATCCCAAAGCCCCATGCTGCATCACATCACACTGTGTCTGCTTCTATTTGTTGGCAAGTCCTATAATAAAAAAAAAAGGTATTTTTTTCCCTCACAGTTTTCCCGTTATGTTTTAACAGTCTTTTTAAGAACAATGGCTAACTTTTCAAAGATTAATGGAGTTTTTTCTTTTTGTTGCTTTAGTCCTTCCCTGCAATCCTGTCTCAACTACAATTACAATAAAGACAATAGGAAGAATAGATGTAATGGCTAATTTGAACCCTCCATATCAGCTACCATTATCACAGTAAGACACAGAGACCCTGGCAGCGGGGCTGATTACAGATACTCTGGTGTTATTTGAGAAATTGCTCATTTGGCAAATGTTCATGTTGTCTGAAATCTAAATCCTCATTTTCATCGATGCGTTTCAGGGGATTTGTTTTTTAATTTAAAGAGACAAAAGAAAAGAACACATATAGTGGGACACATAATCATTGACACATAACCAGTAACGGTACAGTTGAGCCTCGCATCCAACCTTGATAGACACATCCTTCAAAACAAAAACACACGACTCACAAGGGAAATAAGCAAAAGCGAGCCTAATGATGAAAACAACTTAATGTGGCAGCAACATCGCCCAGACTCCTCCTCGACAGGACAGTTTGGCGTTGTGTGCATGCGTAATGTCCATTTGGGACAGGCAAGATAATTTACCACGGACGAGAACAACACCACACGGCCCTAATGATCGCCAAGCCGCCAAAGTCGGCCCCTATCACAATCAAGCTCTGGTCCAGTTTTCAAAGCAGGCCCAAATTAATTTGAAACCAAAGCTGAAAAATGACCTTTTCCTATGGTCACACGTCAGGCTGACAGGAAACATGTGATCCTGATGTTAACAAGACAGTTTGCAGCTGTGGAGCTCAGATTCTTTGTCTGACTTTCATTCACTCAATCACACAATTACATTCACACCCAACCGACACCCTATGATTGCACAACTTGGACTGGATCTCCTTCAAACCCTATGTCTAGTCCAGAGCAATGACAGACATAACAAAACAAGACGTCAGCCAGCAGTGATATAAATCACTGTCACGTGACAGGATACTGATAGACAAACCGTGACCCTTCCAAAACGAGCACTTTGCTAAAATGATGTAATTGATCATGTGAATAATGAACCCCTTGGACTGGAGTTTTGGCTGCCTGTGGTGGTGTGTCTCCAAAAGTCTTCCCCAGGGAAACCTCTTCCCCACCTCATGCTGCTGGCCTTCTTGGTAATGCTATATCCACATCAGTGAGGCTGGCCCATTGATTTAGCACTTAGCTTCATTGTCCCATATGAACAGTTATCATTTTTGGCTGAGGGCCATAGTCTAGGTGTCAAAGTTACAGATCAGTTGTTTGAACTTTGACAACAAAGGTGGAAGAGTTTAGGATGAGTTGTAGATTACATCAATGTGTTGTCATAGGGCACTGGGTAGTGCTATAAGGGGACATACAGGGAGCTAATATGGATAATTAGTGAATGAGTCACTTTGCTGTTGTGAATATGGCGAAGTACAATCAAAAATACAACTCTTGATCAATAGACTCTAATTCATTCATATTTTCTTGTAGTAAAACAGTCACATCAACACTGGAGAAAGAAACACAGTGATGCTTAGGCTTAGGTCAGCAGATTAGACCACAACTTGTTCAGCTTGTTATGCAAATGTATTCCCCACAAATTCAAATTGAGACTTTATTTAATTCAACATGCAGTAATGGGAGACCACATTAGCAGATATTTATAGCATTGGTCACCTCCTTTGTCATGAATTACATACAAAATATCTAATCTTACTTTGTAGGGGAAATAAATTCAGAAGAACATCAGTTTCAAAACTCCAGATTACAGTCATTGACAAATTCAGTTCTAACTTTGGCAGCTTCAGTGCAGGTAAACTAAATTAGGGAATGAAAATGACAGTTTGAAATTTTGAAACTTTTTTTGCTTTACGTAGGGAACAATAGCTGTCATAGTGGAACTAAATGATAGCTTTGGACATAAATCATCCAATATGGACACAGTTCCTGCAGGTAAACTCTAAACTGGTATGTATTATAGTTTCCAAGTTATCTGTATTGCATGAAAGGCTCCCTTACACAGGTACTATACCTTTGTTGTTTACAGTATATGTTCAGCTTTGGTCAGAAACTGAATGTTATACATAAGAAGTTATGTTCATTTCACTGCTGTGTTTTACATCCGTGTGGGCTGAGCAACAAACAACACAACAAATATCATGACCAACGACAAGAGTCTGTACATTGACCAGAAGTTAGTTTTCACATTTATTTCTCATTTATTAAAGCCCCTAGGTCACCGATAACATTGTGACACTGCACACTACATAAGTACACAAAAGCAGCACCATTATACACATGTCTGTTTTTACTCATCATGAACTTATTGTACTGGCAAAAGTTGAGAAACTGGTCTCTGACAGTCAGGCAACTTTCTCCTTTACATTGAGTAGGTTTTGCTTGCGATCCTAATTTCTGGACAGTCTGTTTAAGCACTCTCTTGGGAGTTCTGGGACTCATGGCAGAGCAGATGGGAAGTTTTGCTTAGAGATCATCTGCATGAGATTTGAGATCTGACCCCTTTCACAGGGGTCAGAGTTTGTCTACATGTTTTCATGTCTGAGTTACTGAGTCGATCTGTGCGAGCTCTGAGATGTCACTTAAACTGAGATAGTCCTGTTGCAAAATGGTACCAATGAAATATTTCTGCCACAACCTGCAATGAAACCGCCTTTTAAAAATAATGAATAAAACTCGTATTTTTGCACCATGAAACTTTAATTCAATCCAGCATCATTGGATTCACATTCATAACAGCTGATTCTGCAGCACATGATTTACCTTTGAGGCCAAATTCTAGTGCTGATCCATGGAGAGGTGGGCCATTTATGCACAGAGGAGAAATAAAGGTGTGCAGTTTGAAAAGGTGATGCATCTGATCCAATGTTTATTTAACGTTTAACCTTTAGTGTTCAAACCTCCACTGCGCATAAGTCTTTCCATAACTTTAACCATCCAATAATTTCCATGTGCAGATACGGAAAAATTTAATACTTTTATAAGTTTGAGTTTTTAAATCAAAGTTGTTTCAGGCAAAACTGTTGCACAGCTTTGCAGCACTAAGTGGAACCAGGAGATAACTTTTAAATGGTTAATTGCACTGACCTCTGCAAAATGGTATTAGCTAATACTACAGTAAAATATTGGTAACCAATTATATAATTATATATTGGTAAATATATTGGTTCTCCTTAGTGACCAGGAGTGAGAGTGCTAAAAGCAGCAGTATCATAGGATTAATGTTATCTTGGATTAAATGTCTAGCATGGAGCATTCAGTACCAGTTGTGTATTTTTTTAATTATCAAACTGCATCCTGTCATCGTTGTGTTAAACTCGACAGTCACTTCAATCCAACTGATTTAAGTTAAAGCCCCATGGCCCGTCCTCGGGCTGGAAACTGTATTTCCCAATGTATTTCCAAGTACAGGCGGCCTAACTTGAATAAAGTCCGACAAACTATATATTATTTGAAAGCAGAAAACCTCACGATTCAAATTTAGGATTAAATTACCGCAGCGACAACAGTTCCTTAATGTGGAGTACAACATAACAAGAACGTAACGCTAATTCTTACCTTTAACTTTACTGTGTAGAGATCCACAAATGGACCGACTCCAGGTTTTTAATCCAAAAAACGTGTTATTTTTGAGGAATAGCCATAAAACCACCGTCCTTCACCTTTCGGTTCTCATTGAAATGTTTAATTCCGTTTGTTCTCCGGTTGTTTTTTGTTTTCGGCGTTTATTTACCAAAAACAGATAAACAGATAAATCTACGTCATTCTTCTTCTTCTTTCAATTTATTGGCGGATCGCAAACCAGCAAGACGGTGCCTACCTCCACCTACTGTAGTGAAGTGTGTAGACTCATGACTTTGAAATTATTTAATCTCAATTAGTCGAAAGAGAGAAAAAATCCCCTAAATCTGGTTTCCTGATCCTGTCTCCATTAGATTTAGGGGATTTAAATCCCCCGCGTTGCCCTGACAACGTTGGTGACGCACAGGGCGCGCAGAGGACGCAGCGTACAGGAGTCGTATATCACTTGCCCACGGAATGACGTCACTCACACGTCACACTGGGACATCTTGACGTCTGTGACAATAAGAAGCTACTGTCCAGCTAACTGTTAGCTTACTGTACAGTGCTAACGCCGCTAGCGTCGGCTTGTGGCAGAATGAGGCTGTTCTGAAGAAGGATTTGAAGTTGAATTAGATCAGTGAATACCTGAATCTCTACACTTTTATTTATGTCAGCATGGTAGGGTTTGTTTGATAATAATATTTATGTCAAGCTGTGATTGCTACACAGCTAGCGTTAATGCTAATGTAGCTAATGGCTACTCTGTGCTCCTGGTTTTCTGTTGATGCTAAATCCACCTCTGTTCTCAGCAATATTCACTCAAACCTATTAGACAACTAACTAGATACCTACAAGTATATAGGTTTATTGACATTACGTACACAGTCTGTGTAGCTGTTTTTATATTATATTATATATGTTTCTACTGTTCAGATCTGACCAGGGCAGCTGGTAAACAGTCCATAAATTAGTCAACAGACAGAGCTGTGGGTTTGACATTTAGAGCTTTCTAGTTAAAGGATAAGCCTAACATTTTCACCAAGTTTGAGTCTGTGTAAGTTTAGTACAATATGACTTATCCAGATTCTGACTTTCTCTTTCCAATGATACCAAGGTCATGGATATAACCCTTAAAATGTAAGTACAACACCTAGTCTAATTTGGGTATGCATTTTTTGGGCTTGTGCTCAAAAAACAGGGGATATATAACAGGTTAATAAAATCTCAGAGGACAAGTGTATTAGTGTATAACAATGTTCTCTGTTTGTGGCTGTAACAATGCAAATCTACTCCAAATAAAGACACGCTGTTCCACTGGTCTATTTGACAGTATCTATATCAGACGTCTTCACAAGTACCATGGCAGACTTGTGGAAAGAGAGACAGAGAGAAGAAATACTGTAGTACACAAATAGTAATACAGTATGTGTGCTTCAGTATTTCAGCCTCCAAAGACTATAGTACACTACATTTGAACCATAGATACAGTTACACAGGTTATTTTTCACTCTGCTTTATGGCACATTCATAATTTAAATGGTTGGTATTTAAAGCATTGAATTATAGTTTAGGTGGTATAATTTTTCACTTTATGAATGTTTGTATTTATAAGCAGTGGCCTGGTGTGTATCTGAAGTTAACCTGTAGATTATATTTTTTTTCTCTCTAGCATTCTGCCTGGATAAATGTCCCTCGTTATTTGGCTTAAAAATAAACACATTTCTCAACCTAATATTTTTCTCCCCAAAGGAAGCAGATCCTGGTTAATCAAACATTATTACCCTTTACTTGAAATACTATTAACAGACAAGTGGTTTCTGAGTGGAGTAATTTAACATCTTCTTCCCACGTTGTCTAAAATTGGGATGGGTAAATTACGTTATCATCACCTTGTTAATTCACCTAATAATTTCTCATTTATTTAGATGATGAGATCTATAACTCAGCTCACCCAGCTAATTGCCTACCTGTAGATTAAACAAATAAGGCTTTTGGAAATACAATACTCCATAAGTCTTTTTTTAAGTTTTGTTAAGTAGTCTGCAATATTTTATGTCTCCTCAGCAACTCAAAGATGATAAATGAATTCATGTATAAAAATTTAAATATTATAAGCTTTTTCCTTTAAGCTGTTTTCTCTGCTGCTCAAGATTTATGTTTCCAGTCTTTCCACAAGTGTTCTGCACACACAAAAGGCTGTGACTCACTCCTCCCTCCAGCACTGCACTGACTTCTCTGTGTCACAGTCTGATATTTGCAGCTACATTTCGTTACAACTGCAGAACACAAATGATTAACTCATTATACAAAAGCCGACAGAGAGTATTAGACAAAAATGCATCAAGTACATCAGTACAACAGAAGTATCGCTGCTGCATCACAATCTCGATTAGAGAAAATACAAATGCACTAGTCAATAAGTCCAGCCTGTATTCTGCAAACTATGCTCATGTAACTCTGCAA
This sequence comes from Mastacembelus armatus, assembly GCF_900324485.2. Classification (NCBI taxonomy): domain Eukaryota; kingdom Metazoa; phylum Chordata; class Actinopteri; order Synbranchiformes; family Mastacembelidae; genus Mastacembelus; species Mastacembelus armatus. The sequence goes on along the minus strand of NC_046642.1, from coordinate 3,928,568 downwards.
CATACTGATGTGATATTCAAGTGGAGAAGAAGTAATAGTGTTCATTTTTAAATAATTAGTTTTTCTTTGGATGCCGTTATTCCCGTTTCAACCAATGCTGGTTGTCAGTGTCAACATTTTTTATTATTTAATGCTAATTATCATATTAATGTGAATTAGCTGAATTTGTACATTGCATCACAGTCTTGCTGAGGTTACATAAAGACATTCTAATACGCTGGAGGTAATGCTAGCTTTTGTGGCCTCCTCCTCAAAAACGAAAATAAATGTAAGGGCCAAGATATTCATCGAGGTTCGTGGGGTGGGGCTGAGTATCCCAGCGTTAACAAAGTAGACAGACCCTCTGTGATTGCTGCATGCCAGATAACTTGATGGCAAACCAGAAGTCTGTTTCTCTTTGAATGTATCACCATGCTACTTACAATAGCTTAACCTTTTTTAACTTAGAAATCATTCATTTACACTAACAATTAATAAATGATCTACAGGAGCTGCAGGTATTTTCGAAGAATCCGGTGGTTGTTTTAAGGTTGAGGTTAGAGCTGCTCACAGGCTTACAAGCTCACTTGACTCTGAACAAACAGACTATTATTGAACAGCTGCTTGTGTTTGCTTCCACAATTATCAGCAGCCTATGTACACATTGTGTTTGTCTTGGTTTCTACTTTGAAGCACTACAACAGTATTTTAGCTTGAAGAGTCACATCACTAAATATGACTAATAGTAGTCTTTACGTTGTGTTTGACATGGACATATTGATCACCCTGCAGGCTAATTTATACTGTGATCATGAGTCAGTGCTACTTCACTCTAGAGTCTTATTAGTGTTAAAAGGATCAGTCCTGAGTCAATACCCATGTCAGAATAAACCCAGTTTAACAATCCACAGCTGTTGTGTGTCTCAAATGTGAGTATTATTAATTATTTTAATTAAGTAACTGTTAGTGTGCAGGTGTAATGTGTCACCTTTTGTAATAAAACACGATATCGTAATGTGAAGGTCATGGGGACAGGGGCATCTTTACTACTTTGAATGCTAAACAAATATTTGCTTCACCACATTTAAACGAACGTGACAGCTGGAATATTTTTGCAGTCCATGTTTGCTTTACGAATTAATGAATGCAGCTGTCAAGTGTGTGGAGTGTCCTGCTGTGTGTTTATGTGACAACGCTGACTAATCTCAAAACTTTCCAGGAACTCCAGTTAATTATGCATGAATATCTCAATTGAAACTACTCACATGGGCATTTTTCTGCAGTGGTTTACAGCATTTAAGACAAATCCCGAACTGTTAGCATTCACTCACATCTTTCAATTAGCGTTGTACGCGATCACATCCAGTCTAAAAGGTTTCTTCCCGCTGAAATGTTCATGTTTAATTTGAATCCACATTTAGAACTTTGCAATAATTTGTCTTAAGTCATTTTGAGCTGCTGAACAAAATTACAGCCTTTTTTAGTAAGGCTGCCTCAAAGCCAGTGTGCCTCTTAAAGTTTGCATTAAGGTGAGCTATAAATTCATTTTTGCACATACTCGACCATATCCGGGAGTTACACAGTAAAATACATGCCATTTAATATGAAACAAGTAATATTAACAGTAACAGGCAACCAGGAGAGAAACAGCATCATGCAGCACTTCTAAACTTGGGCTGTACATCTCAGTTTAAGAAGCCTTATAAAGATTCACCAAGTTTTCTGCTTCAAGCCAGGAGAAAATTGGGTGCCATTGCAACAAATGAATACCACCGTGTCTTAGAGGCAAATGAAAACCCTTCACTCTGAGTGGATCTGAGCAGCCAGGAGCTGTCGGCGGCTCTCCCTGGTGTCACCTCCAGCCTATTAGTCTCTATAAAGGATGATGAATTAGAGACAGAGGGGGAGGAAAGCCTCAGTACCAGTGCCGAAGATGGGGGTCATAAGAATGATAAAGTGAACAGCATGAGTGCTTTAATGGCCAACGCCAGCAGAGAGGGATGAGAGAAGGAGGAACATGAAATCTTAAAGAGGGGTTTTCCATGTTGTTCTCTCGGTGCTTGAGGCCAATACAAACATTAGAGATTATCATATGAATTTGAAATCTGTTTTCTCAGGTAAGACCTGCACACTTTTGTTGCCGGAGTTGAAATTGCTGTTATTTTTTCTCTCTGTTGAAGCACTACATGTTGACAGGTTGAATAATAAACACAATTTTTTATAAAGAATGAATGGCAGGAGCCATCCATCTTAACTACATCAAACAAAGACATCTGTAATACATTTCACATGGGACATGTAGCGCTGTGGCATTTCACTGCAAAGACAAATGGGCATTTAGAAGAAGAGCTACAGCAAAATATTTAAAGACTGCCAGAAATTACAATATGTTATTGATTTCTAAATAGAATTCACAATTACGGCACAAGTAGACATTTACATGTTGCATAATTCATAATCCTCATAGCTGTCATGAAATGATATTTCATGGTTTGCATTTTTCAGCAATAATCATCTTCATGTTAATTGTTATTGGTGGAGTCTGCTATTCATGCACAGGATTTAAATTGCCTACGTTCAGACAAGGAATTCACACATGCATGAGACAAATCCAGTGGTAGGGTTTGTAAATTTATCACAAATTCATCACTGCTAATGCAATCCCATCATTTCCTGATGCCGTGTCATATTAACAGAAGACATGGGTCGTGCTTTTACTGTGAAGTAGTCACAGGAAAAGTAGGATATTTGTAAGTTATCATGATTGTTCATGAAAAATGTGTCTTCAAAGTAATCTGATGGTTATTGAGATGTTTTTTTTTGTGTGTGAGTAGATTAAATTTAAATGTTGCAGGAGATAATCAAACAGGAATGATGAGGAATGATGAGGAGCTGCAGGTGACATGCTGCACACCTCCCACTCCTCAGTAACCAACTCACACAGTGTGACATGAAATCAGATGATGGAAGAAGGTCAAATACTGACCTGCTATTTATTTTATTTGCACCTGTTATGACCACTAATAACCACAGATTCCCCCAGTTCCACCAGGTTTGGAAGCTTAGGGATAAATACATCAAGTCCTCCCATTAAACCATCCAATTAATAAAATACAAAACAAAATACTTCATCTTAATAATCCCTTTGAGTCTCAGATGAGAGTGTGATGATGCAGTATAATTACAAAGTAGATTATAATACAATAGTAGGCTGATTGTTTTGTGCACTGTCTTTGGAAATGTAAAAGACTATGTACTTTTGCCGGATGGAAGCCCTGAACATAATACCAGTATGTTGCCTTTATGGATCATTACATTAACAAGTGATGCTGGTATATCAGTCCAGCCTCAAAAATAAACCTTTTGCCTCCTGAGATAAGAATCAATCATATCTTTACTATGTGAGACAGGAAAAACAAATGGCCATCATATAATATTCTGAAAGAAAAAAACACTTAGTCTGAGCTCATAATGGGTCTTTGTCTTGCAAAACCTTTCATCTGACATTGACAAATGAGGTGCAGTTCTACCTGGAATAACAATTTATGCATTGCTTTAGTATTTATTTGTGATAATGGCTGAAGAGAATGAGGTTATGTGACTTTTTTTCTTATTCATATTGCAGATGTTCTTCTACAAGGTATTTTTTTGTTAGAGACTCAATACAATAAAGGGGCAACCACAATTTCTGTACTCATGTTTTAGGTTATATAAAGCTGAGATATCTTCCAATTTAATTAAAATATCGATAGGTCGATAGATTTTACACCATAAATCTGCAGCTCTAGTCAATACAATTAAAAATTCAAACCATGGGGAAGGACTGAGGGCGAGCTGACATTTGTACAACTCTTCCACAGAAAATTCTTTAGTGAAAATATGTATGTGTTGATTAATCTGCCATTCCATGAGCATGCATTTGATTGTTTTTACTAATACTTGCTGTTAATGACACACTCTAAGCTGTGAGGGAAAGTAACTCAAATGGACACAGGTGCTGATAGTGACACTTCGCCTCTCCAAGTGGATTAACCTCTACTTCTGCTCCTTCTGCTACGTGAACCTGCAGTATCCTCTTCCCTGCATGCATCACTGACAGCTGTGAAGCTAAGTATTGTATAATTGCAGGAGCCGTGGCAACATGCCGTGCAATAATACGCTAAGTGACTATTAATCATTTTGGTGGCAAAATAAAGGCGAGATGTGGGAAGAAACTTGGAAACTTGATTTATGTTCTGCAGGAAAAGTTCTCTGTCTCATTGCTGATGAGGCACTCTTCGTTTTTAAAAAGAGTATTTGTGTGTGTGTTGTTGTGCAAATGCAGACTTAATGCAATTACCTTATTAAAACAAAGCCCTACTCATTTGCAGCATGTACTTCATGTTCTCTTTTTTCCCTCTCTCTCTTTGTAGTGTCTTTCCTCATGTGTTAAACTGCCATGTTGACCATGATAAGGTGCTGAGAGGTTTATAAAAGCTCAGTTAATTCTTCACATCCAGGGGATGGGTCTGGTGCCAATCAGCTGTGAGCATCTTTCCAGTGAATTGTTTAATTGTTTCTATTTTAACCACTGATAAGTAGGTGAGAATTTCACACAGAGGAGTCGAAACAACAAGTTACAACAACACAGATCCAGATGAGCCCTGTTGGGCACAAAGCTGTCATACTGAGTGGTGATAAATTTGGTGACATAATGTGACACGGTGCCTGATCAGTACAAACAGTTGTCAGTGACAGACTGGAAGGCAGTTGGTCAGTCAGTGTCTGAATGTTTATAAAGAACCTGCTTAGCACATACTAGTGATGAATATCAATGAATTTCAGCAAAAATAAAACGGAGTTGATGACCTGGCCCAACCCCTGTGCTGTATTAAACTTTGTAGCTCATGGTTAACATACTTCAATGGACAGCTGGTATGCATATGTACAATGTGCTGTATTGCATAGTGTTGCTTATACCATGCATGCACTTTACCTCTTACAGTAATTCATCTTATACAGGTGATGGCCAACCTTTGTGTCATAAAGTGAAATTTCCTTTGGGACACTTGCAGGAATTTATTTAAGATAAAATATATTGTAAGCTCTGCTGCAAGTCAACAAACTATAGAGCTTATACTGTTGATATTAAATTTCACTTTGGAAACTTTCTTCCTATCTTCAGAAGTCTTTTCTCTCTGTGTGTAATTTCAATCACCATTTCAGCCAAGCACAAATATTCCACCAGTGCTCTGTTACTGGTACTTTACTGTTGTTGGCATATTTGTGGTCTTATCAAGTATTTAATGGTAGGATTGATATCATTTTTCCTTTCTGTGATCAGTGGGATATTGTGGACGGTGGACAGGACTGGGGAGGTGCTGCATTCTTCAGTTAGATGTCCTGGTGTCATTCTCACTACTCAGGGTCCAGTACCAGTGTTTGTAAACTAAAAAGTCATTATGAGCATGAAATTGTTACGTGCTACTACACTATGCTCTCACGTTCACACACCATTTACAGACTGTGATCGCTCTGCTCAATGTGAATTTATTGCCCCATTACCTGAAGACAAACAAGACAATAGGAAATCACTGTTGATCTCTAGAATTACTACAAATCGCTTCACATCCTGAGAAGATTTTATTCCTGTGAGACCAGGCCTTAACTGTATGATCTGTGATGCTGAGACAGATTATCTTTGCTCCACAAACCTCCTCTGGAAAAATAAAGGTTGAGAAGAAAGTGGCTGATAGTGCACGACTGAATTGCTTTTGTTGTGCAACACACACACACACACACACACACTCACACACACACGTCTGTCATCCAGAACTCTCTCCTCTTCCATCCTGTACGTTCTCCATCACTGGGTGATTAGTGCTCACAGATGATGGATGGGGGCAGAGAGGAGCTCTTTCTGTGCTTCTTCTCAGACCTACATGTCATGGACACGCTCCCTGGCGGCCATCAATCTGGTTCCACGGCCTCTCAAACCTGTGTCCAATAAAGCGACGGCACTTCAGACTAAATAAGAAATAAGAAGCATGATAGGGAGAGGGAGCCAGAGCGGAAATCTGAGGGAGAAAAGGAAAACAAGCTGCTCACGCTGACACCAAATGTACCTCAGAGGGTCGTCAGGAGGAAGCACTGAGCGAGCGTCGTGCCGGTATGAGCGCCTACAGACGGGAAGTGAGCTAATACACGAGGGAAAAGGGGAAACTCATCTCCTCCTCCTCTTGATTTGGCTTGATTTATGTGACAACTTTAAAAACAACATTAGGCACAAATAAAATCACTGAGGATCATTTTGATGGTAAATCAAAGACTGATTACTGTGATCCGCATGATGTCAAGAGCATTTTGTAACTAATAATGATGTGGGGCTTTATGGAGATAAAGACTGAGCAGATTCACTATCAAAAGTGCATCAGTGTTTACGACCTGAGACCTGTGATGTTGTGAAAAGGCATTTAACCCAGATGTCTTATGATATAAAATTCAGTACATCAGTATGGTTAGTTTGCTAATATCACCTATATTCATTGCAAGAAACTTCTACCATCTACATGTTTTCATTTTCTAGTATTAATGTCATAATAACAACTGCTACATCTGTACATTGTCATCCCCAAGACTGAGGCTTTTGGAAAATATATATACACAGATAACACAGTGGAGTTTAACATTCACACATTTCTCTTGACTCTCCAGCTCTTTGGATTTAGAAACAATGAATATGACGTTAAACTGCTGTTCAGTTTTATTGTCTATATTGAAATCTGTAGCTCGGTTATCAGTTATGTTCCCATTAAAATGCTGTGCAGTATTGTCCGAATTGTGAACTTCAATAAAGCCAAAATCAGAGTAAAGGCTATCAGCATATTGAGCATCCTTCAAAGTTTTGTTTTTTTTTTTTACTTGATTCTGTGACAGCAAAAACCACCAGAGGAGAGACCGTGACAGGTTTGACTGGCAGAAATGTCATTAAATCCCTTATGGCAACTGTCATGGACGTGCCTGTCATATCCTCTCAGCCTGAAGACACTGTATTTAATTGTAAACTGTCATCTTTAGGTCAAAGTAATACCACTCCAAATGGCAGCATACTGCCTAAGATCACCTCTGGCAACAATTACAAATGATTCCAGCTCTACATCAATTACATTGCTGATGTTTCCCATATCAGGTTGATTGTCCTCTATCAATCAAACTGTCATTAGTAAAAAGACATTAGCATGATGAATGGTCAGTCGATGAAGTAATAACTCAAGATTTTCAAATGGATAAATGATGAGTTTCATCTCGATTGTTGACTGACAGAAAACTGCACCGATTCAACCTCTGGTTTTCTATTTAATGTTACTAAAACTACATGTCAAGCTGCAGAAGAGTTGTGTCATGCAGCAGTGATAACCGTTTATCTGGAATAAAGACAGGACAAACAGGATAATTAGCATTAGCAACTATAGCTTCAATGGCTAAATAGACAAAGAAAAGATCTCCGAAGGGAGTCTTCATCCAACTAAAAAAGGCGTTGAATCACAAATTCAATTTTGGGAAGTCTTGGGAGTATCAAAGATTTTGGACCTGTACTTTTCATAGCAAACCACATCAGACCTACAGGGCTGACTAATAGAGAATTAACTCAGTAGATTGATTTAACACCCCTCCGATGATCACTGAGCCATACGGCAGTGGCAATAGCTAATACCCAGACTGTTGGTGGAGTTGGATGGGCTTCAGTAATTGATGGTCGGATGTGTTTTCCCACCGATAAAGTGTCTTTGCTGTCATGGGGTTGCTGCTTTCCTTCCTCTCGCTCCGTCAGAGCCCATACTGTCAAAACAGCACATGTGTCTCCCCAATGAAGATGGATGACTCTCTGTCGGGTGGATACTGAGGGATGCCAAGGAGGAGAAGGAGAGGAGGGGAGCAAATGGAAGGAGGAAAATAAAGAGTGAAAGAGAACAAGCAGAGATGGTGAAGGGAAGGTAGCAAAAAGGGGAAATATAAACACAGAAATAAGGGGAGAAGGGAAAGACTAATGAAAGAGGAAAGGAGAGTGTGAGAGAATGAGACAGGGAGACACAAGGAGAAAGACAGGAGGTAAAAAGATAGAGGCGGTAGACACATATATTGAGCCGTTTCCTATGTAGACTGAGTCTTCAATATGTTGTGTTTCCTGTGTGGGCGCGTTGGCCTTGGACCAAAACCAAAGAATGGGAACTTTTATTTTGATAGTCTCCCTATACACAGAAGGCAACAAAATACATCAACTGTCAGCAGTTTTTTTTGTTTAAAGATAATATATCTAATTCTGAAATATTGAACTGAATTGCTATAATGAATCCATTTGTCTTATTCCAACAGAGGGAAACTACATTATGAACTGTATTTCTTCAGCAAAACAGAAAGAAACACAGATGTATTATAAATGTTGGCACAATTTGAACATGTAGTCCATTTTTTATACCTAAAAGTGATAAGAAACTCCTTTCACACTGCAAAGTGCCACATAGAAAGGCATTTCTTATTTTAGACTACCACACATTAACAGTCTTTCTAGCTGTAAACCCTCAACACACCCACACTCACGCTCTCACATAAAGCCACTTCCCTTGCTACACCATCCATTAGTGTTGACCTTTAACCTGAGCAGTTGTGATCATGTGATTGTGTAACACAGAGGTCACGGTGCCTTGTCAAAACACCAGTGCTGATGCGTGACAATGTGGTAACCTATGTGCCAGTCGGTTTGAGGTGATGTTTTTGACGTACTGACTCACTCCCTCCATAGCTCTCAGTGTGTTTTTGGTAGAGTCAGAGTCGTTGAAAGAGTGAATGAGTGATGCAGTACGACACTATAATACAGATAAGGGTTCTGCCTCTGTGATAGTGGGGAATGTGGGAAACATGGTAAGCCATAAGGCAACTACACAACATTTTGGAGGAAACATGTATAATGCATATCTTTGTCAAATGATTTATGAGCTGTTGAGATAGCATTTTTGTGTTTATTGTTTTCTGCAATACTTTAGTCTTCTGCTGCAACGGGCAGCATTAGATAATAAAGTATAGGACAAGATACTATATGATTCATAAACAACTGTTGAGAATGAGAATAAGAATTATTATCCACAATTTTCTTAAAAACTCCCTGGTGATGCATTGAGTGATTTGACCACATAGGCCAATCTATATACTGCTTCAACTTCAAAACATTTGTATTTCCAATGAGAGGATTTAGAGAGACAGAGATCTTGATACTTGCAGTGAAGCTGACATGAATGTGAGCTCCAAACACTCTCGAAACCCCTTAAAGAATACGTTATCTAGTTTGGATGTCACATATCTGCATTATGACCTTCGTTGACTCCTATTGGTGAGCAGTAAGAACTGCCCGAACACTGTGCTTCCTTGTTGAACAAGCTCTGCAACTACTCAACCATATCTGTGTGAACCACAGCCTAAAAGTTGTACAATGAAATCTCATAATGCATGTGAGCAAACAGGCTTTTGGAAGCAGAGATCCATAAGAAGTATTCAATATTTTCCCTTGAGAACAATGTTCTTAAAGTGTTTTGTCATTGAAATGCAGCAGTATTTTCCATTTATAAGCAAGTGAAAATGTAAGAGACAGCTGGATCCTGAAGCCTGGTGGACGTGGAGATTTTGCACCATAAGAGAGAATAATACAGAGTTTGGAAAGTCAAAAATCTTCAGGTATTCATTTAGTACTTGATCAACACCCCATCAATCCCTGCAGTTAATTCTAATATTCTGTGAGTGGATATTTGACTTTTTACTGATCTGCTTGTTGTCTCGGATCAAAACACATGCAGCTCCTCTTCCTGACTGCTGAAGATTGTACTGTAAGTGATGTGTTGCTTACCTTGTCAACTGTGAAGGACAACAGGATTTGTTTGTGTACCAGCTGCTGTGATTCAGGTAACGTATTAGTTCACAGAGATTGGAAGCAGGGAATATTCCCTGACACTAATGAATATCAGTTTTATTAGGATATGATTGCGGCCATCAAAAAGGTTATTGCTTTCATAACATTGTATATTAAAAACAATTTAATCTCATCCTTGTAAACAGTAATTCAATCTCTTTCAAGCTGCATCGCTTGTGATTGATGGGAAAAGGAGAAGTATATCATCCATACAATGTCACTGGGAGACAACTGCCTTATTTCAAGACACTGTCAGTTGCTGCTGGACGATTGCTTTGACAAGTGAAACGGTGTTGGGAATCAGAGCTTTTTGCTCTGTGCTTCTGCATATTTCTCTCCCTGTGTTGAGAAAAACACAGAAACGCTGAATGAGAAATGATAGGATTTATATTTTGTGAGGGAATCCCAACTTAAGGCAACAAAATAAATCACATGAGGTCACACACCATCAACATGATGTCTAATGATTTCTTATATGATTAGAAGATGGATGTTGACCTCAGCTGCTCTCATTTTGTCCACCACTATTGATAATGGCTCCTCCTGCTGCTGCTGCATTACAACTTTCATGATAAGACTTTTATCGTAACAACTGTGTCCCAGTTTGACCAGAAACAAGAAAGAATAAAGAGACTGAGAGTCAGAGAGAGAGAGAGAGATTGAGTGAGAGAGAGAAAGAGAGAGAGAGAGAGAAGCTTTTAAAAGGATTTTGTCGGTTATTGACTGGTTGCACTCTTCAGCTAATAGCCATTTAAAGATTATGGGCCTGCTGGTGGAAATCAAGGCCTCCATTGTTTGCCTTATTGCATTCTGGCAGATGGGGGCTGACACAACAACACACAGCATCCCTCCGGGCACGCTAGGCGAGCACCGACCCTCCATCAGCAGATCTCCTATTGAACTGGCCCTAATAACTGGCCATGAATTATTAATCCATGTACCATATTGAAGACAGAAAGGGAAGAGGAAAAAAACAAGGGAGCATTGTGGGCCGGTTGCAGAGAGTGTGATTGGCGTACAGGTGCCAGTCGAAGGAAAAAAGGTCCGTTCAAAAGAGTCCCAAGGCGGCCATTTCTCGGAACAGGGAGGACATTCCGATAACTGGCACGGGAAGATAAAATATATATTCATTAAATGTCAGATTGCTGATGAAATGGGTCCGATCCATTAGTGGGTAGCGGAGCGGGCGGTTAATGTTTCCCGGTTGTTCTTGGGTTGGGTGGCTTTTAGTGTTGCTCTGGGTTACTGCTGGAAACAGGATCACTCAATCTGGAAACAAAAAAAAAAGTTTGGAAGAATAAGAGCAGGTGTTTTTCAGAATAAAGAGAAAGACTTTGGAAATCTGAGTCAAATGCACCTGTTGGTGAAACCCAATAACTTTGTGTTTCAGGCTGAGTGAACCTGATCACTGATTTGCAGCTTATCTGTCGTCCTTCCTCCGGTAGGTGATTTATTAGCGGGGATTGATTGGTAACTTTGGCTTCTCTTTTAAGCAGCCACATAAAGTGCTGGCACACAGATTTGATCAAAGAGCACTTGCAGATGTAAAATGTAATATTTGCTTTCATTCTACAGAAATCTTTATGATGACGATTTATTTAACTTTTTGTATGACTGTTTATGGTTAAGCTACAGATATCAAGGCCTATCTTATGTGACTGGTGGTACAGTATGTATGTATAGTATATATCCATATATGTCACTGCAAAACAACCGGTCATTTACTCCACAGGAATCAGAAGCTGATGAAATAAGACTGGTAACAAAAGAAATTACCTCAGTACCTTTACATATTTCTCTCTGTGTGTTGAGGTTGACGTGCATGTAAGACATCACCATTGATAAATGCTGTGCTGTAGTTTGTGTAGTTTGCAATTTGGCAGAAATGTATAAAGAAGAAGAGGTGCCAATAAGAGATGTGTCAAAACATATCAGATGAATTGTCTTCTGCAATATCCTGGGTTGTAACACAAACTACACTGAGAGATTTACGGTATAGTCTTATTGGATCTTTATTTTGACTTGCAAAAGTCTTTAGATTCATATTTATCAAGTTTGTAAATGGAGTCAAATGTTTTTCTGTAGCTTTTTGATTGTTTTCAGTGAGATATCAGAGAATATTAAATGATTTTTGTTATATTCTATAGTGCTTCTCTGTGCCTGAACAACAAGACTTGAGTTTAGCCTACTGGCTCTGTTAGCCTTCGTTAGCATTTAGAATTTTTCCATCTCTGATTTGTTTTTTCTGAGTGTGTCAGCCGCAAGCTCCCAGTGAATTAAAAAGCCTTTGGCAGGGTTGTTCTCACTTCCCGTTGATTCAAAATGAAGTCTACCCAGCGCCTGATGAATTGAATTTCCTGTGTCAAAAGCCTGCGATTTCAAAGAAAATAATGAACAACGCCCGAAGAATCCCCTTTCAGATTTCATTATGAGGGAGAGGTTCTAATTGTGAGGAAATTAAATTTCCATTGCTTTCTCGCTCTATGAGTTACTGGGCTGCCGCCGATGATCTGGTGAGGTTTGTTTTAGTTTGACGCTTTATATCCTTTTAAAGGCCGATCTCATCATCCCATGTTAACCAAAACCACAGCAGGAATAATATAATGAGCTTGTATCAAACACAAGATTAATGTGTCAGTCTTAAGCTGCTGACCAGTCAGTCGACAGATGACAAAAGCTGTTGCAGGTTTACAAACATCAAAGAGACAGAGAGATGAGTTTTTCCCGTCTCTCTGCCTGAGAGCGGATTCGTGGATGAGTGCCCTCATTTCATCAGATACACAGACATCAAAACATGAAGGAAACCTGCAGGAAGCACATGAAAACAATCCAGGAGTGAGGACAAATGAGAATTTTTTGCTCGCAGTGATATTTGCAGAAAGTACAAAGATGCAGCCACGACAGCCTGTACAATGTTGTTCATGATACCTGTTTTTTTTTTTTTTCTGTGTAGGCTCTAACAGAAAACACCAGCAGTGTCATTTCCTGTGTGGGTTTTCCCAAGACAGACCTACCTGACACAAATGTGAAACTCTGACTATAGGTTCAGTGACCTATATTATATCACGCACCATCACAGATGAGCTATGTCTTTATTTACACAAAATGCTGCTGTCATCACAGTCCCTGGATAAGAACCTGTTGCTACGCTAGCCAAACTGAGTTTATTAATAAACTACGTATTCTAAAAACTGAAAGAGAAGCTTAAAGACAGAAAAAAGGGAGTGTGTGTGTGTGTGTGTGTGTGTGTGTGTGTGTGTGCGCGTGTGTGTGTGTGTGTGTGTGTGTGTGTGTGTGTGTGTGTGTGTGTGTGTGTGTGTGTGTGTGTGTGTGTGTGTGTGTGTGTGTGAAAAAGAAAAGCAGACAAAACAAGTGTATTTTTTCTTCAGTCCTTATCATTCATCCAGTCTGTTATGATTTCCTTGAGTCTTTGTGTCTCTGGTGCAGGGAATCACTCAGCAGTTGAAAGTACTTGATGTAAAATGGATTATACCTTTTGACTTTAAAGTGGCTTTAACTGACCTGTAGGGTTTAAAAAGGTTTTATCATCTACATTTAATATCTGTGGTTTTGACTTTGATTAGTAATTAGTTCACCACATAGTAAAATAACAATATGCAAAATTCTCTGCCTTTGTACACATCTGATCTGCCCATTTCCCTTCTAATTAAAAAGCTTAAATAGGACTGAACTAAATGAAATGTTTGGATTGTGGGCAAGAGGCTACAGGAGGCCTGAGCAACTGTTGAATAACTCATTGAATATTCACCACAAAATCATAAGCGTACTTTTGACATTCTGAGGCGATGATAATGGCCCTGCAAATAAATCATCTGCACACAAAAGTGAATGACCTGAAAGAGCTTAATCGTGTGCTGTGACACGATTATATGGGTAAACAGAGAGCGTGTGAGTGTGTGAGGGCGAGCGAGACAAGAAAGAGAGAGGGAAAACGCCTGCAGGCAAAGAATGAATGGGACGTGGGGAGGTTGGGTGGGGGGGGGCAAACAGAGCAGGTCAAAATGAACACCATCTGGGTACATGAAAGGGAGATGGGCTGGGGAGTGTGTGTGTGGAGGGGGGTGAAACAAAACAAAAGCACCAGTGCTGCCAGCATGTAGCCAGCAACGCCACAACACCGCCACCTTCCATGTTAACACCCCCCACCCACCCACCCACCCACCCATACTCCCAGTAAGGTGGAAGAGGAGTAGTGGGATTTGCCATTACTCACGCAGCACCTCCCCCTTCTCTCCCTCCTCCCTCTTCTCTTATCCCCCTGTGGGTTCAGATCATTGCCAAAGGAGCCACAGGCCACTTGCAGGCTGACAGTCAGCTCCTCTAATGGGCCTGGCTGTTTATTTTGTACCTCTTGGAAGTGGATTAGCTGGAGGTAATTATGCTTAATGATCTGCCCGCCTCACCCTGCTGATCTGTAGTCACCCGTTCACTTGGCTAGTAGCAGCATATAGCCGCCGGCACCATTAATATGGGATAATATTACCTATTAGAGCTACAGGAGGGAAAGGGGAGATGGAGATTTGTCAGATGGAACAGTGTGAAGGGTTTCTGAGCGAAATGACATGGATCCATTTTGGAGTGAAAGTGGCATTCAGCGGGGTTCAAGGAGCTTTTCAAATTACAATTTGATTACATCCTCTGACATGTTGTTGTTTTGTAAAGAAGGGCCTCAGAGCAAAGGCTATTAACTTTGCGATTAACTTTGTCATGGGATTTAGTGTGAGAGCAGAACTCATTTTGAAAGCTGCATTTATAATGATTTTAAATGGTGGATGTCTTAATTTAGAGGTTTGAGTTCTGAAAGCCATCTGAAGCCATCTGCTGAGATGAATCCACTGTATTTTTGACTTTTACTGGTATTTGCTTTGGGTTTACTCTCTCCCACCTGGGTTAGCTTTCTTAGACAGTCACTTATGTTAATATTGTGTGTATTTGAAATTCAAAATAAACAAAACAGCAATTTCTTTTTGTCTTTATCCCAATATCAGCATTGTGTCTTTGTGGGGTGCTATCAGAAAGCAGGTTTACACGAACTAAACAGGTAGAGTCCTTTCACAATAAGTTTCCACTACAGCAGTTACCAAACTTGGACAAATTCAATATGTTGAGTATAGAAAAATCCAATTAGTTTAAATGCTTTTTAGACACAGGAGCATTTTCCAGCCCACAAATTAACACCAAAGTCCTGTTTACCTGAAAAATCTTGCAACTTTGTCAAATAAAAACTGTACCAAAACTATGAAGGCAGATATTTTTTGTTGTTGTTTGAACTCCCTTGATGCTCAAATAAAACAGAAGGAGAAAGAAAAGAAATTTAAAAATGTGATAAATGTAATTTTTACATTTATTTGTACAGAACTGACCCATACAGCAGGAGAGAGACTGCATGTCATTTCTCTCTCATTCTTTTGTGTCTGCAAAATGTCTGGTCTTAACTTAGAGAATCATTTTTCCAGTTGTTTGTAAAGACAAAAACAGCTATTTTTCCTGATCTTTGTACTGAACATCCAGTTAGATTTCACATTAAAATGGTGGTTTTCATCACTATTGACAAAGATGCTCTTTCCTTTATATATATATATACATATATATAATTCATTAAGAAAAAAACAAATCATTAAACATGAGGGGGGTTATTTTGTTTCTCATATTAATAACCTAATAAATTGCCATAAAATCCAGTCAGATAAATTCACATTTGAGTTAATAATGACATATAAGGGCATAGGAGGCATTTTTATGCCCAGTTTTAAAATGGATGTTGTTAGCGGTTACTTCTAAAAAGAAAATGAAATCAGGAAATGTTCCTACGGTTTGGTCAATGTAATTCACAGAAATCCTAAACACTTTTATCTCATATTGCAGCATTCTGTATTATGGGAACGTGAAACTCCTTTAAAACAAGACACACACACACACACACACACACACACACACACACACACACACACACACACACATAGACACAAATATAGACTGTCAGTCAAGTAAGCCAGATGAGAGCGACAGCAAAAAATGACGTCTTGTGCAGCCCACTTTTTTGCATTCATCCATCTTGAAAATGTATCCATAATAGCAACAAAGTGGTTTTTCCCCCCAAAATGAAGTTTTACTTAATCAAATCAGGGGTCAGAGAAACATATCTTCGCGTGAAAAGGACAGGACACATCAGGGTTAAACCGATTACGTCCTGTTAAACAGACATTTCAGAGTCTCCATCTCAGACACATTTTCCTGCCTTTTCCAGTAATTTTTGAAAGCCTTCAAGCTGTAATAAAATATCACTTTTTGTGCATTTGTGCATTAAACACTCTTGGTCTCATTGTATTTTTCTGATGATAATCACATTTCTCCCGAATCCTCCCCCTGGTCTATTCCCATCTCCCCTTTTAAAGCACTTTGCTCCTGTTTCAGCGAAGATGACACTGACTCGGGGTGAGGCAGGGGAGGGGTGGCTGCAGGAGGCTTTGGCTAACGGGTTTCAAATGGAAAGCTTGAGCTGGGGCCTCGTTCTGTAGGTTACTTGGCGTCACATCTTGTTTTGACTGAGCTGGAGAAGAGCCCCTCCACCACCACCACCGCCCTCTCAGGGACCCTCATAAAGTGCTCTGATGCTTCATAATGCAGATCATTACCCAGAATGCTGTGGAAGACCCCAGGTCCCCCCTTTGATGCAGATCCTCCCAGGACCCCCGCCGCGTTATGTATCCCTGCAGATCCCCTGCAGACGCTCTGATTGTCCATTCCTGCCCGCCGTCGCCTTGCCAGCAGCAGGGTTTATTGACACTAAGTTGCCCCCACAAGGCGATGTTAATACACACGACAAAGACGTTTCTTTTCCTCTGTGTCAACCTGAAGGTGCTTACAAGGTTATTGAAACACAGCGCCATAAAGCTAACGGTGATATGACTTAAGATGTGATTGCACCAGGTGACCAATACGTGTATGCAATCAAGTCATAGGCAATGATTTCAAAACAAGAGCAAGAGGCTGTGAATCAGGGAGGGAGGCAAAGGCCTTATGAGGCTCTGGACTGATGCAGACAGTAGGGCTGAGGTCACTGGGCTCACAGACTATGGTTTTAACTCTTAACTTCTTTCAGTCTTATCTGACTTCAGAACAACTATTGCTAGGCATCATGACTGTAATTAGGCAGGTAGGTAGTTTGTCTATAATGTCATAGTCATTTCCTTCATGCTAATCTCTGATTGGTGATTTTATCTACCTGGGCGAAACATCAGTGATCAAGCCTGGTTGTGTGCAGCAGTTTACTACAATAGTGTTTTTACTTTAATCTACACAGAAAGCCTGAAATTCAAACAACCACAGATATTGTCACCACAGGGGAAAAACCAAAAGTGCTTTGGTGGCACAGTAGCTTGAACAGCATGTGTTATTTTTGCGTTTGTTCAAAGTGCTCTGAAGGATTTTAATTCCCTGCTATGGCCCTCATAATCTTAAACAAATCCTCTGAAAGCAGAAATTTGTGACTCATAAGGTTTTCACATGATTAGAGCCTGAAGCCTGAATGTTTCTGGTAAGAATTAGTTATCTGCAAAATATCTGATATTTTCAAGGATATGTATATAGTTAGTTTCCACCGTGCATATATATTGTCCTCAAGCAATCGTTTATACATCCACACAATTAGAAACAACACAGCCACTGCTTTATTAACACTTTCCTTACCTGGACACTGTTGAACAAGCACAAAGAGGGCTTCAGGTGTTCTGGGGGTGGGGGGATTTAATGAAGGCTCTGGCATCTGTATCCGATTCATCTTGTCAATGTTGAACCTCCGTCTCTGCCCCAAACCAAAGCTGCAGCATGTCTTGCCAGCCACTTTAATTACTTTTCCTTTTGGATGAAATGGCGACCCACAGAAGTGACAGACAGCTGCAGCAATCCTGATTAATTAAAATAATAAAGACCGGGAGAAGACAAGGAGGGGGAATACCAATGTGTGGACATCTTTTCTTGATGGGCAAGTGGTGAGGGGACGTCAGACTGGGGTGGAAACATTGATTTACTTTGTGACAACAGGGTGGCCTTCGGGCTTGACAGGGATATGGAAGAAAGGCAAAGAGCAAGCGGGGTTAGAGGAAGGTGGGGTCTCTGTCCCATTCACATCCTCAGGGCTTCAGTTCAGCTCCGAGTGTGGGGACACCAAAATCCCCAGTGCCTTAGCAGCTGCACTGTCCCTCTCTGAAATCACTGGTGCCACCGCACCTATCAACATGAGATGGAGTTAATAAAAGCTACCTCCTGGGATTCATCAGCTCTAATAGCCATATATTATTTCACCAGACAAAAGAAACATCTTTTTGAATGATAAGCCCTGAGAGAGTGCATACTTTTTGTTCTGTCACTGCCTCTTTACATACTGATATCACACAACATGTTTATGGAAAAGGTGCTGTTCATGAAAAAAAAGAATAATAATTTGTTTGCAAATTAAATTTTGGTCTTATGAAGATTTGGCATTTACATTACATTTGCAAAACATCTCAAAATAAGGAATATTCATAGGTAGGACCCAAAATTTAAAAATACATATTTATGATGATTCAGTGTTTTACAACATAGTATCTATCTATCTATCTATCTATCTATCTATCTATCTATCTATCTATCTATCTATCTATCTATCTATCTATCTATCTATCTATCTATCTATCTATCTATCTATCTATCTATCTATCTATCTATCTATCTATCTATCTATCTATCTCTTAAAGCTAATTACTACATTTATATCAGTTTTAATCACATATTTTTTCCAACAGCACCACTTCTTTAAGAACCAACTTCGACCTATGGGCCTATAGTACATCATCTACACTAAGGCCAGCTAGGGCACACTAGCAGTAACATCCACCAGTATTGTGGGTTGAAATGTGAGAAGTGTACGTTTGTGTGTGTGAAAGCTGACCTGCAGTGCTCACATCCTCAAGCTGACACTTTAGAGCTGCTCTGTCTCAGCTGAGCGTGTCAGAACAACAGAGATGTGGAAAAGACCGACATGTTTACCACCTCTCTGTGAAATCAAATACAAGCCGCTCACAGCGCCTGGCCTTGTGAAAGAAACAGATTTTAGCCACTAACACTGCGAAAATGTGCATATAAAAGCCTCTGAAAAGCCTCTTTGACTTGTTTTCAGAGGTTATTCAGCACCGATGTATTGAAAAATTGTAATTAAACAAATTCCAAGAGTTGCTTTTTTGTATGTGTGGTATTAGTGGTATATATTGGAGATTATTTCATTAGAATTTATAGTTATACGTTTCTGTTATGGAATCCAATCTTGAATCTTTTCACAGCTTAGCCCTGTAGCATGGGACTGACATTCTTGTGCTTAATTTGTACAATTTCCAATTATTTCACCAGGGAAAGAGATCACATCTTGCTATATTTAGTCTCCATGAATTGTTTGCTTTAGTTGAGCTGTGGATAGATGAATATTTTACCTTTCATTATATGGTTTATACATTATAAAGACCATCAGCTTTTAATGGTTTATGCATTGCTACAGGTTAGTTTACCTAACTATATATAACTCTAAATCTACTGCAACCTCCTACTACATTACAATGCTTGCTACATGTTTTAAATGCTTGAGTATATTTTGCTGATAATATTTCTGCATCGTCACTTTAATTATAACAATGAAATCTAGAGTTGATTGAAAGGGAGTGTTTCAACGCCCTTTACCTATGGAAAGGATCCAAATAAGTGAAGAATTCCACCAAATTTTTTGTGAGAGAATATAGGATCATGTCATTCATGCTGACTGGCATACTCACAGCTGAAATCTCTGTTAGATATAATAATGTCCATGTGCTTTGGCAACTGAGAGCATTATACGCCACCTAATGGACAAATGATGCTGAGCACGTTCAGTGGTGCCATTCACAGTCATGTTCACTGAGAGCAGCTGTACAGAATCATGACGACTGATAGTAACCAGTGACTGCTCTGAAATAAACAGATTTTTTTTCCTCACAGTATGAGGTTTTTCTGCTATTTAAAACACTCTTTCTTCTTTCATTTCCAACTCAGCGGATGGTGACTGCTACAAATACACACCGTATAAGTAAAGAATCATACAGTAGATGTTATGGTTATGTCATTCTCCAGGAGGTGCCGATTCTCAGAATGAAAGTCTAAATGAAAATACCAGAAGCGTCGCTAAATTAGGTTTTAATAAATCATTTCCACTTTTTTCATTCCTTAACAAAGTAATAATACTATACTGTAAAATAAAAGAAATTGATTTTCAGTGTGGTTATTAATGCAACAAAGTCAAAAGCTCTCAGAGCAGCTGGGTATTTGATATATTCATTATCAACTGCACTGATGTACTGTGTAACAGTCCTAAACGGCGATGGATCTGGCAGGAAATGAAACCAATTCAATTGGATTTCTGCTTCATGTCTGAAGATTGGCTGCTTTGTTTCCTTTTGATTGGTCAATTAAAAGTGTGCTTCCACTTTCGAAGCCCGGACCCATTATAGAAAGTAATTTCAAGAGCCAAGCTGTTTGCCCTGTGCTGTCTGATACAAGGAATTCCCTCTCCACTTTGGCAAAGTCAAGCTAAGGGAAAGAGAGCTGGTAATATTAGCTCCCGTTTTTATTGAGAGATCCATTAATCATAGACTTCTGTCCATGACCCTTTGACCTCTGCTGACCCCTGCACATCATGTTACCAGTCATTCAAACTAGAGTTTAAGCCAGCAGGGCAGATTCTACTCCCCCAAAAACACATTGTCATCTCACTGCCTCTTTTAGTTTCTCTTTGTCCAACTTGTCACAGCAATACTTATTTTTGTTAGTGAAGCATTCAAACGTTAGATTTTTTTCCCCTTGCTACTTTACTATATTTTTGACCAAGTCCTAAAGGCCTGGAGTTCATGTAATTTCACCAGTCGAACTTTAAATGATAAACTGTGTTGTCTATGTTGAATGAACATGCAGGTTTTTAAATTCAACTATACGTAGGAAACTGTCCTGTTTTTCTTCATTATACTCATATATTTTATCCGGGATACCATGAGACCTAAATAAGAAAAAATTGAACCCAAAGGAGTTATGGCTTTTACTGGAAAGCTTTCCACAGATTTACTGGGTCAGTGCATATTATTGTCTTGATTGGTATATACCTTAAAACAAGGAAGCATAACAGGAATTATTAATAGCACACTACTTTTCTTATAATTGTTTGAGAGTATAAAAAAGAATTTTTAATAAGATTTTGAAATCCAAAATGTCAACCTGCTACGACAGCTCTGTGTTTAGCCCCTCTTATTTTAATTAACATACACAACGTGTCCAGTATCTGGAAGATGACAAATCACTTTCCAGAGAGCTGCTTGAGAGCAAAAAACATTAAGGCTGCATGCAAGCACATGCATTAGGCAATGGAAAAACATCCAGCAAGGTGGGGTGGGGTTATGTACAGCAATATACCCCCATTAAGTATCTAATGCTACTGTACCATTAAGTATGCCATGTCTTTAGTAGAAGTGTAGAATTGCATTGAAGTAATCCTGACATGACAGCAAGTCATTTTATTGTGTGCATGTTATGCTAATAACATGTGTTGACAATGTGAACCTTATATAGAAGAATATGAGCGCTATTTCATTTCCAGTTCCTTGACAAGCTATTTTGGAAGATGAATGCTGAATACATTTATTGCAGCTTTATGATGGGTCATTTAGGAAGTATCATTCCTCCAGTGCTTTTCAGAACCTCTTTATCAGCTGTTGAGCACCCCACAATGGAAGACTTGTGTAACTTTATATATGCCTTTTTCTGATGGCTACATAAACTACACTCTACCTGTTTTTCGACAGCTGAGGCCTGGGCCCAGGACAGGCTTTGAAAGCAAATACCTGATTGTATTAGTGTCTCCCCTTTAAGCTGTTGTCACCTAGCTGGCCGATTATGGGCAATTACCTGCACTGTCGGAATCCTAGCCGAATAGATTGAATTCAGATTGATTTTTGCCCAGGAAAGAGGAGGGAATTTAAAGCCTTTTTTAATTGGGTATTTGGTGTGTGCTGATCTGAACACCGTGGCCTTCCCGAGGGATCCTTTATGGGCCAATAATGGCATTGGAGTGAGTGGGGGGGGGGTGCTGCAGTCTTGTCTGCCGACTCCCTCCCAAGGCCATAACCCTGCATTTGCTCTGAGTGCTTTTCTATTATGCATTGATAGTTGAGCATCAATCAATAAGAGGGGAAACAGAAAACCCAGCGAAACCAACTTCTTAAGTGTAAAATGCCTCTTAATACCCGGGGCCTTTCAAACAACTTAACCTGGACGCTTTTTACCCTCACCCTTCCTCCCACTGCTCTTTGAGGGACACTTACCGGCGCCTGGCGACACCATGTTTTATTTAGGAGAGCTGGAAATGTGCAGCTCTCAGGTGAAAATGTACCACAACCCTCTGGTTATAGCTCAGCAATACATCAAAGAGTGTGTGCAGGCACAGAAACAGACACACAGAAGCAATCACTGCATTTATATTATATTTATCTGTTTTGCTCTTCTGCTTCAAAATACTAGACTGACAAAAAAAACTACGAAAGTAAAAATAGGCAATGACCTTTCATTAACTGGGTTTGGTTTATTTCACAGAAAATTACACCAATCCTGAAGGTCAGCAGAAACCCAGTTGATCATATTATGAATGTAGCATGTCTTGAAATCAAATCCCACAAATGATTTATAAGTGATACGGAGAAGATAGCTTCTTTACATGAACTTTACAGTTGGTTGAAACAAAAAAGGCAACAGAGTCACCTTTCTCATTGACAATGCCACAGTTCACTGAACTGGGATGATTCCGGGAAGTAAAAGGGGGGAAAACTAAGTCTCACACACAGATAAGACGAGCAGTGGGGATCAGGCATTCTCAGTGGAAGAGATAAGAGGGAGACAGTCACAGCAATGGCCAGCTACATAATACACAAGCCCACCTCCAGCCGTCTAAATCTCCCATCAGCACCAGTCCCCACTGGCCCTCCTGTCACCACTAATGCACCTTTTCCTATAGAACGAAGCCCCAGATGCAGTAAGGTTATCTGGGGCTTTGCGGGATTTCTCGGAAATTGGCAAGTTCACCTTTCCTTTAGTCCAGATGACAGGAGACGATACAGTTGGACAAATCGATTGTCGGTTGCACCGAGTGTCTTCATTCAACATCTTTGATCTTTATCAACCGCTGATTACTGTTTTTACATACAAACAGGTTAACATATAGTGAACTGTAGAGGAAAATGGTCCAGTGATTATAACAGTATTGCTTTACACAATACTGGCATAGGGGAATGTGATTTCCCATTAGTCTCAGCAGCATTAACCCTGCCCTTCTTTGGTTGGTAACATTTCTGTGAGAATGATTAATTATCCCAATAAAAATATCACATTCTAATGGCTTAATAATTTTGTAATCAGAGTTCAGCCTATTAAAACTCAACAAACGTCACCATCACATCACTACAAAGGCACCAAAAATTAGGCTTAAGTTGAGGGAAGGTGGTGGTGGGAAAATGTGGAGAGAGGGTGCCCCCAAACTACTTTGGTTACACAAACTTTGTTTTCGGGCTCAATGCATCAGAGCCCTCTCCCTCCGTCTGCCATCTGCTGCTGAAGAATCTGTTTCACTCGATGAGCCAAGCCCAGCCTTTATTGGTCCTAATGGCACTATCAGCTGAGCCGCCAAACCCAATTACCTTTTAAAAAGGGAGGCCACCCCAGCTAATCATGGCTGCCTAACCTGATTTGCCTGTGATGAAGAGACGGGATAAAGAGCAGTTAATGGAGGGAGAATGATCTCACAAATACAAAAAACTCAATTCATTTCTCCGGGAGAGCAATCTGTCCGATTCAGCGGTAATGGAGTGGAGATTCATTAGTCCTCAGGCCTTAGTAGTAGCACCGTCCGCTTATCAACTGAATGACAAAAAACATTCAATGTGCTCCCCTTATAGACTTCATGTTGTTGGGAAGGAACAATAGAAAGGTGCCAGACTGGCTAACTGAAGAAGGATATTGAGAATGGGTGGTATTTCTACATCATTTAAACCCCATATTACATTCAACCACAAAGGGTTGAAAATAGGAAGACAATGGTCTAATTTGTCAGTTCCTAAATAGTAAAAGACCTGAATTCATTGTAATTACTGCCATGTGCCAGCACTGTTACATTTTACATTTCTCTTTCTTCAGAGAAGCAATAACTGAACTGGTACAATTCGTAAATCTGTTCATATACTGTATGTCTAACTTGTGCAAGAATGCTGCAAATGGTTTGGTGCATACATATTTAATAGACTGTTTCCCAAACATTTACTAACATTATATTACCAGTAATGTGATGCAAGCAGGCTTTTTATTATGCTGAAACAGAGTTTAGCCAAAGTAGTCACCATCATCGATGTCAGCTGTGTATCTAGTCATGGCAGATCAGTGCCTCTGGAACTAAACAAGCTTATAGGATTGTACTGCCTGTTTGCCAAGTTTGAGTTATTTCCAGATTTATTCAGTATCCAGGCCTAAGCTGCAACTACATGTCAACCAACGACATCCAACATCTGCTCTGTGCTCCAGCAGACTTCAGTCTCATTCAAACACATGTTCCCATGATGATGTAAGTGACACACATGAATGACCAATTGATGCCAAGAATGTTGTGCAGGAGATTAGTCACTGAGAGCATGGGGTGAAGAATAGCAATGACCTGACCCCTAACCCTGCCAAATCCAAACACTACTGTAGTTTCAGCTTGGTCTGGCCCAGATATGATCCAGAGGACGTCGGCAAGATGGGGCATAGGGCCATAGCCAGGTTTTGCAGACGGACATTAGGCCAAAGCCAGAGTTAAAATCCTATTAGTTTGAGTTGGGAATCGGATTATCGTCGTTGAGAATCACTCGTCTGGCAACTAGGGTCTAATTTACGCCAATCAACGGCAATTATTGAGGGGAAGGGAGCCCCTATTAGAGAGCCTCATCCACTTAGTCTAATGAATGGGGAAGATTCAATCTTGGCTGTGGAGACGCAATGGAGAGCTGCAGCTGAACATAACTGCACCAGCCAGGCTAAAGAAGAGCTGCTGTTATTTATCAATGGTAGGGTTCTGTCAAGGAAAGCATGCGCTAGCCATGGAGCGCTAGGCTCTGGTTTCTGATGGTCTGGGGCCACTTTGTGCAATAAAGTGTTTAGCGGAGCTCTCTACAGCCCATTATGTGTATATCATACTTGTAAAGAAGTGTGCTTAGGTGTAAGTCGTGTGTTTAAGCCCTGAGAGCTAGATATTTTATTTCTCATCATAAATCATAAACTTGGAAATCTGTAATGTTCACTTACATTCAGAGCCAGATTCCTCCTCAAGCTGCACTGATGTGGATATTGATGAAATACTGTCATTGGCAGTAAATATACTAAATTTGGATTTAAACATTACTTCTCTGTTTTATATTATGGGGATCGCATGAGAAGAAAATATGCATTCGAATAATAGTGGCTTACAAAACATCTTGCTTTTGGCACAGTATTTGTATGCACTTCCTTTTTTATTTTGTCATGAGCAGAAAACAACGGGGGTTGACCTGATGAGATGAATAATAACTGTACTTGCTAATATTTAATCAACTCTGTTAAATCATCTGTCATTACCATTTCCCACCGTGAGAATTTCACACTCAAAACTTCCTGTTACATTACATGAATCACATTATGCAATGATGTGATTCAGTTTGTGCCACTGACTTTACTTAACTCCATTCTTATACTGCCCTCTACTGTTAGAATATTATGTGTGAACATCAGCTATGCATATGCTCTTAAACTGCATCAATTTTCAAAATCCCAAGATGATTCATCTGGTGACATACTGTTGTATATTTTATTAATACACCTATGTGTCATTTAGTAGATTTTAGAAAGCCTGATATTGGTCCACTGATATTAATTATTGCTGTAGGTGGAAGCAAAAATAATTCTGCAACCATGGAAGATTCATTTACATACACGTCATGCAAGTGCAAGTGTTTTTGGGCATTTTAAATTATGTTAGATCTTATGTGTCATGAATTCTTGGATGCTAGCACCATGCTTTGTTCTGGTGCCTTTTCAATTTTTTTCAAAAAGGTCTTTTTTGAGTTTGTACTGATGGTGTCCTGAAAATCTCACTTTGCAGGGGAAATTCCACTGCCTTTCATGGCTTTCTATAGCTTTTCCAAATTGGTGAGAGGCTGCAAATGTGTACAAAGTTATTAATAACAGCAAATATTTCCAGGGTTGAGGGTTTCATTTCCGATCAAGGCTGTTTTGATTTTTCCGCACTGAGCAAACATCCCCACAATAGGTAGATAAAATGTTCAACTTTTACTCCTTCATTGTTTATGTGCATGAACATGACTATTTGTTTATCTATTTTCTTACCATTATAACTAATAATTATCTTAAATATTTTGTAAAGCAATTCAGGGATGTACTGTATAAAAGCAAGCTATATACCAAATTATTATTTTTTTAATGATTGATGAAAGCACTTCAATAATAATTTATATCATAGAAACTGTTTCTGTAAAATTGTAAACCTTTAACCAATGCAAGAGATTTCCCTTAAACAAAAGAAGAAGAAAAAAACAATTTCACTTCCAGCTTCATTAATGGGAAAACTGGGTTGTGGTTAAGGCTGCACAGTCACAGCTGAGTGACTCATCTTTTTCCTTTATCTTAGCTGCTTATGAGATTAACTATAGGATGTGGAGCATGCAAACTCATTTCAGACCGTGCCCTTTCCCTTTTCAAGTGTGACTGATTAGAGAAGTCAATTCAAACTTTGTCCCAATCTGTGGGAGTGTTAAACCATATTTGTTCCGGTGGTGACCTTCAGTGCTCAATGGCTGTGGGCTGCTTGTTCCGTTTTACTTTTACACTCTCATAATTGCTAATCGTTGTACCCAGTAACAGCACTTCTTGATTCAAGGGGGGAACTGAAAACACTAAAACCAGTAGCCTTTCATAATGACCCTTTAACAAAATAAAAGTTTCGATTCAGGCAGCCTGCACATAAGTAGTGTCAAACCCCTAACCACAGCCACCCTTAGACACATACTTCACCGAGCCTACTCTGCCATATAGCAGACAGTTATCACTTTGCTAAATACATACAATTATGTGTCCCACACCACTACAGTACAACTGAAAATTCAGCTACCATAATGGCGTCATTGGCCATAACCTAAAGGGCTAGTGTGGCATTTTGGAAATATTCTTATTTGTTTTCTTGCTGAGAATTTCAGGAGGAGATGGATACCATTCTTAAGTCTACACTGCTGTGGTCAATCATTAGCAAAAACAATGAAAACATCGACTTGACAAACCTGTTATCAACACCCCTGATGTTTGTTTGATAAGCTATACAAACACCAAGGTCTATAAAAACAAACCTGCTGGTTCTTATGTGTGATTATTTTGAGTGAAGAAGGGAAATGGAGTCTCTTCTGACTTCCTGGCAACTTCATAATGACAACAGAGAGTTTGAACTTATCATCCAACTCACTTTTGAAACTTTTGCAATATGTCAGACTATATTCTTTTCAGATAGGCCTAGGTTACCCTTAAGCATGACATACGTAGGCCTGCATATGCATAATCAAAAAATACATGCCCTGTTAAATTAGTGACCACTTTCTACTGTCTCATAACAAGAAAGGAAACTGTGTACAATCATCAGTGGTTCAAAAGGGCACATGGTCAGCACCAGTGATGGCAGCTGATATTCATCTATGACTAATAACTTTAGCTACCAATTTATGATGTCAACAAAACAAAATCACCAGGCATTACCACACTAGACCAAGTGTCCCGTGACATGTCATTTTATCATCTCAGACTTCTCTATAAATAACAAGTGTAAGTGTAAAAGCCCCTAAATGTATGTGACAAAGATAAGCCAGTACACACAACTTTTTTAAATGATCTGGATGCAGGGAAATTCCTATACTATAAAACTAGTCAGGTTTGCAGACAGAGAGTAGGAGTGCGCTTTCTTTTGTCAGCAAGTGTATGCCTAAGGGTAGGAGGAAGTTGCCCCTGTGTAGGACCAATATATCACAATTTTTAACATAGCAGTGGGGGATGTGAGTTGAGAGGCAACGACTTTTTTATTTACTTCAAACTTTACAATGAGTTTATGAAAACTTACTGTATGCACGGACCAAAGAAAAGTGTCCAACTGGGTCAGAAACTTTTAAAACTCACTCACAATCTAAATAATTGTTTTTTTCTTTCTTAATGAAGAGATGGGAAAAAAAAACATACCAGTTTCCACAAAAGTCATAGGAAATATACTTTTAGCCTTCACTGTGATGTGTTTTCACAAATGTGTGTATAAAATTTCAATCAATCAAATACTAGTTATTTCAGTTTGGACCCACAGAGCCATGTAGCTCTAAAAAAATGCCATGCAACAGGGCGTCGAGAATTTCGAACAGTGTAGCTCATCGTGTTCTGGAAACGATCTGTGTTCGGCGCTAATGGTGAGACAAGACTCGGAAACACATCGACAAAAACGGACATTTTAGTCTTGTCTCGATCGAAGGAGCTTCAGGTTTACACAGTGAACTAGCAGGGTAAATGTAGTCGCGGTTTCAAGAGTGTCAAGTTAAGAAATTGTTTTTGTTTTAGGCGTAATATGTATTGTGCGCCATGAGGTCTCACGCTACCGTTAAGCTAAGTTATCTTAAGTCTCGGGTGGCTAGCTAACGTTAATTAGCTGCTTTTAGTTAGCTGTAGTTAGTTAGTTAAAGATATAAAGACATATAATGTCTGTAAATCCTTGTGGTAAAGGTAAAGTAAGTATAACATTAACTTAAGTATAACATTAACTTAGCTTAGTTAACGTTAGGCATGTAGTTACCTGCTTTGCAAACAGCTTTAGCTAGTTAACGCTAGCTAATTGGCGGCAACTGACTAACGTTAACGCTAAATGTTAAAATAATTTTGAATGTTAACTACAGCCAAACATTTTTCCTGTGGTTGTTTACTTTCCAATATTAACAAAAGCCACACTTTGTAATTAATTAGCTATACCAGGTCAGGGCAGGTCAGGTTAGGGGCTGGAAGCCCTTGAACCCTGTTCCTTGACCTTGTAGGCCTCAGTCATTGGGAACCTTTAGCTTGAGTTTGGTTTGTGTCACTCAGTTTTTGAGGTGGTTAATGGGATGGTTGTTTTTCTTTTTGTTTGGTTTGTGAAAGATTACAGGATGTTGTCAGCTGCCGGATCGTATGGAGGATCCAGAGGAGCCTGCTTTCCAGTGACATCAGGACTGACTCAGTCAGGTGCCTCTAGTAAGGATGCCTTTGACCAACAATTGAAAACTACATTCAGACCTAGTGAATTTTAGAATGCTCTCACATTGTTATTTTCATAACATGTTTAAATAAAAACAACCTTTTTTGTTGCAGAGCAGTTAATATTTATTTGAAAATATTTCTGGGTGCAACATTTTTATCTGTGAGATAATGATTTTAGGCCAAGATTAATAATATGAACAAACATAAATGGCCCAAATCCAACATTTACAGATAACTAAGCTACCTAATGTATTTTCAAGCTGTCATCAGTGGTTAAAAGGGGCACAAAATTAGTATTGATGCACAGTAATATTAATAACTTTATCTACTAGCTACTATGAGGTTTTGTTTCTGTTGCAGTGCAGTGAACATTTTTGATGTAGTCAAGACTGTACAGATTAAATATAAATGTGCTTTGTCTACATGTTGTTTCCTCAACTAAGGTCCTGCTTTCAAGTCAAAAGCCAAGCCAAAAGGTTCATCACCTAAAGTGTTGATTGACAGATACATGCAAGGCGAGACGCACGCCATGTCTTTGCTTCACCAGCTTGCCCGAATCTTGCACTTTCAGTTGGAAATAAAGGAGACAGTGACCACAGGTAAGGCACAACAGCATGTTTGTATGTATTCACATTCATATGTAATTGAATTTTACAGTTTTGTTTATTTTAGAACTGCAACTATTTTCATTATTGATGAAAATAATGTTTTGTTTTTTTTTTCCAGCCAACATAACAGGGCTTTATTTTGCATTTTGTGTGATTGTTAATGGGGTTAAGTACAAGACTGGCATGGGAGTAACTAAAAAGGAGGCTCGGCTCAAAGCGGCTGAGCTCGCTCTGCAGGACCTACTGCCCACCTTGGAAGATCTGAAGCCTTTCCCCTCTCAGGCATCAGGTATGTGTATAATGCTGATCCAAGTTTATTGTTTTTCTGTAACAGATGGCAATGATGATTCCTGTGCTGCTGATGATTAGCCTTTTGTCAGGTTATCCTCTTTTTACATTGAATTCTGATGTTACTGATGTGTTTGTCACTATAATGAAGTGAGTGAAAATGACACATACTGTAAGGCCCCTACAAAAGATACCACTAAATATGGTTAATGTTAGTTTTCAGGAATATGTAGTAACATCATCAATACTGTAGGTTTCTTGGTAAATGGTGGAATATATTAACAATAAAATCATTAAATAAGAAAATGAGCTTAAAAGTAATTAAGCAGCTTCCTTTAAAATCCCTTAAGGCATTGCTGTCTCAACATTGATAAATGCTAGTTCTGGAAAACCACACTCATTTATGTCACCTTTATTTACGCAGAGTAGGTTGGCTGAGCATACAGTGCTACTGTCCAACAGTTATGATGAAAACAAAAATGGTTTGGCCTAACAGAATAATAAAAAAATTAACATGATACTAACTCAATTAAAGCAGTTACAGCTTGGTAGAGGACAAATCTTGAGTGGTGAAAAATTAGTTAGAACTACAAAAAACAGTTACAGTACTGTGTAGTATCTTGTAAGGCACAAACTGTATTCATTCATTACAATGCCTGTTTTTTTTTTTTTTCTTTCTTAGATGTCCCTCCACCGCTTCCAGTAAAAGAGGCGCCTTCCTTTTCTGACGTCCATCCTTGTAGACCCCTTCACAGTAATTGTTTTTTTCTTTGTTGCTGTGCCATTTGAGATATAGCAGTATTACCTTCTAGCAGTAAGGGTGTTTGTTTTTTTGTTTTTTGTTTTTTTTGAAGGAATATTGCCACAGATGTTAGGACAATGGCACATTTTTATTTTATATTTGCTAAGTGGTTATTTGCTCTGAAAGAAAATATGGAAACATGTTGGATTGAAGTCAGGCGAAGAACTCCTTCACTTTAAATCCAATGTGTTAAAGTATAACCAAATGTTATGTTGGAATATTTAAAAAGCATTATGTGTCAAGTGAAAAGTAGAAGTACAGGGACTTATCTAATAAAGAATATTACAGTAGAATATCAAAATGCTTGACCAGTTAAAGGAAAAACAATGTAAAGTGTCTTAGTAAGATGCTGACTTATCACATGCTGCTAGAACAATGTCCGTGCACCATGGCTTGACTCTCTAACATATTTTTTTTTGTTCATGTGTCTATAATGAGATGAATTAAATTATATTTCTTTTATCATCTTAATACTGTTCAGATAGGAAGAGTTCTGTCAACTTCCAGATTCTACATGCCGTCAAGGATGAGCTCACTAAGCTGATGAGCAGCCACCCAGAGTTCTCTGCCTGTGCAGACACCACAGCAGCATTTGTTATTCAGACTGGTAAGTAAGCTCTGAGTCAAATAAGATGGATGATAATATGTACTATGAGAATGAAAACAGAGATCTACACAAATAAACAGCTTATAGTCTGTTAAAAGTAGCATGACTGTTGGGTAAGTGCGCACTGTATTGACTTCTGTCCTTACTCCCTTCTCACCCTATAGCCAGCGGATGTGAGGTGGTTGCTCTTGGCACTGGAAACCTCAGTACCAAAGAGAGTGCCTCGTCAAGTGGACGCATTTTGCATGACTCCCACGCTGTTGTTACTGCAAGGAGATCTCTTATGAGGTTAGCTGCTGATATGGCACCATGTGTACAGGAATTTTGTTTTTTGTCATATTATGCCTTAAAAAGCCTGTTTTTTTCATTATCCTCTGATGTTAAGTAGCTGAACAGTTAAATTATTTTAATTTTTTTTTATTAAAAGTTAACAAAATGAAGAACATTATTGAAACTTTTTTACTTTGTATAGACCTTCTGTCAAGTATACTAAATTACAGCTCCTGAAGCTGCCCAAACATATACCTCTATATCACCAGTTGTAAGAACCTTCAAATACTGAAAAGTTTGTTAAAAAGTGGACACACAGATAAGATAAATTTATTTAATCCCCAAGTGGAAATTCAGGTAATCTCGTGGTTAATTAGAAAGTCAAGTAGGAGTGGTCACTTAGTCAGTTGTCATCTGCCATTGGCTAAGGTTTTGTAGAGCCTGATGGCAGTGGAGATGAAGGATCTCCTGTATTGTTCAGTCCTGCGGTGCAGTGAGGTGAGTCGTCCACTGCAGCTGTTTCTCTGCTCCATCGGGATGTTGTGAAGGGGATGATCAGTGTAATCCAGGATGGTCTCTACCTTTGTCTGTGTGCACCTCTTCACCACAGTCACCAACGAGTCCAGCCTCATTTCAGTCACTGATCCAGGTTTTGGCACAAGCCGTCTTGCATCTTTCTGCTTTATGCTGCCCAAGCAGACTGCTGCATAAAGCAGCACACTTGAAACCACAGTTTTTGTAAAACGTGCAGCATCTTCCTGCAGACGTCTAAGGACCTAAGTTGCCTCAGGAGGAAAAGGCGTCTCAGCCCTTTTTTATGTTGTACATCTGTGCTCAGTGACCAACTTATTGTCCAGGTGTACACCTAGATATTTGTAGGCTGCGACCACATCAATGATGATATGACGATAAATGTGATTGTACACACACAACACAAATTCCTCTGCCTGTGACGTCAGTGTACAGAGAAACATTTGTAGACCACAGTAGCCTATAAATATGAGAACGACTTTCGGTGTAGGTGTGTTTCCTGTTGTTTTGTTAAGCTGTCCCCCAGTGCTCTGACTTGACTTGTATGTTATGATTTGCCTGGTCAAACCTGATTATGTGCAAGCTTGAAATATAAATTCACAATGAAGGTAATATGTACCCTAATATAATAGGGTATTTGTTCATATTGTGTCAAGATGTTGCCCTGATTGTTGTAAGTAGAGACTTGAACACCTTGTATTATTAAAGTGAAATGATTATTTTTTTGCAAATATCTTTTCCTTAATGGGCTTTGCGTTCTGTATAGGGTCTGTATAGTACAGGACACCATCAATCTTTAGACCCTTAACAGTATCCTAACTGGAAACATGTATTTATTTTCCTGTGGCCTTGTCTGTAGAGGGGTAAGGAAAGAAATTATCTTTACTATAAAAGTTATTCTTGTCATCTGTAGTTTAAGAATCAAAGATAAACAGTAAATTTTTTCGACGCTGTCACACCTCAGTGAATCAAAACTGAAGAGGAATGTCATGTTTAAATTGCATGAAAATAGTTAAAGTACAGATCTTGAGGAAGAGCAGGTGTGGTGAAAACATCAGTTAAATTGTGAAGGCTTAGTGCACATTGTCATTTGTCATTAACTAGCATTTAGTTTCCGAAACAGTTGAATATATAGATGTCTTTTCAGATAAAGTTTATTTATTTTTTAACTACATTCTTCATGGGGGAAGACATCCCTTTTTCATCTGTTTGTGCAGTTCTTTACCTCTTCAGGTGTTACTGCCTGTATGCACGTTTTGAATAAAATTTGTAATGAACCATTTTCTTACTGTGCTGTCAGGTTCTTCTACCGGCATCTGCTGATGTACTTCAGCAAAACGGCTAATCTGAAGGAGAAGACGGTCTTCCAACAGAACAGCAGCAGTGGCCTCCTCAGCCTGAAAAATGGCATCACCATTCACCTCTATGTGAACCAACTCCCAAAGGGTGCTGCACAGATCCCTTCCAAGCTGTGAGTGTATTATCCTCTATTAATGTAAGCACTGGTGAAATATAATACCAAAGTGTGATGTGATTGTTTTTAGATTTGGCATAAAGGAAAAGTTCTGGAAACTAAATATTGCAAGTAATACTGGGATACTTTATTTGCACAATTAGCGAATGACAAACCCATAGCGCCCCAGAGAGCTAATAGTGGTAAAGGTACATGTCTCATAAATCCTTCCTCAAGCTCTGTTGCTGTGCACATGACCCGATGTGGTTGTTTTTGTTAGCATGTGGCTCTTTATAATACCCACAGACATGCCTTTCCTGAGCGAAGTAGCATGAACAATATTTCTACTAATACAACAGTTTTAAATGCCTTTCCTCAGCTCATTGCTTTATTCTCAGGCGCCTGAACCCACTTTCCATTTCAGCGTGGCAAGTCAACAATGAGATTAGCCTCCACCTGTCAGTGGAAGGCAAGGTGATGTTCTGTTACTTTCTCTCATATAGGGGATATTTAATGTTGCTCGTGTAGTTGCTGCCTGCCCTATCATTTCATAACTACTGATTGAATTTTCTTTTTAAGGTGTTCTCAGTCTTCTCGTCAGCCATCGATAAATCTGCCTCCAAGATTGTCAGTATGTCCGCCACTGACAAGATTACTCAGTGGCAGGTGCTAGGATACCAAGGAGCCTTGCTCAGCCACTTCATTGAGCCCATCTATGTCCAAAGCATCCTCATAGGCGAGTGAATAAGTCCTACTCCTAAGAATTAGCAAGGTTTTAATTCTAACTGTGGAGTTTAGATACAGGCCCACATTTCGACTCTAATCCACCTTTTCCCACATCTGACGTTCATATTTCAGTTAAGTTAGACTTCATGATTGCTGCAGTTACTGGAGATTTACATTGTGGTGCTTTTAGTAAGAAACTATTAAACTGGAAGATTTATTGTTATTGTAAGATTTTACCGTATCACATTATTTGTGCAAGTTTGGTATTGAGGATTTAGTATATAACTCATTTAAGCACTAATCCATTTACTTACAAAAGGCTTTGTATTTTAAGCTCTTCAGTGTAAAAGTGGTATAGCCACCTACATCTAGGTGAGTTTGTGATCTCTATCCAAGCACTAGCAAGAGATTGCTTTGAAACGCTCCAATATCAGCGTCATTGGTCACTATGCTGCCTGCATACTGAGTTTACCTGGAGGATTCTAAACAATATATTAATTATGAGACAGATTAGGGCCTGATCACCCTAGACATGAAATGGATATATTTCTTTTACATTTCACATTTTCAGAATGTAAATGTAAACCTTAGTAACATGAAATTCTTGGTGTTAGTGTTGACATCACAACAAAAACAAACAGCACCAGCAACATCATCAATGTAGACGAGCTCAGTTTCAGTTCAACAATTTGCATACTTGTGATCAAAAATTAGGTGGCATAATAAATGAAGTAGAATAGAAAAAGTATCCTTTGTAGTATTCATTGTTTTACTGCTTTGTAAATGGAACACTTCTTTGAGTCACATCTAAAACCACAACTGGTGCTTTGCATTGAAACATGTGGCTACCTGCAGCTGCTAAGGACCAGGCACGTGTCTTGAAAGTAGTAAAACCAAGACAAGCTAAGAGACAACGCTACAATTACCTCGAAAAAGGGATCATAAGAAATTGGTAAACAGTCTCCGGGCAGTCCTCATTGTCTTAAATAAATGGGTTTATTTTGCTGCACGGAGATAGATGACGCAAAATTTGGTTGACCCCCTTTGCCTACCTTTACCTAAAATGCAGGGTGAACAAGGTCAGAGAGGGGCACATGTGGTTGTTCAAAACTATTGTGATCTTTTCTCTCAGTACCAGATTTTAAACAGAACCTGTTTTCAAAGAATGAATCTCAGACACCCTAAGGACTTACAATCTTCTAACACAAATCCAGCAGTTTTACCTAGATATTTGTCCTACCCTAAAAACAGGCCCTTAGGTAGCACTGTATCACGTCTATGTGTATTAAGCTGCCCAGTGTTTGCAGTTATTAGATTATAAACTGGCTGCTTAGGGAAAAATGACGTAACTAGCCAACAAATTTCCCAACATTAAAATCATCTTATTGGCAAAAGATCATTTGAATAGGTGTGAAAATATCCTACTCATGTTTCCAAGTTAGGTTTTACTAAAGACAATAGTGTAGTGTCTGATTTTCCATCTGAGTCTGCCCTCTCCTGTTTTCGTTATCATAATGACTATATGACCCACATTTGCCCATTCATGATAGAGGGAAACTCCAGAATTAGTTGCATTGAATGTGTATAAAAAGTAGCATACAACAACACTGTGTTTGACACTTTATCAGATCATTAAATTCTTTAGTTAATGTTCTTGTCATAACTTTCAGCCACAAACATTAAAGTACCAACTCGCAGACCAACAGCTGCGGCATATTCCGTTTTATAGTTTGTTTGCCAGCTGACATATACGTGTAATATACCTGCCTGTTCAAGTAGGTTAAACTTTCTCACTTTATGGCCAACTGCACATTACCTCCATAGAGTAAATAAACTTTACCTTGTGATTGAATTTTACAGGTGATTGCAACTGCAGTGATATCCGTGGCTTGGAGATGTCTGTGTGCCAGCGTGTGGAGGGGATCACCTCTCAAATGCCCATGTTCTATTACATGATGAGGCCCCACATCAGCCTGGTGCCGTCAGTGGCTGCGAACAGCACCAGTGATGGTCATCTGACCTACAGTATCAACTGGAGTGAAGGAGACAGCTCCATTGAGGTCGTGGATGGTCTAGAGGGCAAGACGGTAGAAGAGTAAGGATGACTGTGCAGTTGTTAGCATTGAGGTGTCATGTAAGAGGCTCATTTTGGATGAAGTTATTGTCAATACAACAGACTTGTTGGCAATTGGTTAAAATATTGGTGGTGCTTTTTCATTCTCAACTGGTGCTAGTTTTATACAGTACAATAATAAAAACATTACCAGCGATGTTTCCTGGTCAGTCAGCACAGTGGGGATTTACTTCCTTTTTTTTGCTTTTTAGGTTTGACTGTGGCTGCATTACTGCCATTTCTTTACACTGATTCTCTTGTTGTAGATCTCCCTTTAAGAGTGGATCTTTTCTTGCAAGTCGTCTGTGCAAAGCAGCAATGCTGCACCGTTTCAAGTTGGTGGCTAAAGAGGCCCAGAAGCAAGACCAGCTGTCCGCGAGCTCCTACAGAGAGGCCAAGGTAAACCCTGTAACCGTGTATTTTGAAAGTAATCGACACACTTTCATCGTGTTAATTGTAGTATTCATCAGCCTGCATAAATTAGGTGTTTCTGTTCCAATCATATAATACACAAAAGATTTTTAAGAGCTAGCATTAAGTCCTCTGATTTTAACAAATTTTACATTTTGAGGGAGTTGGTTTGATCATTATGAAAATGGGAGGAAACTGTCCTCATGTTTGTGGACTCCCACGTTTCTAAAATCAGTAAATTGTAGATTGAAAATCGTTTAGTGTGTACCCAGACTTAGAAAAGTCAGTCAAAGGATTGTTGTTACTTACATTACTTCTATTTGTCACTGAAGAGAATGGCGAAACCTTACCAGGAGGCCAAGAACATGTTGAGGGCGTACCTGTTGCAGCAGGGCTTTGGTTCCTGGTTGGTAAAGCTTTCAGTTAGTGACAGCTTCAGCATGTAAGTGAAACCTGATTTTCACTAGGAATTAAAAAAAAAAAATCTACAGTGCATCTTCATTGGAGTAATAGTTCTGCTCTTTTTTGTTGATATTTATGTTTATACCATATAAGTGTTGAGTTTGTGGTGATGAGAGCTTGCTCTTCAGTGTTTACTGTTTCAAAGTATTTTGTAATGAAAGTTACCATGCACTAAACTATATGGGCAGACCCTTTGTATTTTTCTTTGAATTCTACATTTGTGGTGCTGAAAACTCTGAAGTAGTGCAAGTTATATAGTTATATATGTATATATCTCTTGTGGAAAAAACAAATCACTTTTTGTCCATATTCAGTGGTTGAATTTTGATAATGGTAAGCCAGGGTTAGCACAAGAATAGAAAATCAATATAAAAAAAAAAAAAAGATGGCGTAAAGTGGATGTTCATTTTACCATAATTAACATTTTGTCATATTTTTCCAAGAAAACAGTCTTTTTGGTACCCAATGGGAATGCCTAACATATTGCTGCCATTTTCCCAAATATCTTAGTTGTTTCATTAAGAGTATTGACAGGCAGTAATGCACCCGGTTACCAACCGTCAAGCAAAACAGAAGAAGAAATAGAAGAACTACAAGAAAGTTTTTTTTTTTTAATTATTCATTTAGCAAGCACTGGTACATTAGCCAGAGAAACACAACCAAACAAACTAGCCACACACTGCTGATGCTACAAGTTTGTTTTTCCCACGTAAATAACTTTTTCGTATTATTATTATTTATATGGCGCTTGGCAAACAAGGTAAGGTGCATCACCACCACCTTCTGAAATGGTCTGATGGATTCCCAGGTTAACTCCTCCTCCCAGGTAAATTCCTCCTCCTCAATAAGATTTCTGACCAATGAGAGAACAGTTGGTTCACGCATGACATTTGTTTGTAACTTTGGAGCTTGGGAGTGTTACCCTGTAAACACACACCCCTAAAAAAAAAAACAAAATGCAATAATGGATCTTTTTAGCCCCCTGTTTCACAACAAAGCAAATGAGCCACAACAATATGCCTGCAGGCTACAGCATCACAAACATCACAAAACTGATTTATCAAGATAATACTTTGTTTTATAATACAGTAGGGTGGTTAATAGGCTACATAAACCCATATAAGTGGTCATGTCCCATCACAAAAAGAGACTCATATATGACAGTCTGGCTGCTTCTCATTGAATTTAAACATGTTGACCCCTAATGTCAATACACAGTTGATTTGCACCTGTCACATACAGGAAATGCTTTGGTTTCCTGTGTATGTGATGCAACGGATCATTTAATCTTAAATGTTGAGCAGTGGTGTGAATGGAGTGGTGTGTTTTCTTTGTATTGGCTGCACAAGAGAAGGGATTTTCAGTGCATTCGGGAAACCTGTGTCTAAGGATCAAGCCTTGCAGTTGTATGTACACCTCTAGATTTCCTTCGTATTTCTCCTGTATATTCTTGCTTTTACATTATATGCAGTACAGAGTATGATCTCACTGTAATGCTGTGCACCAAATGATGACAGCACATTGCACTGTTTATTAACACAGTAATGCAATGTATATTAAAACAGTATTGTGTTGTTTATTAAAGCAGTAAAATGTAGATTAGTTTTTTTTTTGTTGTTTTTGTTTTTTTTGCAAGACCAATAGGTTTGACCGGAGATATATTGCTCCATAGCTGATGTGGCATATGCCTATGCCTTCTCCCAGTCTGCTTCAAGTGATAATGAATGACAATGGTTGATGTAGCACATAGCCAAAGTAATGTTCAAAGGGACATTCAGTGTGACGAAGATGATGCATGCTGTATTAAAAGCCCATACTGTATAACGCACTGCATGTAAATGTTTCTTGCTCCTGCTGCATCCAGTTCATTTTGTAATGTTCTGTTGTAAATGCTGTTTGTCCAGTGAGCAGGGACAATTTAGACAATCAAGACAAGTAATCATAAAAATCTGCCTTGTGCATCAAAAAAGCAAAGTCTTTGACAAAGTACCTTCTTACGATGTTCCAGTTGTCATTAATGGCTGTGTCATCTGTGTGCTAATAGCATGCAGCCATCTCAAAGTTGATTTTTATTTTTTTCTGTAAAATGTCAGCGTCCCACTGTTTTTGTATTGTTTATGTGATTAATGCTGCTTTTGTATTCTTTGTACAGAATACAAAGTAACGTTACAGTGTGCCTTTGTTGACACTGTTGCATTTAAAATTAGCCTGTTTTATAAAGGATCTAGAAAATAGCCAGAAGAAGAGAATCAAATTCATACAACACGAAATATATAATGGCCCAAGATAGGTTTTTTTTTTTTTTCTTTTTTTTGACATCAAGTCACTGAGGTGATACTAGTAGGTTTAGAGATAAACAGGATATGCAACTCTCTTGATGTGGTTACACAGTGAAAACATTTGAGACCTTAGCTTATAAAAGCAGTCGCTCCTTTGCCTAGGTGCTGTGCAGGAAGAGGTGTAAATATGTACAGCATTCTTGTAAATTGTGGCTGCATTAAGAACTCCATGGGCCCCAGGGTGACTTTTTATTTCGTTTTTGTTTTTGCAGTTAAATATTTAAATTAAATAAAATGGAGATAAAATAAATTACCTCAAAATATTCAACTGAGTGACTTAACAGTACATTAGCTTTTTTAGCTTTTTCCATCGTATGGTTAACAGGCAAGAACAAACTATATTGCTATAATACACCCTATATGTGTCCATTGCTGATGAGTCAGCCAGTCATAACTGTCAAGTTAGAGTCAGAGTATAAAAATAGTGCCCTCAATAAATGGGGCATTAATAACAAAGCAACCCTACAGTAAAAAAAAAAAAAAATATCTATTATATATGCACTTGTTGATTGAGGGTGGCCAGTGAATACTTTCCTAAGCATGCTGTGCCCTAACTTTAATCATATGGTTGACCAAACCTAAACACAACTTTATGTTGATGGTGCTAGTTTAAACTCAAAGATCGTCTGTGGCATTGATGTCATGTCAATATTTTGCTCCAGCTCATAAAAGAGATGCTACTGAAAGGTAGTGACTGTCAGCATATAGTATTATCTATTGCATATTACGCTCAGACATGCTTGTAAGCTTTGCCTTTACAATGCCCTCAAATTTCCTCCATTTGGGTGATTAAAGTCTAAATGCCTTTAAAAAATAAATAAAAATGGAAATAAATGTGAAAATTTGTGCAAGAGACAAAATGAAATGGCCATGTGGTCATGTCAGTAATTATGGTCTTTTGTGATGAAATTTAAAGCCAGATTATTGCTGCTGTAACAGCTACCCCTGCAAACAGAAACCTTTTGGCAACCAGAAAACAGCTGAAAAAGATGTGACTGTACTAAATTTGTATTTGTTCCTAAAATAACTTGACAGTGACTTCCCAATGACAATGACTTTCCATACAAACCTAGTGGACAGCTCAACTAGTTA